>NW_019266434.1:102170-442943 GCF_002742605.1 Olea europaea var. sylvestris
CGTGCTCTTTTCAAGGATTTTTTAGACTTTTTGCTCCCAAAAATTTTTCTATTTAAGGAACAAGTTTCATTCAGATTTAGGCAGAAGTTTACAACCTGTGTACTCTGTGCTATCCAAAAACCTTTTGAAACCTTTCTCAGAAAAATTCTCAATCCAAAAAATCATTGTATAGCTGAATCATCCTTGTGAATACTTAAGGTATTATTGTATTTCTTTAAGTTTATTTTAGAACTTTAGGGACTTCCCGAAAGGGAAATCCTTAGTTGTAAATCTTTTTAAAAGATGAATTTATAAATCCCTGATTTATGTTTTATTAGTTTATGTTCATATTTTTGTATTTATGTTTTAAGTAAATATTTGTTATGTTTATCATTTCATCCTATGCATATAATAAAAGCATAACTTGATTTCTAGAAGCCATACTGTTTTTAGGTTAATCCCAAGTGACCCAGATGAATGAAAACTTTTGGCCGGAGTGAGCATTTTTGATGTTTTCTAGAGATGCTGGGGAAAGGGAAAAAATTAATCTAAGAATTTTATAAAGGAGTGCCATGGGTAACCTTATAAAAAGAAATCAGGTTCAAGTTTATATGTCATAGGTGGTGAAAAAAAAAAAGGGATTTATACATGATTCTTAAGAAAGATTTATAGAAAACTAAGGAGAGTACTGAGTAGGATTAAAGCTATTAAAAGTAAAACAGCCATCTTAAAACAGCATACACACACACACACACACGTTCTCTTACTCTAGCCAAATTTTCCTTTCACTTTCCCTTTCTTACACTCATATTTTTCTCGTTCAGCCGTTGACTTGACCGTTAGAGTGCAAATGGTCACCATACCTTTTCTCGATCGGTGGCCTTTGCATTCTAATAGGGTGTTCAGTATGCAGGTGAGTCCACATGGAGAGGACGTGGTCAAAGTTCTGTTGTTGCATTTTTTTAGGTCAACAGATTGACGTTGTCTGTATAAAACGATACGTAAACCGTGTTCTCACCACATACAAAAGGCCACAAGAAAGAACAGTGACTCCGGGCAAGTCGTCTACTGGAAAATAGCAAAGATAACATCCAAACAAAGAAAGAATGAAAATTAGTTCCTTATACCAAATCATAGAAGATAGACACCAAAAGAAGAGATCCGCCATGAAAACAGCCACAACAAGCTATTTTGAAAGAGAAATTTTCCAGCATAAAATAGGTGACCAGAAAGTGGTGGCTGGAAATTTAAAATATTTTACCCAAAATGAGGTCACAAAAAATATATATAAGAAAAAGATATCTAGGAAGACATTTGGTTAGCTTCTTCAATGTTCCAGTCAAAGTCGAGAAGGAAAGAAATCCAATCTTGATAATCACAACAAATGTTGTGTCTAAACCGCTATCTTGAATCTCCAATTTCCATTCTTTATTTTTTGGGTTGAAAAGATTCAATGAGGTGAACCAAAAATAATTTTTTTGAAGGCACAGAAATTTCATTGTTCTTGTGAGGTTAGTACAGGCACACTAAAGAAATTCTATACAAAGCCTTGGCCAAGATGTAGCATCACCAGCAGTGGCAATGAAGCTCCTCCAACTGCTACAATGACATCTACTAGATATATTGAGCCTGGGCTTAGTTTGTGCTTGCTATAAGTTCAAGTTTTCTTTGAGTTTGAAACTTCAACGACCACCATTCAAGGAACTTTTGGCACCATAGGGAACGATAATACATGAGTTTAGTTTTTTCGAAATCATGTCAAATTAATGTTGATATGGAGATGACACCTAGGTTGTGGCGTGCCTTTTACTCTGAAATAGTAAGTCTTTTCAACCTTTCCGCATGCCTATTGCTAGAAAATGGAGGCTGCTTCCGTGGGTTAATATGGATTTTGATGGGCTCCACGTGATGGTCAATTTTATATTGCTATAAAATTAGTCAATTGATATCTTGGGGAGACTACTTTTGACTGGGCTTCAGAATAAGGTGAAAGTGGGCTTGAAGATTTATTTTTCTCGGGCGCATATTAAAAGGCCAACCTAGTTTGAACTAATAAGTTGATGGAATTCGGTGGACTTGGGTTAAGCATCTTAATTTGGGCTAGATTATTTTCTTTTGGGCTCAAAGTATCAAACGCCATCAGACCCATTTGGACACTTCAACTGGCAGCTATTGATTATTATTTGGTCCTTACAAACTAATTATTAAGTCCAATTATTTTATTGGTTTTGTTTGTGCTGCCATTTATTCTAAATTGATGACAGAAACAATCCATTCTTGGGAACTAGAAATTACAATTTATGGCACCGTTTAGTAGTTATTTTTTTTAAAATATATTTTTCTCTCTCTTCTTTTCAACCACACATTCTTAATTAAAATAATATTACACATAAATCTAAAACATTTCCTTATTTCTCAACCACACATTTCACATCAATTTACTATTCTAAAATGCATTTTTACATAAAAATATCTATCAAACACCCTCTATATACAAAATGATAGTCAAGGGTATCGTTTATTTCAATGTTGAGAAACTTTTTAGGCCAAAACATTTGAGAAGGTGCCAAGAAAGAAACATTAATGTCCTTGATCATCAACCCGTATTTATATTTGTCCTGCTTTCTGCTGGGATTTCAATACTATTCTCTGCTAATTGGGATTTATTTATTTATGTATTTATTTATTTATTTTTTTGGGATGTTTAAATAATTATCCATGTTGTCAAACAATTATTTTAGGAGAACTTCTAGAAGAGCATTGTAATGGAGCTTATCTTGATTGCTGGAGATGAACTATTATCTTATTATTGCTCATATCTATTGTAAATGGCTGGTGGCACGCACCATATATTTGACAAAATGCATTGTTTGGATTTCTCTTACTTAAAGGCTCCATTGATTATCCCAATTGCTAAAGACAAGCTCTAGCTTATGGATTTCTTATTTATTAAAGGCAAGTCTTAGCTTGTGGCTTTCTTATTCATTGAAGACGAGTCCTAACTCGTCGATTTCTTATTATGAAACGCAACATTTCTTAAAGTCCTTATTCTTTAAATAAAGGAAGAGGCTATCCTGTTGTCCTCGTTCCTTGAATGAAGAAAGATGTGGTATCTTGGAGTCTTTATTTCTTGAATACAGGGAAATGTGATATCTTAGAGTCCTTAATAAAAGAAGAGACTAAATCTTGAAGTATTTGCCCTTGAAAAATGAGCTTCTTTGCAACCAGCCAGACATGTTTACCTTTGCAAATGGAGCACTTCTTGGCCATATTTGTCGGATGTTTATTCCCCACTTCGTCAGATAATTATTCCTGGCTTTGTAAAATGTTTATTCCTCATCTCTCACTATATCGAGTTTAGCTATAAGCCCTTGTCTATCCGAGGCCGTTTCTAAGACTCCGATAGTTCAATAGCTATACTCAAGATGTCTATTTCCCTCCTGGCCAGATGCATATTCTTCGCTTCGTGAGATGTTTATACTTCACCTCTCACTATCGTCGACCTTAGCTGTACGTCCTCGTCTATCCGAGGTCTCTTATAAGACTCCGATAAGTTGAGAGTTTTTCACGGGATGTTTATTCCCTCAACTCACTAGATGCTTATTCTTGGCTTCACGAGATGTTTATTCTAGCTTAATTATAAGATCTCGTCTATCCAAGACTGCTTTGTAAGACTCAATAGTTCGAGAGCTATTAGCAAGATGTTTATTGACCTGCAAATTGGACATTCTATGTGGCCAACCAAGAGCCACTCCACGTGTTCCTCTATACGCACAAGAGCAAATGATCAGATGCACACGATCGACGGTGACCAAATACACTCCAACGATCAAGTTAGTGGACGCTGAAAAGGGTGGTGCCTAAATAGTGCAAGAGAGTGGGGAGGAGAATATATAGTACTTGGTGGTGGAGTACTTAGATTACAAAAGATTATATAGTACTTGGTGGTGGAGTGCTTGGATTAGAAAAGATTCTTATTGTCTCTTGCCAAATCTTTGGTATTTATAGGTGAAGGGAACCATGGGATGTGTGACACGTGTATGTATATGACGGTGTGAGGTACCTGGTCGTAGGCATCAATTAGCCGCATCCTGGGGACAGGTAATTAATTCTTGTGATATGTGAGTTGACATAAAGCTGAAATGTCACATCAATCAATCCATAAAGATAAGGGGATTCTGACATAGAGATATATCTCTGAGACTCGTGACGAAAGTGCCTCTGCATTCCTCTGCCGTATAGCGCCTCGTCTCCTCACACTTCGGTATCAAGGACGCCTCAGACAATATTAGTTTAGTAGCATCTTTGCCTTGTAGCATGTTAAGTTGAGGTTTAGGTGAGGTATATATCACTTCGATGATGCCTCATCTGGACACGTGGCACCTCGCTGGAGAGTGGGCCTGGTAGGTGGTCTCTCAAGTTTAGGGATAAATATTAATATCATATGTAGACTTTTTGACTAGTTGTGTATGGTTGCCGTTCTGTGTCGGTTCAACTGTTTCTCTGAAGATGGTAAAGCTGAAGGATGGGACTCATTTTCAACCAAGACCCTGGCCTACAGGAGACGACGTGAGGAAGATGGCTGAAGCTTGTGAAGCTGAAGAACGGGGCTCATCTTCGACCGAGGTGCTGACCCGTTGGGAATGACACTTGGGGGATGACTTGATGATTTGTACAGTTTATTGCAACGCTTCGATTGAGGCCCTGACCTATAGGGGTGACACTTCGAAAGGCTTGAAACGTTGTGAAGCTTTTGCAACGCTTTAACCGAGGTGCCGACCCACAAGGAACGACGCTTTGGGAGGGTTGAACCTTTGTAAAGTTGAGGAGCGTATCTTTGACTGAGGTGCTGACCCATAGGGGACGACGCTTGGGAGATGGTTTGATGCTTTGTAAAGTTTTTGGCAACGCTTCGATCGAGGTGCTGAACCAGAGAAGATAACGCTTTGAGAGGGTTGAAACTTTGTAAAGCTGAGGAGTACATCTTCAACTGAGGTGTTGACTCACAAGGTACGATGCTTGGGAGATAGTTCGATTCTTTGTAAAGTTTTTGGTAACGCTTTGACTGAGGCACTGACCCACAAGGGACGATGCTTCAGAAGGGTTGAAACTTTGTAAAGCTGAGGAGGTTCTTCACTGAATTGTGCACTACAGAGCCTTGGATGATAGGATAGCTATCGTGTGTTCCTAAGGAGGACAGTTGGATGTGATGCCTATTCTCCAAAAAAGGTTGCTGCTACTAATCATTACCTACGGCTGTTTGAGGTGATGTGCCCTGAAGGTCTCTGAGAGTCCCAGCTAGATCTTGAGCGTTAATCAAATCTAACATTTCGTCCCACCATCTAGATTTGTGATGTAATTAACGACTCAGATCAATAGCGTTTGAATTCAATAGTTGAGATCGTCCTAAGCCTCTTATAAAAGGCTGACTTGTTGCCATTCGGAGATTTTCACTTTGGCAAAATCTGAAAGTCCGTTGCTCTCAAGCTTTCTTAACTTCAACCAACCTTTCTACGTCATTTGGAGTTTTTCGGCTATGATCGGTGAGTTTTTTGACATTTTTGACTGTAAGACATCATTTCCCGTACTCACTAAGTTTTTTACATCTTCTTTTAGGAAAATGGCTTCTGAGGGTAGTAGATCTTCTGGGAGGAATTTAGGGGTCGTTAGGATCGATGAGCCCATATTGACCATTTCAGCTAAGATATGCGAAGCGATATTAGGGGGAAAAACATTTGGAAACAACCAGACAACCTTATGGACATTTTTGTACATTGAGGGATATCTGATTACCCTTTAAATTTGACCTCATCCGACCAAGTTAGGCTTAGGGTGGATACTGGGGGTCTAATTTTACCGGATCCAGATGAGGAAGCTTGCTACCCTAGATAGGGGTTGCGTGGCAATAAGTGAGGCCATTCTTAGAGCGAAGCTTAGGCTGCCTATTCGTCCCTTCTTCCAGTTTGTACTTAGGTCCTATGGCTTAGCTCTAACCTAGCTTAACCTGAACTCGTAAAGTTAAATGGTGCGGTCATGGATGCTGCGGAAGGAAGCGTCCTATGGGGTGGAGATGCCCTTCTTCATCTTTTGAACTTTGTATATACCTAAGGTAGCTATAGGGAATGATAAGACGAGGGGGTGGCACTATCTGACCTCTGCTCGATCTATCGAGCTCCATCAAGGATTGGAAGAGCTTGTGGTGCTGGGCTTCTCGGAGATAGGACACGATGGAGGGAGAATCATTATCACCTTTGATGGTCCCCACAAAATACTTAACCCTTAGTGAGTACTGAAAATTCAAATTTTGAGTCTAGGCTTTTGCACTTCAGCTCAGATTTTAACTTTTGCCTATCTTCTATGAGTACTCTTCCTTAGTGTGAGTAGTCAACTGAGGATTTTGACACAATCTGCATTGTATATCAGCTTCCATCGAAGAGGAGGTCTTATCACGAACTCATCAGGAAGAATATCCACTTCGTGACTCACGAACCGATGTTTCCTCAAGGTGAGCTTTTCTAAAGTGATCAACTATATTCGAAGTCTTCATACTTTGTACCAACTTTCTGTTCCAGAATTGCAGTTGACTTTAACAAGAAGAGGCCGTTGAAGCCTGACTTTACCACTATCAAACAGATGTAGCCGAGGCAAAGGCTCTGACAACCTTCTTCTCAGCCTATAAAAGGCAAACAGAGGATCTAGTGGGGATTAGCAAAAAACTACCTCTAGTTGAGAAGGAGGAGAAGCCCTTGCTGAAAAGGGAAAAAAGGCAGCATCTGGGCCATCCTTGAAGGTTCCAATAGTATTGAGGCCAGCCACTAGACAGACGACGATCCCCACTGGGGTCATGATACGAGAGAGGTCTGCCCCTCTACCTGAGGCTACCTCTGCTGGCATCCCAACTATTAATCGACATGCGGAGCAAGTAGAGGGAAGAGGTCTCGCTCTAATAATGAGGCAGATTTTCTGGGCACCAACTCTGAATAGCCCGTTAAAGAGGTGTTGGAGGCTCTACCTCTGGAGACTGCAACCGTGGCTCTAGTCCACCATAAATATTGGACCGAATGTTAGGGGGACCACACTTCCTCCTATATTGCCCAGGACCTAGTGGTAACTAACAGTGTCTGTATCGCTCGAGCTTTGAGCACCAGCATTCAGCTGGAAGGCCTCTTCAAAGATCTGAGGACGAAGAATGTCGACATTACCCAAAGGTTGGAGAAGGTTGTGCTGTATGGGGATGAGGTGCGAGCTGCTAGAGCCAAAGTTGAGGAGGTGAAGAAGAGTAAGGCTGAGGTGGAGGACTGACTAGCAAAGGCTGCGACATCTCAGAGCAGCTAAAAAAGGAATTGTATAAAATTGAATGCCAAGTTGCTTCTCTGACGATGCAAATTGACCACGCCAATGAACGATATTGCCTCGTCGTGGGGGTCTCGAATAAAGAAAAGACAGAGTTGAGGTAGAGGGCGAAGGCCTAGGTTGAGGAGATTGGGTCCCTCAAGGCTGAAATGAGGGGGGCTGGGAAGTCAGTCGTACAGAACTTCATTGACCATTTTAAGGAGCACGAGCTGTATGATACGTTCGCCAACTACTAGGCCTCGTGGAATGTCCAAGCCATGCTGTAGTACCTCAAGGAGGTTTATCTAGACTTGGACATAGCTACCTTCGAAGAAGAGTTTGGTAGGCCAATTGGGAGTCACCCAGAGGTGACTACTGCCGAGGAGATGGGTGTGGCTCTAGAAGAGGCTGGGGTAGAGGAGTTGGCAATAGTACCAGTAGATCAGCTATAGGATTTTATTGTAATGGCTCAGCCCACCCTTGTAAATTTCTTTGTAATGGAATGAAAATTTTGTATTTCTTACTTTCATGCTTGAACTGTTTGCTATACTCTTGTGATAGTGTAAGCGCTTCATGTCGATGAACGTTACTTCGAGTCACTGATAAGTAAAAGCACATGAAGACTAATCAATGGGTAGAACACAATGATGGGATAAACTTCCATTAATGATACGAACTTAACATTATCATAGACTAATGCAGTGTGAGCACTTAGCCAAACAAGTTACATTAACATTTCCAATCCTTAGGAGAACTAAAGTTCAGAATAAGACGTACATTTATTGGTAGTACCTCCTCAAGTGTTTGACGTTCCACTAATGAGGCATCATTTTTCCTACCATGTCTTCGATCTGATAAATTTTGGGTTAGAATTTGTTGACGATGCGATAAGACCCTTCCCAGTTTGGTCTTAGCGCTCTAGAACCCGTTCGTTTTGATGTTGGGAAGAACCTCCTAAATACTAAGTCTCCCAAACGTAGAGTTTGATTCCTGACCTTTATGTTGTAGTAACAGATTATCCTTCTTTGATATGTGGCCAGCTTGCTTGGGAGGAATCATCTTTTTTTCCGGGAGATGGAGTTCGCATACTCGTGCTTCGTTGTTACCATTCTTGTTGAAGTGTATGCGATGATACGAGGGGATTCCAACCTCAACTGAGCTCATAACTTCAGCTCCGTAGGTCATGGAGAGAGGTTTCTCCTATTGCAGTTTGGCTCGTAGTGTGAATGGCCCAGAGGACATGGGAAAACTCATCGACCCATGCCCCTTTGGAGGCGTCAAGTTTCCTTTTCAGGGTGTGCTTGATTTTCTTATTGAGAAGTCCTTCCTTATACCCAGTTCCTTGCACAGATCTCACATCTTCTTGTCATCGAACTGTCTTCCATTGTCGGACATAAGGGTGTGAAGAATGTCGAACCTACAAAGGATATTTTTCTAGATGAACTTTAGAGTGTTGGCCTCGATGATTTTTACTAGAGGCACGGTTTAACCCACTTTGTGAAGTAATCAATAGTGACAATGGCAAAGGTTGCACTTCCTCTCCCTTTTGAGAGGGTGCCAATGAAATCTACTCTCCATTTGGCGAACGACCAAGGCCTAGTGAAAACGAAGAGGCTCTGGGAAAGCTTTCTTTGAATATTAGTAAACCGTTTGCACCTTATGTGCTAGAGTAGAGTCATTCGTTCAGAGTGGTTACCACATACTCCTTCATGAATTTCCTTTAGTATGTACACAGCTTCTTGTCGCCCAAACGTATTGGAGCAGAGGCGACGCAAATATTTTTTTGTATGACACATCATCTTAGAGGATGAAATGAGCATCCCTTCTAAACTTTTTAGCCTCGTTTTTTGAGCCTAGCACTAATTGGCCCTTGAGGTAGGCTGTGATGGGCTGTATCCAGGATGGGGTCCTTTCAACCCACATAACTTTTTTACCTCCAAAAATGGAAGGTTTTGGGAGGCATTCAATTGGAATAACTTTTACTAGTTTGGAGTCATTGCTGCTTGCCAACTCGAACAGGGCATTCGCATGAGAGTTTTCAAGGTATGGGACCTGTACCCGTTTGAATTTCTTGAAGTGGAGGATGATGGTTATGACTAGCTTCAAATAGGTGGCCATGCTAGTGTCCTTTACAGCGAAGTTCCCATTGACCTGGCTTACTATGAGTTGTGAATAGCTGCTGAGTAAGAGCTTTTTGACTTGCGTTTCCTTGGCTAATCTTGGGCCTACTAAAAGTGCCTCATAGTTAGTCTGTGTCCTTCGAGGGTTTCTAGAACAATCCTTGCATTGGAACTTGCCTTACTTGATGAGTAATCAACAAAGAGGCTCTATGTAGAGGGCTCAGCTGGCTCCATAGTAGCCTCCACTTCTGGGGTTTTGGCAAATTCTACAACAAAATTTGTGAGGGCTTGTTTTTCGATGGCACCGCGAGGCTTGAAGAGTAGGTTGAATTCTCTGAGCCCGATTGCCCATTTTAGTATGCAGCCTAAAGTGTCTGACTTCTGAAGCACATGTCTGAGTGAAAAGTTGGTCAGAACTTCGATAGAATGGGCCTAGAAGTGTGGCCTCAATCTCCTTGACGCGGTGATGAGAGAAAGAGCAAGCTTCTCCATATTTGGGTAGCGAGCTTCGGCTAGAAGTAATGCCTTGCTAATGTAGTATACTAGTAGTTAGTACGCTTCTTCTTATCTGACAAGGACCACGCTGACTTCATCTTCTAAGACTGCGAGATACAATAGAAGAGGTTTGCGTGGCTTTGATAACAAGGGCGTCTCTCCTAATTGCTTCTTCAGGGCCTGGAAAGTTGCCTCATATTCCTCTGTTCACGCCTCCGATGTGAGGGCCTCTAATAGTTGTGTCTATCTCTCAGATCAACTCACCTTAGCCTTCGGGGCCTGATTTTTCTACCTTGATTCTCGAGTTTTGTTCTCTATGTTCCTTCTCCAAGGTGCTTGGTCCCTGTGTCACCGCGTATCCCTATTGAGAGAGGTGGACTACCTCGAAGAGTGTGGGTTACTTCTCTGTGAGGAGTGCGTAGCGTCTCTACGGGACATTCACTAGTGTCGTGACCGTAGAAACGATGATAGGTGCAATATTTTGCTCCTTACAAGGGCTAATTTACCTGTTTCTTCTTGCGTCAATTTCTGTAGGACATCCCTCCAGATGGTCCTGCTTTGGCTTTTGCATTTTCGTATGCCAACATTGGTAATGCATTTAGTGTAGCGGAAGCCAAGATGTGGGAGCTACTGTATGTCCCATTTGAGTCCATTACTGGGTGACGAGGTGTGCAGGTCCTCAAAACTACCTGCCTCTGAGGCGATGGGAGTACCTAAGCAGCACAGTTGCGGTGGTCAATCATCTCTTCATTGACAATCTCTACTTTCATTATCTCTACCAACTCATCGTAGGTGGTCGAATTTTTACTTCGCACATCTCGCTAAAACAAAGTGTTCATGTTTAGGCCTCCCTTCAAAACTGAAAGAGCCTCTATATCTATAACTTGCTCGCAGTTAGTAATTTTGTCAGTCAATCGAGCGAGGTAGTTTTTGAGCGTTTCTTCAGAAGTTTGCCTCATATCTTGCAAGCATTGAACCGAGGCCTCTCCCTCCCTTCGTAAGAGATATTGGTTCAAAAAGGCCTTCTTTAGGTCGAGACCATACTTCGATAGCTCTTACTCAATTCTCCCAATCTACCAAGTTCATTCTTTCACACCTATTTCTAGGCAGATGAATGCTTCCTGCTCCTCTTCTTGTTCTTGTTGAGCTAGTCTTTGTATGGAGCGAATTCTGTTGCTGGGGTTCTGCCTTATTTGGTTAAAAACACTAACTGACCTTTGCGGTTCATATTCTGGTGAGAAGTTTTTCCCCAGCTGAGGCTCTGCTGCTTGGGTGCCTTGGGCATATGAAGTGACGTCAAACTCTACTTCTCTTTCAATGGGGGGCTTTCTTTGATGTACTTGAATGGCCTCCATTACGAGACACAGGAGGCGCGTCCCTAAGCTGAAGGCCCCTTTGTGGCATTTGGAAGCCTTGCTGCCCTTAGTCTTGCATAAATAACTGACGCGTGGCTGCTTTCTGAGCTGCGATGTCTTTTATACCTGTAGCTATTTGGGTCATTCCTGTGAAGAGCCTTGATGCTGTCTCATTGCTTCGATGACATCGATGTTAAGGTTTGTGGTGTATGACATTGGCTCGGAGCACCTCTTCTTCAGAGACGTCCCTTGCTCCTGGATTTTCATCCTCATTGCTAGAACTCATCTTCAGAGGCGTCACTTAAAACTGGATTGCTAATTCTGACTTGGGTTCTTTTTCAAGAGCGTCCTTTTCTCAAGGGAAAAGTCGCTGATTTTTTGGTGGCAAACAGGGAACTCTAGAGCGCAATTTCCCACAAATGGCGCCAATCTATTGACCTTGCGAATTGGAACTTCCACGTGGCTAACCAAGTTCCACACCACGTGTTCCTCCCTGTGCACAAGAGCAAACTATCAGATGCATACAATCGATACCAATGGGAGTAGTGGCGACTGCATACACTTCAACGTTCAAGTCAGTAGACGATGATAAGGGTGGTGTCGGAATAGTGTAAGAGAGTGAGGATGAGAATATATAGTACTTGGTGGTGGATTGCTTGGATTAGAAAAGATTTTTATTATCTCCTGCTAAACCTTTGGTACTTATAGGTGAAGGGCACTGTGGGATGTGTAACACGTGTATGCATTTGACGGTGTGAGGCGCCTGCTCGTAGGCGTCAATTAGTCGTATCCTAGAGACGGGTAATTAATTATTCTGATATGTGAGTTGATATAAGGCTAAAATGTTACATCAACCAATCCATAAAGATAAGGGGATCCTGACACAGAGATACATCTCTGAGACTGGCGGTGGAGGGGCCTCTACATTCCTTTGCTGTATGGCACCGCATCACCTCACACTTCAATATCAAGGATGCCTTGGACAATATTATTTTGGTAGTGTCTATGCCTCGCAGCATGTTGAGTTGAGGTACGGCTGAGGCGTATATCACTTCTGTGATGCCTCGTCTAGACACGTGGCATCTTGCTGGAGAGTAGGCTTGGTAGTGTCTAGGCGATTAGCGAGGAGCGTAACAATGTTTATTCTCCACTTCGTCAAATGCTTATTCCTAATTTCGTGAGATGTTTATTCCCCATCTTTCATTATTGTCGAACTTAACTATAAGTCCTCGTCTATTCAAAGCCCCTTATAAGACTCCGATAGTTTGAGAGCTATTAGCGGGATGTTTATTCCCTGTCTTGTCTTACTAGATGTTTATTCCTGGCTTTGTGAGATGTTTATTCCTCTCTTCTTACTATCGGTAAGCTTGCTATAAGTCTTCATCTATCCAAAGTCGCTTATAAGACTCAGATAGTTCGAGAGCTATTCGCGAGATGTTTATTTCTAGCCTCACCAGATACTTATTCCTGGGTTCAAGAGATTATTATCCCTCGCCCTTCACTATTATCGAGCCCAGTTATAAGACCTAGTCTATTTAAGGCCTGCTTATAAGTCTTCAATAATTTGAGACAAGCTACCCACTTGATATTTAATCCTCACTTCATGAGATGCTTCACAATATGAGTTATTGCATTATGGCCGCATTTATCTTCAGAAAGCTTGTTAGGCCTCTACATTACAGCTATGGTACATCTACTTATCTTCAGAGAGTTTACAATATCCCCTACATGGATGAGCCATTCACCACGCAAAGATGTTATTTACTGCTTCATAAAGAAAGGAGTGGGCCCACATTATTACCTACGATCCATTGATGGATCAAATACCATAGAGGAAGCCCTTGCACAAAAGAGTAAACCCCTTGTATGAATGTAAAAAATATAATAATAATAAAAAAAGGACTCAACAAAGATAAGTATGATGCCTCCCACGAGGAGCCATGCATTTGCTACCTTAGAAGTTAATCCTTTCCATGGCTGGATCAAACACCATGGAGCTCCCTTGACATGGATGTGCCACCCCCATGTTAGGATATCTGCTTATCATAGTTATATATATTCAGAGCATGGCCTCTACTACTCACATCCAGATCATCGCATCTACTACTACACTCAGAGCATCACCTCTGCATCAGGTTATCACAGCTGCTTATCTATTCAATCTCATCTCTACATCTGCTTCATAACAGTGGCTTATATTTCAAGTCCGACCTACATATAAATATTCGACTTGGGGGACTACTATGATACATGTATTTTAGTATCATTACATTATTGTTGCTAGCATATACATTATATTATTGCTGTATAGTATGTATGTCATATCATCGCTGGCAAGTCATGACACTATTTTCATTACAACCAATAAGTATGCCATGTTATCATCATTTCCATTTTATTATCGACATTATGTTACTTACTTTACTATAGCACTACTTATACATTGAGCTGTGCGAGCATATGATTTACCATGATGTATGACGGACTCTCTACATATTGTATCTTAGAGAAATTTGATATGTTATCATTCACTTTATCATCATGAGTAATTTGAAGGGCAAGTGGGCTCCAAATTTATTTGGTATATGTGTAGTGGATATATTGTATTGTATTATAAGTTATTTTATTCGATGTTACAGAGGAGATGCTGCTGAAATTTTGACAAATTATATGCGACATCTTTCGAGGCAATTTGTAAACCTTGCTTATTTAAGCTCGCACAAATATTTTCTGAGGTAGTTCGTAAATCCTCAGTTGTTGGAGCGATTCATATTCTAGAAACAATTCATAAGTCCTTGCCTATTTTGGATCAATGCATATTTTTGAGATAGTTCGTAAGTCTATGTTTGTTGGAGCTACTCATATTTCTGAGGTAAATTGTAAGACCTCGCCTATTTGGCAACTTATATATCGAAGTCCAACCCGCACATGAATATATGATTTAGACTTAAGGAACTATTGTTATACCTATAAAATTATCTCATATTGGGCCCTCCCATTGGGCTTGGATTGGCCCATTCATTTTTCTATATATGTATGTGAATCCATTTCATTTTAATGTACGTACCCTTACTCTAAACAAAATTCCCTATCCCTCTCTTGCACTTATATTTTTCTCATCTGATCGTTGACCGTTGAAGTGCAAATGATCGTTGAACCTTTTTCCCAACCAGTGGCCTTTGCATTCTAATGGGATGTTCAGTGTAGAGGTGAGTCCACGTGAGGGATGTGGTCAGGATTCCGTTGGCACATTTTTTGGGGTCAATAGGCTCTATATATTTTTTCTTTCTTTTGCTCATGAATGATCATTGTGCTGTAGATCTGTTTCAGCATTTTTTATTGGTATACCGCGGAGATTACTTCCAAGGATATGCCAGCTTATGGTTGATCGTGGATCGATTTTTGAAATTAGTCTTTTATGAGCTATCGAGAGTATATAGTGACTGCTCATCCATGACAAAATAAGGCCAAAAAATTTATTCGTCAACTAAATCAACAAGGGCAGTCATTGCTAAGACAAGGTTTTCATTCCGAGGGCCGGCAATATGTGTAATGCCACTGCCTACCTCATCGACATTCCATCTAATAAAATTATTAAAATCCTGGGAAATATAACATGTATTTAAAAATACTATAAGAAATCGATCCTTTTTTCCCTAAAAGTGAGGTGTTATTTAGTGCTGCTACTGTATTGCTACCATCCAATTTCGATAAAGAAATGGCACGTGTTTTAGTGAACTTGAGTTAATTCGAATAGAAAAGTATTCAACCAAAATAACAAGTCTCCTAGGTAGCATTTTGGCATAAGTTACTATTATGATCGTGACACACACTCTCCACACTAGATAGACATCTCTCTTCATTATATCCATGTCAATATTAAGGTTTGGCTGGTTTTCTCATGGACATTCCCATCTACAAATTGACTCAGTGTTAGAAAATGCCCCCATCACAATCTTTTGAACATTATGATATTCTAGCAAGTAGAATGATGGATTGTATAATACATTTTCATGCAAGTGAATTGTGAAATTGCGTCCATATAGAGATGTTTGTCGTGATCTATCTTCTTGTGTTCAGGTAATAAACTGGCTTCTGTGTCCATCCACGAGTCTTTGACATTTGATACAAAGTTAGCTTTAGATACAACTGTAGACAAGTTGATATCGGCAATGTCTACGGACATGTCTTCAATTATGTATGCCTAGGTATATTTCTTCTTTTGTGCATATGCCTAGGGATATTTCTTCTTTTGTGCATCCTTTTTATTGTTGTGACATTCTTTAGCTCGATGTCCGAACTTCCCCTAGTTATAATAGTCTCCTTTGAACCATCTTGCATCATTCCCCTTCAATCATGTTAGCATTTGCTTCCATCTTTTGCATAGAACTTTCCTTTTTTGTAGCATTGTTGTGTTCTTCAATGCAAAGTCAAATAATATGCTCGTTCATCTCTTTGTGCTTGTGCTTGAGATAATTTTTAAAATCTTTCCATAGTAGTTTCTCGATCATAGTGATAATCTGGAAATATTCACTTAATGTTATGTATTTCCTTAATATTGTGAAAAAGTATTTGCATATATTTAACTTGACTCATAGCTGTATTTGAATCAACCATTTTGAAATCCAAAAATTTACTAATGATGAATTTTTTTCACACTAATGTGCACTGTTTGTAAGAACAGTACACATTAGACAATGTGTTATCCAACCTGTTGAGAATGTAATTTCGGCTTAGGAAATCAACATACATCTATGCTTTAATTACTAAATAGGTAGTTTTATCAATAACATTTGATTCTATCTATGTGTAGCAGTTTACAAGTAGAAAGTTCACCAATTTTAGTGTAGTCCAGTGGAATAAATTTTTTATTGCCAACGATTGAAATTTGTGCCATTGAGTTTTTTCAACTTTTCATGTTGAGATTCTAGTGGCATGAAAAACGAATTAGACACAATTTTTTTTCTAGTTGTTTCACTAGTTTGCTTAGTGGAAATAGTCAATTTTCTATAAAACATCAATCACAACAAACTTGACTAATATTAAATGTAACAAAATTACGTAACAAAAAAGAAATATAGAAGGAAGAAATTATGTCATACAATTGTTGTCAAAATTAATAATTTATAGAATTAAAAGAAAGAAAAAGTAGAAATGGAGATGAGCGAGGTGTGCTGTAACAAATCTCCTTAAGACAAATTTTGCCTCTACTCTGGTGCCAACATGATTTTTGTTGGAAAATACTGATAATGGGTCTCCCATGTGGGATGACCCGACCCATAAGATTTCAAAAGGGTTCGAGGAAGTTGTTTGAATTTGGAATTCAAATCTATAACTCCCAAATAACACCTTGCAACCTCCATGAACAAGTTATGGAAAAGATAACAAAGAAAAGGCATGAAAAAATGATGAAAATTCGCATGGAAATTCACATCAAAATTAGATAGTCCTTAGAACCATATTTTTACATAAAATCTCACAAAAATGGTACTTAAATTGTGGAAAATAATCCCCTTCTATTGTGATCGGGATTGGGACCATTGGAAAACAAGAAAATACATATTTTGGATATTTGAACGCAAAGTAATTCAACCTAGATTTTTCAATTTCAAGTACTACTACTGGGAACTCAATTATATGACGCAGAACGGAAGTAAGAAAAAACAAAAGATTTACCAACGTAAATCTTGAAAATAAGAAATTGGAATTCTCCAAGAATGAAACTTGTATATTATTCAATGATGACGAAAAATGTTCCAAAAGCCATTAAATAGGTGTTATAAGAAACCTTAAAACATAGAAAAAATAAAACGTTCCAAAAATAGCGAAAATTCAAAACGGGAAATACGAAAATTAATTATTCGGAGGCCTAAAAGTAGGAATTTGGCAAAAATCCCAAGATCTCAAGCTTTGCTATGACTCTAATTTCTCAGGCCATTTTCAATCAGCCTGCCAAATTTCAGTCCATTCCGACACCGTCGCGACAAATGACAAAATTGCCCCTGGTTCGATTTTTTGTTGTTAATTTTCTGTCCAACACTTCTTCAAACTCCAAAACTAGTATCCTATATCAATCTTGGGACTCCACCTCGAGTCCAATTTCTCAGGCTGTTTCCAATCAACCTGTCAAATTTCAGCCCATTCCGACACCGTCGCAACAAATGACAAAATTGCCCCTGGTGCGGTTTTTTTTTGTTTTGTTAATTTTCTGTCCAACACTTCTTCAAACTCCAAAGCTAGTTATCCTATATCAGTCACGAATTGGACTCCGCCCCGAGTCCAATTTCTTGGGCCGTTTCCAACCAATCTACCAAATTTCAGCCCATTCCGACACTGCCACAACAAATGACAAAATTGCCTCTGGTGCGGTTTTTCTTTGTTAATTTTCTGTCCAACACTTTTACAAACTCCAAAGCTAGTTGTCCAATATCAGTCTTGGGACTCCATCCCGAATCCAATTTCTTGGGTTGTTTCCAATCAACCTGCCAAATTTCAGCACATTTCGACACCGTCGCGACAAATGACAAAATTGCCCCTGGTGCGATTTTTCTTCGTTAATTTTCTGTCCAACACTTCTTCTAACTCCAAAGCTAGTTGTCCTATAACAATATTACTCCACCTTGAGTCCCATTTCTCAGCCTATTTCCAATCAACCTACCAAATTTCAGCCCATTCCGACACCATTGCGACAAATGAAAAAATTGCCCCTGGTGCGGTTTTTCTTTATTAATTTTTTGTCCAACACTTCTTCAAACTCCAAAACTAGTTGTCCCATATCAGTCTCAGGACTCCACCTTGAGTCCAATTTCTCAGACTGTTTCCAATCAACCTACCAAATTTAAGCCAATTCCGACACCGTTGCGAAAAATGACAAAATTACCCCTAGAGCGGTTTTTCTTTGTTAATTTTCTGTCCAACACTTCTTCAAACTCCAAAGCTAGTTGTCCTATATAAGTCTTAGGACTCTATTCTGAGCCCAATTTCTCGGGCAGGATCCAATCAACCAGCCAAATTTCAGCCCATTCCGACACCGTTGCGACAAATGGTAAAATCGCTCCTGGTGCGATTTTTCTTTGTTAATTTTTTGTCCAACACTTTTTCAAACACCAAAGTCAGTTGTCCTATATCAGTCTTTGGACCCTGTCGTGAGTCCAATTTTTTGGGCTGTTTCCAATCAACCAGCCAAATTTCAGCCCATTCCGACATCGTCGCGACAAATGACAAAATTGTCCCTGGTGCGATTTTTCTTTATTAATTTTCTGTCCATCACTTCTTCAAACTCCAAAGCTAGTTGTCCTCTATAAGTCTCAGGAGCCCGCCCGATCCCAATTTCTCAGGCCGTTTCCAATCAACCTACCAAATTCTAGCCCATTCCGACACTGTCTCGACAAATGACAAAATTTCCCATGGTGTGATTTTTCTTTGTTAATTTTTTGTCCAACACTTCTTCAAACTCCAAAGCTAATTGTCCTATATCAGTCTTGGCTTGGACTCCACCCCGATTCCAATTTCTTGTGCCATTTCCAATCAACCAACCAAATTTCAGCACATTTCGACACCGTCGCGACAAATGACAAAATTGCCCTCGGTGCAGTTTTTCTTTGTTAATATTCTGTCCAATAATTTTTCAAACTCTAATACTAGTTGTCCTATATCCATCTCGGGACTCTACCTTGAGTCCAATTTCTCGGGGCGTTTCCAATCAACCTGCCAAATTTCAGCCCATTCCGACATTGTCGCGATAAATGACAAAATTGCCCCTGGTGCGGTTTTTTTTGTTAATTTTCTGTCCAACACTTCTTCAAACTCCAAAGCTAGTTGTCCCTTATTCTTGGGACTCCACCCCGAGTCCAATTTCTCAGATCGTTTCCAATCAACCTGCCAAATTTTAGGCAATTCTGACACCGTCGCTACAAATGACAAAATTGCCCCTAGTGCGATTTTTCTTTGTCAATTTTCTGTCCAACACTTCTTTAAACACCAAAGCTAGTTGTCCTACGTCAGTCTTGGGACTCCACTCTGAGTCCAATTTCTCAGGCCGGTACCAATCAACCTGCAGAATTTCAGCCCATTCCGACACCGTCGCGGCAAACGATAAAAATTGCCCTTGGTGTGATTTTTCTTTGTTAATTTTCTGTCCAACACTTCTTTAAATACCAAAGCCAGTTATCCTATATAAATCTTAGCTTGGACTCTGCCTTGAGTCCAATTTCTTGAGCCGTTTCCAATCAACCTGCCAAATTTCAGCCCATTACGACACCGTCGCAAGAAATGACAAAATTGCCCTTGGTACGGTCTTTCTTTGTTAATTTTCTGTCCAACATTTCGTCAAACTTCAAAGCTAGTTGCCCTATATCAGTCTTGGGACTCTACCCTGAGTCCAACATCTTGGGTCATTTCTAATCAGCCTGCCAAATTTTCGCCAATTTCGACATCGTCGCAACAAATGACAAAATTGCCCCTTGTGCGGTTTTTCTTTGTTAATTTTCTATCCAACACTTCTTCAAACACCAAAGCTAGTTGTCCTATACCAGTCTCAGCTTGGACTTCACCCCGAGTCCAATTTCTCGGGCCTTTTCCTATCAACCTGCCAAATTTAAGCCCATTTCGATACCGTCGTGACAAATGACAAAATTGCCCTAGGTGCAGTTTTTCTTTGTTAATATTCTGTCCAACACTTCTTCAAACTCTAAAGCTAGTTGTCCTATATTAGTCTCAGGACTCCACCTTGAGTCCAATTTCTTGGGCCGTTTCCAATAAACCTGCCAAATTTAAGCCCATTCCGACACCGTCTCGACAAATGACAAAATTGCCACTGGTGCGATTTTTCTTTGTTAATTTTTTGTCCAACACAACTTCAAACTCCAAAGCTATTAGTCCTATATCAGTCTTAGGACTTCGCCCCGAGTCCAATTTCTCGAGATGTTTCCAATCAACCTACCAAATTTCAGCCCATTCCGACACCGTCGCGACAAACGATAAAATTGCCCCTCGTGCGATTTTTCTTTGTTAATTTCCTGTCCAACACTTCTTCAAACTGCAAAGCTATTTGTCCTATATCAGTCTCAGGACTTCGCCTTGAGTCCAATTTCTCGACCTGTTTCCAATCAACCTGCCGAACTTCAGCCCATTCAGAAACCGTCGCTACAAATGACTAAATTGCCCCTGGTGCGATTTTTTTGTTGTTAATTTTCCGTCCAACACTTCTTCAAACTCCAGAGCTAGTTGTCCCATATCAGTCTAAGGACTCCACCTTGAGTCCAATTTCTCGGCCTGTTTCCAATCAACCTACAAATTTCAGCCCATTCCGACACAGCCTCGACAAATGACAAAATTGCACCTGGTGAGATTTTTCTTTGTTAATTTCTTGTCAAACTCCAAAGCTAGTTGTCCTATATCAGTCTTGAAACTCCACCCCGAGTCCAATTTCTTGAGCCATTTCTAGTCAACCTATCAAATTTTAGCCCATTCCGACACCGTCGCGACAAATGACAGAATTGCCTCTGGTGCGGTTTTTTTTGTTAATTTTCTATCCACCACTTCTTCAAACTCCAAAGCTAGTTGTCCTATATCAATCTCAGATTGGACTCCGCCCCGAGTCCAATTTCTTGAGCCATTTCCAACCAACCTACCGAATTTTAGCCCATTCCGACACCGTCGCAACAAAAGACAAAATTGCCTCTGGTGCAGTTTTTCTTTATCAATTTTCTGTCCAACCCTTCTACAAACTCCAAAGCTAATTGTCCAATATCAGTCTTGGGACTCCACCTCGAGTCCAATTTCTCGGGCTGTTTCCAATCAACTTGCCAAATTTTAGCACATTTCGATACCGTCGCGACAAATGACAAAATTGCCCCTGGTGCAATTTTTTTTCGTTAATTTTCTGTCCAACACTTCGTCAAACTCAAAAGCTAGTTGTCTTATATCAATCTTGGGACTATACCTTGAGTCCAATTTCTCAGCCTCTTTCCAATCAACCTGCCAAATTTCAGCCCACTCCGACACCGTTACGACAAATGAAAAAATTGCCCTTGGTGCGATTTTTCTTTGTTAATTTTCAGTTCAACACTTCTTCAAACTCCAAAACTAGTTGTCCCATATCAGTCTTAGGACTCCAGCTTGGGTCCAATTTCTCAGGCCGTTTCCAATCAAACTACCAAATTTAAGCCAATTCCGACACCGTCGAGACAAATTACAAAATTGCCCCTAGTACGGTTTTTATTTGTTAATTTTCTATCCAACACTTCATCAAACTCCAAAGTAAGTTGTCCAATATAAGTCTCAAGACTCTGCTCCAAGTCTAATTTCTCGGGCTGGATCCAATCAACCTGCCAAATTTCAGCCCATTCCGACACCTTTGCGACAAATAGTAAAATCGCCCCGGGTGCGATTTTTCTTTGTTAATTTTCTGTCCAACACTTTTTCAAACACCAAAGTTAGTTGTCCTATCTCAGTCTCTGGTCCCCACTGTGAGTCCAATTTTTTAGGTCGTTTCTAATCAACCAGCCAAATTTCAGCTTATTCTGACACCGTCGCGACAAATGACAAAATTGCCCCTGGTGCGATTTTTCTTTGTTAATTTTATGTCCAACACTTCTTCAAGCTCCAAAGCTAGTTGTCCTCTATAAGTCTCGGGAGTCTGCTCGAGTCCAATTTCTCGGGCCGTTTCCAATCAATCTGCCAAACTTCAGCCCATTCCGACACCGTCTCGACAAATGACAAAATTTCCCCTGTTGCGATTTTTCTTTGTTAATTTTCTGTCTAACACTTCCTCAAACTCCAAAGCTAGTTGTCAAATATCAGTCTCGACTTGGACTCCACCTCGAGTCCAATTTCTTGTGCCATTTCCAATCAACCAAACAAATTTCAGCACATTTCGACACCGTCGCGACAAATGACAAAATTGCCCCCGGTGCAGTTTTTCTTTGTTAATATTCTGTCCAACACTTTTTCAAACTCCAATACTAGTTGTCCTATATCAGTCTCAGGACTCCACCTTGAGTCCAATTTCTCGGGGCGTTTCCAATCAACCTGCCAAATTTCAGCCCATTCCGACATTGTCGCGACAAATGACAAAATTGCCCCCGGTGCAGTTTTTCTTTGTTAATATTCTGTCCAACACTTTTTCAAACTCCAATACTAGTTGTCCTATATCAGTCTCAGGACTCCACCTTGAGTCCAATTTCTCGGGGCGTTTCCAATCAACCTGCCAAATTTCAGCCCATTCCGACATTGTCGCGACAAATGACAAAATTGCCCTCGGTGCGGTTTTTTTTGTTAATTTTCTGTCCAACACTTCTTCAAACTCCAAAGCTAGTTGTCCCATATCAGTCTCGGGACTCCACTTCGAGTCCAATTTCTTGGATCTTTTCCAATCAACCTGCCAAATTTTAGCCAATTCTGACACCGTCGCGACAAATGACAAAATTGCCCCTGGTGCGGTTTTTCTTTGTCAATTTTCTGTCCAACGCTTCTTTAAACACCAAAGCTAGTTGTCCTACATCAGTCTTGTGACTCCACTCCGAGTCCAATTTCTCGGGCCGGTACCAATTAACCTACCTAATTTCAGCCCATTCCGACACCGTCACGACAAATGATAAAATCGCCCTTGGTGCGGTTTTTCTTTGTTAATTTTCTGTCCAACACTTCTTTAAACTCCAAAGCCAATTGTCCTATATAAGTCTTAGCTTGGACTTCACCTCGAGTCCAATTTCTCGAGCCATTTCCAATCAGCCTGCTAAATTTCAGCCCATAACGACACCATCGCGAGAAATGACAAAATTGCCCTTGGTGCGATTTTTCTTTGTTATTTTTCTGTCCAACATTTCGTCAAACTCCAAAGCTAGTTGTCTTGTCCTATATCAGTCTCGAGACTCCACCTTGAGTCCAACTTCTTGGGCCATTTCCAATCGACCTGCCAAATTTCAGCCAACTTCGACACCGTCACGACAAATGACAAAATTGCCCCTTGTGCAGTTTTTCTTTGTTAATTTTCTATCCAACACTTCTTCAAACACAAAAGCTAGTTGTCCTATATCAGTCTCGGCTTGGACTTCGCCCTGAGTCCAATTTCTCGGGCCTTTTCCTATTAACTTGCCAAATTTAAGCCCATTTTGGCACCGTAGCGACAAATGACAAAATTGCCCCAGGTACGATTTTTCTTTGTTAATATTCTGTCCAACACTTCTTCAAACTCCAAAACTAGTTGTCCTATATTAGTCTCAAGACTCCGCCCCGAGTCCTATTTTTTGGGCCGTTTCCAATCAATAGGCTAAATTTCAGCCCATTCCGACACTGTCTCGACAAATGACAAAATTGCCGCTGGTGCGATTTTTCTTTGTTAATTTTTTGTCCAACACTACTTCAAACTCCAAAGCTAGTTGTTCTATATAAGTCTTAGCTCTTTGCCTCGGGTCCAATTTCTCGAGATGTTTCCAATCAACCTACCAAATATCAGCCCATTCCGACACCGTCGCAACAAATGATAAAATGGCCCCTGATGCGATTTTTCTTTTTTAATTTCCTGTCCAACACATCTTCAAACTCCAAAGCTAGTCCTATATCAGTCTCGGGACTTTGCCTTGAGTCCAATTTTTCAGCTTGTTTCCAATCAACCTGCCAAATTTCAGCCCATTCCGGCATAGTCGCTACAAATGACAAAATTACCCCTGGTGCGATTTTTTTTGTTAATTTTCTGTCCAACACTTCTTCAAACTCCAACGCTAGTTGTCCCATATCAGTCTAAGGACTCCACCTTGAGTCCTATTTCTCAACCTGTTTCCAATCAACCTGTCAAATTTCAGCCCATTTCGACATTACCTGGACAAATGACAAAACTGCCCCTGGTGAGATTTTTCTTTGTTTATTTTCTGTCCAACACTTCTTCAAACTCCAAAGCTAGTTGTCCTATATTAGTCTCAGGACTCCACTCTGAGTCCAATTTCTCAGGCCATTTCCAATAAACCTACCAAATTTCAGCCCATTCCAACACCGTCTCGACAAATGACAAAATTGCCACTGGTGCGATTTTTCTATGTTAATTTTTTGTCCAACACTACGTCAAACTCAAAAGCTATTAGTCCAACACTTCTTCAAACTCCAATGCTAGTTGTCCCATATCAGTCTAAGGACTCCACCTTGAGTCCTATTTCTCGGCCTGTTTCCAATCAACCTGCCAAATTTTAGCCTATTCCGACACCGCCTAGACAAATGACAAAATTGCCCCTGGTGAGATTTTTCTTTGTTTATTTTCTGTCAACACTTCTTCAAACTCCAAAGCTAGTTGTCCTATATTAGTCTCAAGACTCCACCCTGAGTCCAATTTCTCGGGCCATTTCCAACAAACCTACCAAAATTCAGCCCATTCCGACACCGTCTCGACAAATGACAAAATTGCCACCGATGCGATTTTTCTTTGTTAATTTTTTGTCCAACACTACGTCAAAATCAAAAGCTATTAGTCCTATATTAGTCTTGGGACTTCGCCCCGAGTCCAATTTCTCGAGATGTTTCCAATTAACTTACCAAATTTCAGCCCATTCCGACACCGTCGCAACAAATGATAAAATTGCCCCTCGTACGATTTTTCTTTGTCAATTTCCTGTCCAACACTTCTTCAAACTCCAAAGCTAGTTGTCCTATATCAGTCTTGGGACTTCCCCTTGAGTCTAATTTCTTGGCTTGTTTCCAATCAACCTGCCAAATTTCAGCCCATTCCGACACCGTCGCTACAAATGACAAAATTGCCCCTGGTGCAATTTTTTTGTTAATTTTCTGTCCAACACTTCTTCAAACTCCAAAGAGTTGTCCCATATCAGTTTAAGGACTCCACCTTAAGTCCTATTTCTCGGCCTGTTTTCAATCAACCTGCCAAATTTCAGCCCATTCCGACACCGCCTGGACAAATGATAAAATTGCCCCTGGTGAGATTTCTCTTTGTTAATTTTCTGTCAAACACTTCTTCAAACTCCAAAGCTAGTTGTCCTATATCAGTCTCGGTTTGGACTCCACCCCGAGTCCAATTTCTTGAGCCTTTTCCAATCAACTTGCCAAATTGAAGGCCATTTCGACACCGTCGCGACAAATGATAAAATTGCCCCTGGTGCGATTTTTCTTTGTTAATATTCTGTCCAACACTTCTTCAAACTCCAATGCTAGTTTCCCTATATCAGTCTCGGGACTCCACCCCTAGTCCAACTTCTCGGGCTCTTTCTAATCAACTAGCCAAATTCCAGTCCATTTCGACACCGTCGTGCCAAATGACAAAATTGCCTCTGGTGCGGTTTTTCTTTGTTAATTTTCTGTCCAACACTTCTTCAAACTCCAAAGCTAGTTGTCCTCTATCAGTCTCGAGACTCCACCCCGAGTCCAATTTCTCGGGCCATTTCCAATCAACCTGCCAAATTTCAGCCCATTCTAACACCGCCTTGACAAATGACAAAATTGTCCCTGGTGCGATTTTTCTTTATTAATTTTCTGTCCAACACTTCTTCAAACTCCAAAGCTAGTTTTCCTATATCAATCTTGGGACTCCACCTCGAGTCCAATTTCTCGAGCCGTTTCCTATCAACCTGTCAAATTTTAGCCCATTTCGACACCGTCGCGACAAATGACAAAATTGCCCCTGGTGAGGTTTTTTTTTGTTAATTTTCTGTCCACCACTTCTTCAAACTCCAAGGCTAGTTGTCCTATATCAGTCTCGGATTGGGCTCCACCCCGAGTCCAATTTCTTGAGCCATTTCCAACCAACCTACCAAATTTCAGCCCATTCCGACACCGTCGCAACAAATGACAAAATTGCCTCTGGTGCGATTTTTCTTTGTCAATTTTCTGTCCAACACTTCTACAAACTCCAAAGCTAGTTGTCCAATATCAGTCTTGGGACTCCACCCCGAGTCCAATTTCTCGGGCTATTTTCAATCAACCTGCCAAATTTCAGCACATTTCGACACCGTCGTGACAAATGATAAAATTGCCCCTGGTGTGATTTTTCTTCGTTAATTTTCTATCCAACACTTCTTCAAACTCCAAAGATAGTTGTCCTATATCAATCTTGGGACTCCAACTTGAGTCCAATTTTCCAGCCTGTTTCCAATCAACCTGCCAAGTTTCAGCCCACTCCGACGCCGTTGCGACAAATGAAAAAAATGCCCCCAGTGCGGTTTTTCCTTGTTAATTTTCTTTCCAACACTTCTTCAAACTCCAAAACTAGTTGTCCCATATTAGTCTTAGGACTCCACCCTGAGTCCAATTGCTTGGGCCGTTTCCAATCAACCTGCCAAATTTAAGCCAATTCCGACACCGTCGCGACAAATGACAAAATTGCCCTTAGTACGTTTTTATTTGTTAATTTTTTGTCCAACACTTCTTCAAACTCCAAAGCGAGTTGTAAGTCTCAAGACTCTGCTCTAAGTCCAATTTCTTGGGCCGGATCCAATCAACCTGCCAAATTTCGACCCATTCCGACACCGTTGCGACAAATGGTAAAATCGCCCCTGGTGCGATTTTTCTTTGTTAATTTTCTGTCCAACACTTTTTCAAACACCAAATTTAGTTGTCCTATCTCAGTCTCTGGACCCCATTGTGAGTCCAATTTCTTAGGCTGTTTCCAATCAACCAGCCAAATTTCAGCCCATTCCGACACCGTCGTGACGAATGACAAAATTGCCCCTGGTGCGGTTTTTCTTTGTTAATTTTCTGTCCAACATTTCTTCAAGCTCCAAAGCTAATTGTCCTCTATAAGTCTTGGGAGTCCGCCCTAGCCCAATTTCTTGGGCCGCTTCCAATCAACCTGCCAAATTTTTGCCCATTCCGACACCGTCTCGACAAATGACAAAATTTCCCCTTGTGCGATTTTTCTTTGTTAATTTTCTGTCCAACACTTCTTCAAACTCCAAAGCTAGTTGTCCAGTATCAGTCTCGGCTTGGACTCCACCTTGAGTCCAATTTCTCGTGCCATTTCCAATCAACCAACCAAATTTCACCACATTCCGACACCGTCGCGACAAATGACAAAATTGCCCCCGGTGCAGTTTTTCTTTGTTAATATTCTGTCCAACACTTTTTCAAACTCCAAAACTAGTTGTCCTATTTTAGTCTTGGGACTCCAGCTTGAGTCCAATTTCTCGAGCTGGATCCAATCAACCTGCCAAATTTCAGCCCATTCCGACACCGTTGCGACAAATGGTAAAATCGCTCCCGGTGCGATTTTTCTTTGTTAATTTTCTGTCCAACACTTTTTCAAACACCAAAGTCAGTTGTCCTATATCAATCTTTGGACCCTGTCATGAGTCCAATTTCCTGGGCTGTTTCCAATCAACCAACCAAATTTCAGCCCATTCCGACACCGTCGCGACAAATGACAATATTGCCCCTGGTGCGGTTTTTCTTTGTTAATTTTCTGTCCAACACTTCTTCATCCCCTAAGCTAGTTTCCTCTATAAGTCTCAGGAGTCTGCCCGATCCCAATTTCTCAGGCCATTTCCAATCAACCTACCAAATTTCAGCCCATTCTGACACTGTCTCGATAAATGACAAAATTTCCCCTGGTGCGATTTCTCTTTGTTAATTTTCTGTCCAACACTTCTTCAAACTCCGAAGCTAGTTGTCCTATATCAGTCTCAATTTGGACTCTACCTCGAATCCAATTTTTCGGGCCGTTACCAATCAACCAGCCAAATTTCAGCCCACTTCGACACTGTCGCCACAAATGACAAAATTACCCCTGGTGTGATTTTTCTTTGTTAATTTTCTGTCCAACACTTCTTCAAACTCTAAAGCTTATTGTCTGATATCAATGTCGAGACCCTGCCCTGAGTCTAATTTCTTAGGCTGTTTTTAATCAACCTGCCAACTTTCAGCCCATTCCGACACCATCGCGACAAATGTCAAAATTGCTCCTGATGCGATTTTTCTTTTTCTAATTTTCTGTCCAACACTTCTTCAAACTCCAAAGCTTGTTTCCTATATCAGTCTCAACTTGGACTCACTCCAAGTCCAATTTCTAGGGTCGTTTCCAATCAACTTGCCAAATTTCAGCCCAACCCGACACCGTCGCGAAAATGACAAAATTGCCCGTGGTGCGGTTTTTCTTTGTTAATATTCTGTCCAACACTTCATCAAACTCCAAAGCTAGTTTTCTTATATCAGTCTCAGGACTTCACCCCGAGACCAATTTCTTGGGTCGTTTCCAATCAACCTGCCAAATTTTAGCCCATTCCGACACCGTCGCGACAAATAACAAAATTGCCCCTGCTGCGATTTTTCTTTGTTAATTTTCCGTCCAACACTTCTTCAAACTCCAAAGCTAGTTGTCTTATATCTGTCTTGAGACTTTGCCCCATGTCCAATTTCTCGGGCCATTTCGAATCAACCTGCCAAATTTCAGCCCACACCGACACCGTTGCGACAAATGATAAAATTGCCCATGGTGCGGTTTTTTCTTTGTTATTTTTTTGCCCAACGCTACATCAAACTCCAAACCTAGTTGTCCTATATCAATCATGGAACTTCGTCCCGACTCCAATTTCTCATGCCGTTGCCAATGAACCTGCCAAATTTTAGCCCATTCCGACACCGTCGCGATAAATGACAAAATTGCCCTTGGTGCGATTTTTCTTTGTTAATTTTCTGCCCAACACTTCTTCAAACTCAAAAGCTAGTTGTCCTATATCAGTCTCAGATCAAACTCACCCTGAATCCAATTTTTTGAGTAGTTTCCAATCAACCTGCCAAATTTCAGCCCATTCCGACATCATCGTAACAAATGACAAAATTGCCCCTGGTGCGGTTTTTCTTTGCTAATTTTCTGTCCACCACTTCTTCAAACTCCAAAGCTTGTTGTCCTATATCAGTCTTGGGACTCTACCTTGAGTCCAATTTCTTGGGCCGCTTCCAATCAACCTGCCAAATTTCAGCCCATTCCGACACCGTCGCGACAAATGACAAAATTGCCCTTAGTTCGGTTTTTCTTTGTTAATTTTCTGTCCAATACTTCTTCAAACTCCAAAGCTAGTTGTCCTCTATGAATCTTAGGACTCTACCCTGAGTCTAATTTCTTGGGCCGTTTCCAATCAACCTGCCAAATTTTAGCCCATTTCGACATCGTTCGACAAATGACAAAATTGCCCCTGGTGCGATTTTTCTTTGTTTATTTTTTGTCCAACACTTCTTCAAACTCCAAAGCTAGTTGTCCTATATCACTCTTGGGATTTCGCCCCGAGGCCAATTTCTTGCGCCATTTCCAATCAACCTGCTAAATTTCACCCAATTTCGACACTGCCGCGACAAATGACAGAATTGCCACTGGTGTGATTTTTCTTTGTTGATTTTATGTCCAACACTTCTTCAAACTCCAAAGCTAGTTGTCCTATATCAGTCTAGAGACTCCACCCCGAGTCTAATTTCTCGAGCCATTTCCAATCAACCTGCAAAATATCAGCCCACTCTGACGCCGTTGCGACAAATGACACAATTACCCCTGGTGCGGCTTTTCTTTGTTAATTTTCTTTCTAACACTACTTCAAACTCCAAAGCTAGTTGTCCTATACCAGTCTAAGGACTCCACCCTGAGTCCAATTTCTTGGGCCGTTGCCAATCAACCTGCCAAATTTCAACCCATTCCGACGCCGTAGTGATAAATGACAAAATTGCCCCTAGTGCGATTTTTCTTTGTTAATTTTCTATCCAACACTTCTTCAAACTCCAAAGCTAGTTGTCCTATATTAGTTTCTGCTCGAACTCACCCCGAGTCCAATTTCTCGGGTCGTTTCCAATCAACCTGTCAAATTTCAGCCCACCCCGACACCGTGCCCTTGGTGCGGGTTTTCTTTATTAACTTTCTGTCCAACACTTCTTCAAACTCCAAAGCTAGTTTTCCTATATTAGTCTTAGGACTCCATCCCGAGTCCAATTTCTCAGGACATTTCCAATAAACCTACCAAATTTCAGCCCACTTCGACACCGTCGCGACAAATGACAAAGTTGCCCTTGGTGTGGTTTTTCTTTGTTAATTTTCTGTCCAACATTTCTTCAAACTCCAAAGCTTGTTGTCCTATATCAGTCTTGGGACCCTGCCCTAAGTCCAATTTCTTAGGCCAATTCCAATCAACCTACCAACTTTCAGCCCATTCCGACACTGTCGTGACAAATGACAAAATTACCCCTGGTGCGATTTTTCTTTGATCTTTTTTTGTCCAACACTTCTTCAAACTCTAAAGTTAGTTGTCCTAAATCAATCTCGTTTTGGTCTCTGCCTTGAGTCCAATTTTTTGAGCTATTTCCAATCAACCTACCAAATTTTAGCCTACTCCAACACCGCTGCGACAAATGACAAAATTGCCCCAGGTGCGGTTTTTCTTTGTTAATTTTTTGTCCAACACTACTTCAAACTCCAAAGCTAGTTGTCCTATACTAGTCTTAGGACTCTGCCTCGAGTCCAATTTCTTAGGCCGTTGCCAATCAACCAGCCAAATTTCAGCCCATTCCGACATTGTGGCGATTAATGTCAAAATTGCCCCTGGTGCGATTTTTCTTTGTTAATTTTCTGTCCAATACTTCTTCAAACTCCAAAGCTAGTTGTCATATACCAGTCTCAGCTCAGACTCACCCTGAGTCCAATTTCTCGGGTCATTTCCAATCAACCTGCCAAATTTCATCCCAACCCAACACCATCTTGACAAATGACAAAATTGCCCCTGGTCCGATTTTTCTTTATTAATTTTCTGTCCAACACTTCTTCAAACTCCAAAGCTAGTTTTCCTATATCAATCTTAGGGCTCCACCCTGAGACCAATTTCTCGGTCTGTTTCCAATCAACCTGCCAAATTTTAGCCCATTCCGACACCGTTGCGACAAATGACAAAATTGCCCATGGTCCGATTTTTTTTGTTCATTTTCTGTCCAACACTTCTTCAAACTCCAAAACTAGTTTTCCGATGTCAGTTTTGGGACTCCACTCAAAGTCCAATTTCTTGGACCATTTCAAATCAACCTACCAAATTTCAGCCCACTCCGACACCGTTGCGACAAATGACAAAATTGCCCCTGGTGCAGTTTTTCTTTGTTAATTTTCTGTCCAACACTTCTTCAAACTCCAAAGCTATTTATCCTATACCAGTCTTGGGACTCAACCCCGAGTCCAATTTCTAGGGTCATTTCCAATCAAACTGTCAAATTTCAGCCACTCCGACACCGTTGCGGCAAATGAGAAAATTGCCCCAGGTGCGATTTTTCTTTGTAAATTTTCTGTCGAACACTTCTTCAAACTCCTAAGCAAGTTTTCTTATATCAGTCTCAGGACTCTACCTCGAGACCAATTTCTTGGGCCGTTTCCAATCAACCTACTAAATCTCAGCCCATTTCGACACCGTCGCGACAAATGACAAAATTGCTACTGGTGCGATTTTTCTTTGTTCATTTTTTGTCCAACACTTCTTCAAACTCCAAAGCTAGTTGTCCTATACCAGTCTAGGGACTCAACCCCAAGTCCAATTTCTTAGGCCATTGCCAATCAACCTGCCAAATTTTAGCCCATTCCGACACTGTCGCGACAAATGACAAAATTGCCCCTAGTGCGATTTTTCTTTGTTAATTTTCTGTCCAACACTTCTTCAAATTCCAAAGCTAGTTGTCCTATATCAGTCTTGGCTCGAACATGCCCCGAGTCCAATTTCTAGGGCCATTTTCGATCAACCTTCCAAATTTCAGCCCATTCTGACACCGTCGTGACAAATGACAAAATTGCCCCTAGTGCGATTTTTCTTTGTTAATTTTCTGTCCAACACTTCTTCAAACTCCAAAGCCGCTTCCAATCAACCTGCCAAATTTTAGCCCATTCCGACACTGTCGCGACAAATGACAAAATTGCCCCTAGTGCGATTTTTCTTTGTTAATTTTCTGTCCAACACTTCTTCAAATTCCAAAGCTAGTTGTCCTATATCAGTCTTGGCTCGAACATGCCCCGAGTCCAATTTCTAGGGCCATTTTCGATCAACCTTCCAAATTTCAGCCCACCCTGACACCGTCGCAGCAAATGATAAAATTGCCCCTAGTGCGGTTTTTCTTTGTTAATTTTCTGTCCAACACTTCTTCAAACTCCAAAGCTAGTTTTCTTATATCAATCTTAGGACTCTGCCCCAAGACCAATTTCTCGGGCTGTTTCCAATCAACCTGCCAAATTTCAGCCCATTCTGACACCGTCGTGACAAATGACAAAATCGCCCTTGGTGCGATTTTTCTTTGTTCATTTTCTGTCCAACACTTCTTCAAACTCCAAAGCTAGTTGTCCTATATCTATCTCAGGACTCCACCTTGAGCCCAATTTCTCGGGCCGTTTCGAATCAACCTGCCAAATTTTAGTTTACTCCGACACAGTTGCGACAAATGACAAAAACTGCCCATGGTGTGATTATTCTTTGTTAGTTTTCTGTTCAACACTACTTCAAACTCCAAAGCTAGTTGTCCTAACCAGTCTTAGGACTCCACCCCGAGTCCAATTTCTCGTGTCGTTACCAATTAACCTGACAAATTTGAGCCCATTCCGACACCTACGCGACAAATGATAAAATTGCCCCTGGTTCGATATTTCTTTGATAATTTTCTGTCCAACACTTCTTCAAACTCCAAAGCTAGTTGTCCTATATCAGACACAGCTCAGACTCAACTTAAGTCCAATTTCTAGGGTCGTTTCCAATGAACCTGCTAAATTTCAGCCCACCCCGACACCGTCGCGGCAAATGACAAAATTGCCCCAGGTGCGGTTTTTCTTTGTTAAATTTCTGTCCAACGCTTCTTCAAACTCCAAAGTTAGTTTTCTTATATAAGTCTTAGGACTCCACCTCCAGACCAATTTCTCAGGCTGTTTCCAATCAACCTACCTAATTTCAGCCCATTCCGACACCGTCGCGACAAATGACAACATTGCCCCTGGTGCGATTTTACTTTGTTCATTTTCTGTCCAACACTACTTCAAACTCCAAAGCTAGTTGTCCTATACAGTCTTGGGTCTCTACCCCGTGTCCAATTTTTCATGCCATTGCCAATCAACCTGCCAATTTTTAGCCCATTCAGACACTGTCGCGACAAATGACAAAATTGCCCCTGGTACGATTTTTATTTGTTAATTTTCTGTCCAACACTTCTTCAAACTCCAAAGCTAGTTTTCTTATATCAGTCTTAGGACTCTGCCCTAAGAACAATTTCTCAGGCCATTTCTAATCAACCTGCCAAATTTCAGCCCATTCCAACACCGACGTGATAAATGACAAAATTGCCCCTGGTGCGATTTTTCTTTGTTCATTTTCTGTCCAACACTTCTTCAGACTCCAAAGCTAGTGGTCCTATATCTATCTCAGGACTCCACCCCGAGTCCAATTTCTCAGGCCATTTCGAATCAACCTGCCAAATTTCAGACCACTCCGACACCGTTGCGACAAATGACAAAATTGTCCATGGTGCGGTTATTCTTTGTTACTTTTTTGTCCAGTACTACTTCAAACTCCAATACTAGTTGTCCTAAACCAGTCTTAGGACTCTGCCCAAATTTTTGTCCAATTTCTCATGCTATTGCCAATCAACTTGACAAATTTGAGCCCATTCCGACACCTACGCGACAAATGATTAAATTGCCCCTGGTTTGATTTTTCAATGATAATTTTCTGTCCAACATTTCTTCAAACTCCAAAGCTAATTGTCCTATATCAGTCTCGGCTCGAACTCACCTCGAGTCCAATTTCTAGGGTTGTTTCCGTTCAACCTGCCAAATTTCAGCCCACCCCGACACCGTCGCAGTAAATGGCAAAATTGCCCTAGGTACGGTTTTTCTTTGTTAATTTTCTGTCCAACACTTCTTCAAACTCCAAAGCTAGTTTTCTTATATCAGTCTTAGGACTCCTCCCTGAGACAATTTCTTGGGCTATTTCCAATCAACCTACCTAATTTCAACCCATTCCGACACCGTCGCGACAAATGATAAAATTGCCCCTGGTGCGATTTTTCTTTGTTCATTTTTTGTCCAACACTTCTTCAAACTCCAAAGCTAGTTGTCCTATATCTGTCTTGAGAGTCCACCCAGAGTCTAATTTTTCGTGCCTTTTTGAATCAGCCTGCAAAATTTCAGCCCATTTCGACACCGTTGCGACAAACGACAAAATTGCCCATGGTACAATTTTTCTTTGTTATTTTTCTGTCCAACACTACTTCAAACTCCAAAGCTAGTTGTCCTATACTAGTCTTGGGACTCTACCCCATCTCCAATTTCTCGTGCCGTTGCCAATCAACTACCAATTTTCAGACCATTCTGACACCGTCGCGACAAATGACAAAATTGTCCCTGGTACGATTTTTCTTTGTTAATTTTCTGTCCAACACTTCTTCAAACTCTAGATCTAGTTGTCCTATATCAGTCTTAGCTCAGACTTTCCATGAGTCACATTTATCGGGTCGTTTTCAATCAACCTGCCAAATTTCAGCCCATTCCGACATCGTCGCAACAAATGACAAAATTGCCCCTGGTGCGGTTTTTCTTTGTTAATTTTCTGTCCACCACTTTTTCAAACTCCAAAGCGAGTTGTCCTATATCAGTCTTAGGACTCTGCCTTGAGTCCAATTTCTCAGGCTGTTTCCAATCAACCTGCCAAATTTCAGCCCATTTCGACACCGTCGCGACAAATGACAAAATTGCCCATGGTGTGGTTTTTCTTTGTTGATTTTCTATCCAACACTTCTTCAAACTCCAAAGCTAGTTGTCCTATATCAGTCTTGGGACACCACCCTGAGTCCAATTTCTCGATCCATTTCCAATCAACCGACCAAATATCGGCCCACCCCGACACCGTCGCGGCAAATGACAAAATTGCCCCTCGTGCGGTTTTTCTTTGTTAATTTTCTGTCCAACACTTCTTCAAATTCAAAAGCAAGTTTTCTAATATCAGTCTCTAGACTTCGCCTCGAGACCAATTTCTTGGGCTATTTCCAATCAACCTGCCAAATTTCAGCCCATTCCGACACTGCGCGACAAATGGCAAAATTGCCACTGGTGCGAATTTTTTTTGTTCATTATATGTCCAACACTTCTTTAAACTCCAAAGCTAGTTGTCCTAGATCAGTCTCGGGACTCTGCCTTGAGTCCAATTTCTCGAGCCGTTTCCAATCAACCTGTAGAATATCAGCCCACTCCGACGCCGCTGCGACAAATGACAAAATTGCCCCTGATGCGGTTTTTCTTTGTTAATTTTCTGTCAAACACTACTTCAAACTCCAAAGCTAGTTGTCCTATACCAGTCTTGGGACTCCGCCCCGAGTCCAATTTCTCAGGCCGTTGCCAATCAACCTGCCAAATTTCAACCCATTCCGATGCCGTCGCGACAAATGACAAAATTGCCCCCGGTGCAATTTTTCTTTGTTAATTTTCTGTCCAACACTTCTTGAAACTCTAAAGCTAGTTGTCCTATATCAGTCCCGGCTCAAACTCACCCTGAGTCCAATTTTTTTGGTCGTTTCCAATCAACCTGTCAAATTTCTGCCCACCCTAACACCGTCGCGAAAAATGACAAAATTGCCCCTGGTGCGATTTTTCTTTTAATTTTCTGTCCAACACTTCTTCAAACTCCAAAGCGATTTTTCCAGTCTCAGGACTCCACCCCGAGTCCAATTTCTTGGGCCATTTCCAATCAACCTGCCAAATTTCAACCCACTTTGACACCGTCGCGACAAATGAATAAATTGCCCCTGGTGTGGTTTTTCTTTGTTAATTTTTGGTCCAACATTTCTTCAAACTCCAAAGCTTGTTGTCCTATATCAGTCTCAGGACCCTAGCCTAAGTCCAATTTCTTAGGCCATTTCCAATCAACCTGCCAACATTCAGGCCATTCCAGCACCTTCGTGACAAATGACAAAATTGCCCCTGGTACGGTTTTTCTTTGTTCACTTTTTGTCCAACACTTCTTCAAACTCCCAAGCTAGTTGTCCTATATCAGTCTCGTTTTGGACTCCGCCCTGAGTCCAATTTCTTGGGCTGTTTCCAATCAACCTGCCAAATTTCAGCGCACTCCGACACCGTTGCGACAAATGACAAAATTGTCCCTGGTGAGGTTTTTCTTTGTTAATTTTCTGTCCAGCACTCCTTCAAACTCCAAAGCTAGTTGTCCTATACCAGTCTTGGGACTCAACCCTAAGTCCAATTTCTCAGGCTGTTGCCAATCAACCTGCCAAATTTCTGCCTATTCCAAAACCGTCGCGACAAATGACAAAATTGCCCATAGTGCGATATTTCTTTGTTAATTTTCTGTCCAACACTTCTTCAAACTCCAAAGCTAATTGTCCTATATCAGTCTCGGCTCAGACTCGTCCTGAGTCCAGTTTCTAGGGTTGTTTCCAATCACCCTGCCAAATTGCAGCCCACCCTGACACCGTCGCAACAAATGACAAAATTGCCCCTAGTGCGATTTTTCTTTGTTAATTTTCTGTCCAACACTTCTTCAAACTCGAAAGCTAGTTTTCCTATATCAGTCTCAGAACTCCACCTCGAGACCAATTTGTTGGACCGTTTCCTATCAACCTGCCAAATTTTAACCCATTACGACACCGTCGCGACAAATGACAAAATTGCCCGTGGTGCAATTTTTCTTCGTTCATTTTCTGTCCAACACTTCCTCAAACTCCAAAGCCAGTTGTCCAATACCAGTCTTGGGACTCAACCCCGAGTCTAATTTTTTGGGCCGTTACCAAATAACCTGCCAAATTTCAACCCATTTCGACACCGTCATGACAATGACAAATTTGCCCCTGGTGCAATTTTTCTTTGTTCATTTTCTGTCCAACACTTCTTCAAACTCCAAAACTAGTTGTCCTTTATCTATCTCAGGACTCCACCCTGAGTCCAATTTTTTGGGCCATTTCGAATCAACCTACCAAATTTCAGCCCTCTCTGACACCATTGCGACAAATGACAAAATTGCCCATGGTGCGATTTTTCTTTGTTATTTTTCTGTCCAACACTACTTCAAACTTCAAAGCTAGTTGTCCTATACCAGTCTTGGGAATCTGCTCCGAGTCCAATTTCTCGTGCTGTTGCCAATCAACCTACTAAATTTTAGCCCATTTCGACACCGTCGCGACAAATGACAAAATTGCCCCTGGTGCGATTTTTCTTTGTTAATTTTTTGTCCAACACTTCTTCAAACTCCAAAGCTAGTTGTCCTATACCAGTCTTGGGAATCTGCTCCGAGTCCAATTTCTCGTGCTGTTGCCAATCAACCTACTAAATTTCAGCCCATTTCGACACCGTCGCGACAAATGACAAAATTGCCCCTGGTGCGATTTTTCTTTGTTAATTTTTTGTCCAACACTTCTTCAAACTCCAAAGCTAGTTGTCCTATATCAGTCTTGGCTCGGACCTACCCCGAGTCCAATTTCTCAAGTCGTTTCCAATCAACCTGCCAAATTTCAGCCGATTCGTACATCGTCGTAACAAATGACAAAATTGCCTCTGGTGCGGTTTTTCTTTGTTAATTTTTTGTCCACCACTTCTTCAAACTCCAAAGCTAGTTATCCTATATCAGTCTCAGGACTCTAGGTTGAGTCCAATTTCTCGGGCTGTTTCCAATCAACCTGCCAAATTTCAGCCCATTCCAACACCGTCGTGACATATGACAAAATTGCCCCTGGTGCGTTTTTTCTTTGTTAATTTTCTTTCCAACACTTCTTCAAACTCCAAAGCTAGTTGTCCTATATCAGTCTTGGGACTCCACCCTTGAGTCAAATTTCTCGGTTCATTTCCAATCGACCTGCCAAATTTCAGCCCACCCCGACACCGTAGAGGCAAATGACAAAATTGCCCCTCCTGTGGTTTTTCTAATTAATTTTCTGTCCAACACTTCTTCAAACCCAAAAGCTAGTTTTCCTATATTAGTCTCAGGGCTTCTCCTCGAGACCAATTTCTCGGGCCATTTCCAATCAACCGGCCAAATTTCAGCCCATTCCAACAATGTTGCGACAAATGACAAAGCTGCCCCTAGTGCGATTTTTCTTTGTTCATTTTATGTCCAACACTTCTTCAAGCGCCAAAGCTAGTTGTCCTATATCAGTCTCGAGACTCCACCCAGAGTCCAATTTCTTGGGCCGTTTCCATTCAACCTACGAAATATCAGACCAATCCGACGTCGTTGTGACAAATGACAAAATTGCCCGTGGTACGATTTTTCTTTGTTAATTTTCTGTCCAACATTACTTCAAACTCCAAAGCTAGTTGTCTTATACCAGTCTCAGGACTCCGCCTTGAGTCCAATTTCTTGGGCCATTACCAATCAACCTACCAAATTTCAACCCATTCCGATGCCTTTGCAACAAATGACAAAATTGCCCCTCATGCGATTTTTCTTTGTCAATTTTTTGTCCAACACTTCTTTAAACTCCAAAGCTAGTTGTCCTATATCAGTCTTGGCTCGAACTCACCCTGAGTCCAATTTCTAGGGTTGTTTCCAATCAACCTACCATATTTCAGCCCACCCCGACACCGTCGCTGCAAATGACAAAATTGCCCTTGGTGCGGTTTTTCTTTGTTAATTTTCTGTCCAACACTTCTTCAAACTCTAAAGCTAGTTTTCCTTTATCAGTCTCAAGACTCCACCCTGAGTCCAATTTCTCAGGCCGTTTCCAATCAATCTGCCAAATTTCAGCCCACTTCGACATCGTCGCGACAAATGACAAAAATGCCCCTTGTGTGGTTTTTCTTTGTTAATTCTCTGTCCAACATTTCTTCAAACTCCAAAGCTTGTTGTCCTATATCAGTCTTAGGACCCCACCCTAAGTCCAATTTCTCGGGCCGTTTCTAATCAACCTGCCAAATTTCAGCCCACTCCGACACCGTTGCGACAAATGACAAAATTGCCCTAGGTGCGGTTTTTCTTTGTTAATTTTCTGTCCAACACTACTCCAAACTCCAAATCTAGTTGTCCTATACCAGTCTTGGGACTCCACCTCAAGTTCAATTTCTTGGGCTATTGCCAATCAACCTGCCAAATTTCAGCCCAATTCGACACCATGGCGACAAATGTCAAAATTGCCCCTGGTGCGATTTTTCTTTGTTAATTTTCTGTACAACACTTCTTCAAACTCCAAAGCTACTTATCCTATATCTATCTCGGTTTAGACACGCCCCGAGTCCAATCTCTGGGGTCTTTTCCAATCAACCTGCCAAATTTCAGCTCCCCCCGACATCGTAGCGATAAATGACAAAATTGCCCCTGGTGCGGTTTTTCTTTGTTAATTTTCTGTCCACTTCTTCAAACTCCAAAGCTAGTTTTCCCATATCAGTTTCAGGACTCCACCCCGCGACCGATTTCTCGAGCCATTTCCAATCAGCCTGACAAATTTCAGTCCATTCCGATACGTCGCGACAAATGACAAAATTGCCCTTGGTGCGATTTTTCTTTGTTCATTTTCTGTCCAACAATTCTTCAAACTCCAAAGTTAGTTGCCCTATATCAATCTCAAGACTCCACCCCAAGCCCAATTTCTCAGGCCATTTCGAATCAACCTGCCAAATTTCAGCCCATTTCGACACCGTTGCGACAAATGACAAAATTGTCCCTGGTGTGGTTTTTCATTGTTAATTTTTTGTCCAACACTACTTCAAACTCCAAAGCTAGTTGTCCTCTACCAGTCTTGGGACTCCACCCCGAACCCAATTTCTTGGGCCACTGCCAATCAACCTGCCAAATTTCAGCCCATTCCGACACTGTCGTGACAAATGACAAAATTATCCCTTATGCGATTTTTCTTTGTTAATTTTCTATCCAACACTTCTTCAAACTCCAAAGCTAGTTGTCCTACATCAGTCTCGGTTCGGACTCACCTGGAGTTCAATTTCTCGGGTCGTTTCCAATCAACCTGCCAAATCTCAGTCCATTTCGACACCGTCGCGACAAATGACAAAATTGCCCCTGGTGCGGTTTTTCTTTGTTAATTTTCTGTCCACCACTTCTTCAAACTCCGAAGCTAGTTTTCCTATATCAGTCTCAAGAATCCACCCCGAGACCAATTTCTCAGGCCATTTCCAATCAACCCGACAAATTTCAGCCCATTCCGACACCGTCGCAACAAATGACAAAATTGCCCCTGGTGCGATTTTTCTTTGGTCATTTTCAGTCCAACACTTCTTCAAACTCCAAAGCTAGTTGCCCTATATCAATCTTGAGACTCTATCCCAAGTCCAATTTCTTAGGCCGTTTCGAATCAACCTGCCAAATTTCAGCCCACTCCGACGCCGTTGCGACAAATGATAAAATTGCCCCTGGTGCGGTTTTTCTTTGGTAATTTTTTGTCCAACACTACTTCAAGCTCCAAAGCTAGTTTTCCTATACGCATCTTGAGACTCTACCCCGAGTCCAATTTCTTGGGCCGTTGCCAATCAACCTACCAAATTTTGGCCCATTTCGACACTTTCGTGACAAATGAACAAATTACCCCTGGTGCGATTTTTCTTTGTTAATTTTCTGTCCAATACTTCTTCAAACTCCAAAGCTAGTTGTCCTATATCAGTCTCGGCTCGGACTTGTCCCAAGTCCAATTTTTCGGGTTGTTTCCAATCAACCTGCTAAATTTTAGCCCATTCCGAAATCGTCACAACAAATGACAAAATTACCCCTGATGCGATTTTTTTTTGTCAATTTTCTGTCCAACACTTCTCCAAACTCCAAAGTTAGTTGTCCTATATCAATCTCAAGACTCTGCCTTGAGTCCAATTTCTCGGGCCGTTTCCAATCAGCCTGCCAAATTTCAGCCCATTCCGACATCATCGTGACAAATGACAAAATTGCCCCTGATGTGGTTTTTCTTTATTAATTTTCTGTCCAACACTTCTTCAAACTCCAAAGAAAGTTGTCCTATATTTGTCTTGAGACTCTGCCTCGAGTCCAATTTATTAGGTCGTTTCCATTCAACCTACCAAATTTTGGCCCATCCCGACAGGGTCGCAGCAAATGACAAAATTGTCCCTGATGCGGTTTTTCTTTGTTAATTTTCTGTCCAACACTTCTTCAAACTCCAAAGCAAGTTGTCTTATATCAGTCTCGAGACTCTACCCCGAGTCCAATTTATTGGGTCATTTCCGATCAACCTACCAAATTTTAGCCCATCCCGACACCATCGCGGCAAATGACAAAATTGGCCCTAATGCGGTTTTTCTTTGTTAATTTTCTACCCAACACTTCTTCAAACTCCAAAGCTAGCTGTCTAGTATCAATCTCAAGACTCCACCATGAATCCAATTTCTTGGGCCATTTCCAATCAACCTGCCAAATTTTAGCCCATTCCAACATCGTCGCGACAAATGACAAATTGCCCCTCGTGCGGTTTTTCTTTGTTCATTTTTTGTCCAATAGTTCTTCAAACTCCAATGCTCATTGTCCTATATCAATCTTAGGACTCCACTCCGAGTCTAATTTCTCGAGCAGTTTCAAATCAACCTGCCAAATTTCAGCCCATTCCGACACCGTAGTGACAAATGACAAAATTACCCCTGGTGCGGTTTTTCTTTGTTAATTTTTTGACTAACACTTCTTCAAACTCCAAAGCTTGTTGTCCTGTATAAGTCTTAAGATTCTGCCTTGAGACCAATTTCTCGGCCCATTTCCAATCAACCTTCCAAATTTCAGCCCACTCCGACACCGTCGCGGCAAATGATAAAATTGCCCTTGGTACGATTTTCTTTGTTAATTTTCTGTCCCACACTTCTTCAAACTCCAAAGCTAGTTGTCCGGTATCAGTCTCAAGACTCCACCCCGAGTCCAATTTCTCGGGCTGTTTCAAATCAACCTGCTAAATTTTAGCCCATTCCGAAATCGTCGCGACAAATGACAAATTGCCCCAGGTGCGGTTTTTCTTTGTTAATTTTCTGTCCAATAGTTCTTCAAACTCCAATGCTCAGTTTCCTCTATCATTCTCAGGACTCCACCCCAAGTCCAGTTTTTCAAGCAATTTCAAATCAACCTGCCAAATTTCAGCCCATTCCGACATTGTCGCAACAAATGGAAAGATTTCCCTTTGTGCGGTTTTTCGTTGTAAATTTTTTGTCCAACACTTCTTGAAACTCCAATGCTAGTTGTCCTATATCAGTCTCGACACTCAACAACGAGTCCAATTTCTTGGGCCATTTTCAATCAACCTGCCAAATCTTAGCCCATTTCGACACCATCGCGACAAATGATAAAATTGCCCCTGGTACGATTTTTCTTTGTTAATTTTCTGTCAAACACTTCTTTAAACTCCAAAGCTAGTTGTCCTTTATCAGTGTCAAGACTCGACCCTGAGTCTAATTTCTCGAGCCATTTCAAATCAACCTGCCAAATCTTAGCCCATTCCGACAGCGTCGTGATAAATGATAAAATTGCCCCGGGTGCGATTTCTCTTCGTTAATTTTCCGTGCAACAAATTTTCAAACTCCAAAGCTAGTTGTCCTATATGAGCCTCCGGACTTCGCCTCTAGTCCAATTTTTCAGGCTGTTTCCAATCAACCTACCAAATTTCAGCCCATTCCGACACCGTCGCGATAAATGACAAAATTGCCGGTGTTGTGATTTTTCTTTGTTCATTTTTTGTCCAACACTTCTTCAAACTCCAAAGCTAGTTGTCCTATATCAGTCTTGAGACTCTACCCCGATTGCAATTTCTCGAGCCATTTCCAATCAACCTGCCAAATTTCAGCCCATTCCGACACCATCACGACGAATGAAAAAATTACCCCTGGTGCGATTTTTCTTTGTTAATTTTCTGTTCAACACTTCTTCAAACTCCAAAGCTAGTTGTCCTATATCAGTCTCGGGACTCCGGTCTAAGTCCAATTTCTCGGGCCATTTCAAATCAACTTGCCAAATTTCAGCCCATTTCGAAACCATCGTGACAAATGATAAAATTGCCCTGGGTGCGATTTTTCTTTGTTAATTTTCTGTGCAACAATTCTTCAAACTCCAAAGCTAGTTGTCCTATATGTGCCTCGGGACTTCACCCCTAGTCCAATTTCTTGGGCTGTTTTCAATCAACCTACCAAATTTCAGCCCATTCCGACACCGTCACTACAAATGACAAAATTACCCCAGGTGCAGTTTTTCTTTGTTAATTTTTTGACCAACACTTCTTCAAAATCCAAAGCTAGTTGTCTTGTATCAATCCTTCAAATTCCAAAGCTAGTTGTCCTGTATCAGTCTCAGGACTCCACCTCGAGTCCAATTTCTAAGGCCATTTCCAATCAACTTGCCAAATTTTAGCTCACTCCGACACCGTCGCGACAAATGACAAAATTGTCCCTGGTGCGATTTTTCTTTGTTAATTTTCTGTCCAACACTTCTTCAAACTCCAAAGCTAGTTGTCCTATATCAGTATCGAGACTCCGCTCTAAGTCCAATTTCTTAGGCCGTTTCAAATCAACATGCCAAATTTCAGCCCATTTTGAAATTGTCGTGACAAATGATAAAATTGCCCTGCGTGCGGTTTTTCTTTGCTAATTTTCTGTCCAACACTTATTCAAACTCCAAAGCTACTTGTCCTGTATCAGTCTCAAGACACTACCCCAGGTCTAATTTCTCGCTTTGTTTCCAATCAACTTGCCAAATTTCAGCCCATTCTGACACCGTCGCGACAAATGACAAAATTGCCCCTGGTGCGATTTTTCCTTGTTAATTTTTTGACCAACACTTCTTCAAACTCCAAAGCTTGTTGTCCTATATCAGTCTCGAGATTCTGCCTCGAGTCCAATTTCTCGGCCCATTTCCAATCAACCTGCCAAATTTCAGCCCACTCCAACACCCTCACGACAAATGATAAAATTGCCCTTGGTGCGGTTTTTCTTTGTTATTTTTCTGTCCCACACTTCTTCAAACTCCAAAGCAAGTTGTCCTGTATCAGTCTTGAGACTCCACCTCGAGTCCAATTTCTTGGGCCGTTTCATATCAACTTGCCAAATTTCAGCCCATTCCGAAACCGTCGTGACAAATGACAAATTGCCCCTGGTGCGATTTTTCTTTGTTAATTTTCTGTCCAACAGTTCTTCAAACTCCAAAGCTCAGTTTTCTATATCATTCTCAAGACTCCACCCCAAGTCCAATTTCTTGAGCAATTTCAAATCAACCTACCAAATTTCAGCCCATTCCGACATCGTCGCGACAAATGAAAAGATTTCCCTTTGTGCGATTTTTCATTGTAAATTTTCTGCCCAACACTTCTTCAAACTCCAAAGCTAGTTGTTCTATATCAGTCTCGAGACTCTACAATGATTCCAATTTCTTGGGCCATTTCCAATCAACCTGCCAAATCTCAGCCCATTCCGACACCGTCGCGACAAATGATAAAATTACCCTGGTGCGGTTTTTCTTTGTTAATTTTCTGTCAAACACTTCTTCAAACTCCAAAGCTAGTTGTCCTTTATCAGTCTCAAGACTCCACCATGAGTCTAATTTCTTAGGCCATTTCCAATCAACCTGCCAAATTTCAGCCCATTCCGACACCGTCGCGACAAATGACAAAATTGCCCGCGGTGCGATTTTTCTTTGTTCATTTTTTGTCCAACACTTCTTCAAACTCCAAAGCTAGTTGTCCTATATCAGTCTCAAGACTCTATCCCAATTCCAATTTCTCGAGCCATTTCCAATCGACCTGCCAAATTTCAGCCCATTCCGACACCATCGCGACAAATGACAGAATTGCCCCTGGTGCGATTTTTCTTTGTTAATTTTCTGTCCAACACTTCTTCAAACTCCAAAGCTAGTTGTCCTATACCAGTCTCGGGACTCCAGTCTAAGTCCAACTTCTCGAGCCATTTCAAATCAACCTGCCAAATTTCAGCCCATTTCGAAACCGTCGTGACTAATGATAAAATTACCCCGGGTGCGATTTTTCTTCTTTAATTTTCTGTGCAACAATTCTTCAAACTCCAAAGCTAGTTGTCCTACATGAGCCTCGGAACTTTGCCCCTAATCCAATTTCTCGAGCTGTTTCCAATCAACCTGCCAAATTTTAGCCCATTCCGACACTGTCGCGACAAATGACAAAATTGCCCCTGGTGCGATTTTTCTTTGTTAATTTTTTGACCAACACTTCTTCAAATTCCAAAGCTAGTTGTCCTATATTAGCCTCAAGACTCCACCCCGAGTTCAATTTCTAGGGCCATTTCCAATCAACTTGTCAAATTTCAGCTCACTCCGACACCGTCGCGACAAATGACAAAATTGTCCCTAGTGCGATTTTTCTTTATTAATTTTCTATCCAACACATCTTCAAACTCCAAAGCTAGTTGTCCTATATTAGTCTCGGGACTCCGCTCTAAGTCCAATTTCTCAGGCCATTTAAAATCAACATGCCAAATTTTAGCCCATTTTGAAACCGTCGTGACAAATGATAAAATTACCCCATCTGTGGTTTTTCTTTGTTAATTTCTGTCCAACACTTATTCAAAATCCAAAGCTACTTGTCCTATATCACTCTCAAGACACCACCCCGAGTCCAATTTCTCGGGCCATTTTCAATCAACCTGCTAAATTTTAGCCCACTTCGACACCGTTGCGGCAAATGACAAAATTGCCCCTTTTCTTTGTTAATTTTCTGTCCAACACTACTTTAAACTCCAAAGCTAGTTGTCCTATACCAGTCTTGGGACTCTGCCTCGAGTCCAATTTCTCAGGCCATTGCCAATCAACCTACCAAATTTCAGCCCATTCGGACACGGTTGCGACAAATGTCAAAATTGTCCCTGGTGCGATTTTTCTTTGTTAATTTTCTGTCCAACACTTCTTCAAACTCTATAGCTAGTTGTCCTATATAAGTCTCGGGTCCCTGCCCTGAATGCAATTTCTCATGCCGTCTCCAATCAACCTGCCAAATTTCAACCTTTTCGACACCGTCGCAACAAATGACAAAATTGCCCCTATTTCGATTTTTCTTTGTTCATTTTTGGTCCAACACGTCTTCAAACTCCAAAGCTAGTTCTCCTATATCAGTCTCGGGACTCCACCCTAAGTCCAATTTCTTGGGCAATTTCCAATCAACCAGCCAAATTTCAACCCATTCCAACCCTGTCGCGACAAATGATAAAATTGCCCCTTATGCGGTTTTTCTTTGTTAATTTTCTGCCAAACACTTCTTCAAACTCCAAAGCAAGTTATCCTATATCAGTCTCGGCTTGGACTCTACCCCGAGTTCAATTTCTTGGGCCGCTCCCAATCAACCTGCCAAATTTCAGCCCACTTGGACACCGTCACGACAAATGACAAAATTCCTCTTGGTGCGATTTTTCATTGTTAATTTTCTATCCAACACTTCTTCAAACTCCAAAGCTCATTGTCCTATATCAGTCTCGAGACCCCGCCCTGAGTCCAATTTCTGAGGCCATTTCCAGTCAACCTGCCAACTTTCAGCCCATTCCGACACTGTCGTGACAAATGATAAAATTGCCCCTTATGCGGATTTTCTTTGTTCATTTTTTGTCCAGCACTTCTTTAAACTCCAAAGCTAGTTGTCCTATATCAGTCTCGGTTTGGATTTCACCCCGAGTCCAATTTCTAGGGCTGTTTCCAATCAACTTGCCAAATTTCAGCCCACTCTGACACTGTCGCGACAAATGACAAAATTGCCCCTGTTGCGGTTTTTCTTTGTTCATTTTCTGTCCAACACTTCTTCAAACTCCAAAGCTAGTTGTCCTAAATCAGCCTCGGCTTGGACTCCACCTCAAATCTAATATCTCAGGCCATTTCTAGTCAACTTGCCAAATTTCAGCCCATTCCGACACCGTCGCGACAAATGACAAAATCGCCCCTGTTGCGGTTTTTCTTTGTTCATTTTTGGTCCAACACGTCTTCAAACTCCAAAGCTAGTTCTCCTATATCAGTCTGCCCCAAGTCCAATTTCTCGGGCCGTTTCCAATCAACAGGCCAAATTTTAACCCATTGCAACCCTGTCGCGACAAATGATAAAATTGCCCCTTATGCGGTTTTTCTTTGTTAATTTTCTGTCAAACACTTCTTCAAACTCCAAAGCAAGTTATCCCATATCAGTCTCGGCTTGGACTCTACCCTGAGTTCAATTTTGGGCCATTCCCAAACACCGTCGCGACAAATGACAAAATTCCTCTTGGTGCGATTTTTCATTGTTAATTTTCTGTCCAACACTTCTTCAAACTCCAAAGCTTGTTGTCCTATATCAGTCTCAAGACCCCGCCCTGAGTCCAATTTCTGAGGCCATTTCCAATCAACCTGCCAACTTTCAGCCCATGCCGACACCGTCGTGACAAATGATAAAATTGCCCCTCATGCGGATTTTCTTTGTTCATTTTTTGTCCAACACTTCTTTAAACTCCAAAGCTAGTTGTCCTATATCAGTCTCGGTTTGGATTTTGCCCCGAGTCCAATTTCTAGGGCCGTTTCCAATCAACCTGCCAAATTTCGGCCCACTCCCACTCCGTTGCAACAAATAACAAAATTGCCCTTGGTACGGTTTTTCTTTGTTAATTTTCTGTCTAACACTACTTCAATCTCCAAAGCTAGTTTTCCTATACCAGTCTTGGGACCCCACCCTGAGTCTAATTTTTCAGGCCATTTCCAATTAACCTACCAACTTTCTGGCCATTCTGACATCGTCGTGACAAATGACAAAATTTCCCCTGGTGCGGTTTTTCTTTGTTAATTTTCTGAACAACACTTCTTTAAACTCCAAAGCTAGTTGTCCTTTATCAATCTCGGGACCCCTCCTCAAGTCCAATTTTTTATGTCATTTTCAATCAAGTAGCCAAATTTTAGCCCATTCCAACACCGTCGCGACAAATGACAAAATTGCCCCTGATGCGGTTTTTCTTTGTTAATTTTCTGTCCAACACTTCGTTAAACTTCAAAGCTAGTTGTCCTATGTCAGTTTCAGGATTTTGCCCCGAGTCCAGTTTCTCGGGTTGTTTCTAATCAACCTGCCAAATTTCAGCCCATTTCGACACTGTCACGCCAAATGATAAATTATCCCTTGTGCGGTTTTTCTTTGCTAATTTTCTGTCCAAGACTTCTTCAAACTCCAAAGCTAGATGTCCTATATCAGTCTCGGATTGGACTCAGCCCCAAGTCCAATCTATCAGGCTATTTCCAATCAACCAGCCAAATTTCAGCCCATTCCCACCCCGTCGCGGCAAATGACAAAATTTCTCGTTGTGCGATTTTTCTTTGTAAATTTTCTGTCAAACACTTCTCCAAACTCCAAAGCTAGTTGTCCTATATCAGTCTCGACTTGGACTCCCCCCGACATCAATTTCTCAGGCTATTTCCAATCAACCTACAAAATTTCAGCCCGCTCCATCACCGTCGCTTCAAATGACAAAATTGCCCCTGGTGCGATTTTTCTTTGTTAATTTTCGGTCAAACACTTCTTCAAACTCCAAAGCTAGTTGTCCTATATTAGTCTCGGGACTTCGCCCCAAGTCCAATTTCTTGGACCGTTTCCAATCAACTTGCCAAATTTCTGCCAATTCCGACACCGTCGCGATAAATGACAAAATTGTCCCTGGTGTGGTTTTTCTTTGTTAATTTTTGGTCAAACACTTCTTCAAACTCCAAAGCTATTTGTCCTATATCAGTATCAAGACTCCACCTCGAGTATAATTTCTTGGGCTATTTCCAAACAACCTGCCAAATTTCAGCCCATTCTGACATCGTTGCGATAAATGACAAATTACCTTTGGTACGATTTTTCTTTGTTAATTTTCTATCTAACAGTTCTTCAAACTCCAACGCTCATTGTCCAATATCAGTCTCAGGACTCCACCTTGAGTCCAATTTCTTGAGCAATTTCAAATGAACCTGCCAAATTTCAGCCCATTCCGACGCCGTCACGACAAATGAAAAGATTTCATCTTGTGCGGTTTTTCTTTGTAAATTTTATGTCCAACACTTTTTCAAACTCCAAAGCTAGTTGTCCTATATCAATCTTGAGACTCTAAAATGAGTCGAATTTCTCAGGCCATTTCCAATCAACCTGCCAAATCTCAGCCCATTCCGACACCATCGCAACAAATGACCAAATTGCCCTTGGTGCGGTTTTTCTTTGTTAATTTTCTGTCCAACACTTCTTCATACTCCAAAGCTAGTTGTCCTATATTAGTCTTAGGACTCTACCCTGAGTCCAATTTCTCGAGCCGTTTCCAATCAACTAGCCAAATTTCAGCCCATTCCGACACCGTCGTGACAAAGGACAAAATTATCCCTGGTGCGGTTTTTCTTTGTTAATTTTTTGACCAACACTTCTTCAAACTCCAAAGTTATTTGTCCTATATCAATCTCAGGACTCCACCTTGAGTCCAATTTCTTAGCCATTTCAATTCAACCTGCCAAATTTCAGCCCATTCTGACACCTTCGCGACAAATGACAAAATTGCCCTTGGTGCGGTTTTTCTTTGTTAATTTTCTGTCCAACCTTTCTTCAAACTCCGAAGCTGGCTGTCCTATATCAGTTATAGGACCCCGCCTTGAATCCAATTTCTCGTGCCATTTCCAGTCAACCTACCAAATTTCAGCCCATTTCGACACCGACCCAACAAATGACGAAATTGCCCCTGGTTCGATTTTTCTTTATTCATTTTTGGTCCAACACGTCTTCAAACTCCAAAGCTAGTTCTCCTATATCAGTCTTAGGACTCAACCCCAAGTCCAATTTCTCGGGCCATTTCCAATCAACTTGCCAAATTTCAACACATTCCGACCCTGTCGCAATAAATGACAAAATTACCCCTTATGCGATTTTTCTTTTGTTAATTTTCTGTCAAACACTTCTTCAAACTCCAAAGCAAGTTATCCTATATCAGTCTCAGCTTGGACTCTACCCTGAGTTCAATTTCTTGGGCCGTTCCCAATCAACCTGCCAAATTTCAGCCCACTTTGACACCGTTGCGACAAATGACAAAATTGCTCCTGGTGCGGTTTTTCATTGTTAATTTTCTGTCCAACACTTCTTCAAACTCCAAAGCTTGTTGTCCTATATCAATCTCGAGACCCCGCCTTGAGTCCAATTTCTTAGGCCATTTCCAATCAACCTGCCAACTTTCAGCCCATTCCGACATCGTCGTGACAAATGATAAAATTGCCCCTAGTGCGGTTTTTCTTTGTTCATTTTTTGTCCAACACTTCTTCAAACTCTAGAGCTAGTTGTCCTATATTAGTCTTGGTTTGGACTCTGCCTCGAGTCCAATTTCTCGAGCCGTTTCAAATCAACCTGCCAAATTTTAGCCCACTCCGACACTGTTGCAACAAATGACAAAATTGCCCAGGTACGATTTTTCTTTGTTAATTTTCTGTCTAACACTACTTCAAACTCCAAAGCTAGTTGTCCTATACCAGTCTTGGTACTCCACCTCGACTCCAATTTCTCGAGCCGTTGCCAATCAACCTGCCAAATTTCAGCCCATTCGGACACCGTCGCGAAAAAATGTCAAAATTGTCCCTGGTGGGATTTTTCTTTGTTAATTTTTTATCCAACACTTCTTCAAACTCCGAAGCTAGTTGTCCTATATCAGTCTTGGCTCGGACTCACCTCGAGCCTTATTTCTTGGGTCGTTTCCAATCAACCTGTCAAATTTCAGCCCATCCCGACACCGTCGCGGCAAATGACAAAATTGCCCCTGGTGCGGTTCTTCTTTTGTTAATTTTCTGTCCAACACTTCTACAAACACGAAAGTTAGTTTTCCAATGTCAGTCTCAGGACTCTACCCTGAGTCCAATTTCTTGGGTTGTTTCCAATCAACCTGCCAAATTTCAGCCCATTCCGACACCGTCGTGATAAATGACAAAATTTCCCTTGGTGCGATTTTTCTTTGTTCATTTTCTATCCAACACTTCTTCAAAATCCAAAGCTAGTTGTCCTATATCAGTCTCGGGACTAAGCCCTGAGTCCAAATTCTCGACCATTTCCAATCAACCTGCCAAATTTCAGCACATTTCGACACCGTCGCGACAGATGACAAATTTGCCCGTGGTGCTGTTTTTCTTTGTTAATTTTCTGTCCAACACTTCTTCAAACTCCAAAGCTTGTTGTCCTATATCAGTCTCGAGACCTCACCCTGAGTCCAATTTCTTAGGCCATTTGCAATTAACCTACCAACTTTCAGCCCATTTCGACACTGTCGTGGCAAATGATAAAATTGCCCCTGGTGTGGTTTTTCTTTGTTCATTTTTTGTCCAACACTTCTTAAAACTCCAAAGCTAGTTGTCCTACATTAGTCTTGATTTGGACTTCGCCCTGAGTCCAATTTCTCGGGCCGTTTCCAATCAACCTGCTAAATTTCAGCCCACTTCGACACTGTTGCAACAAATGACAAAATTGCCCCTGGTACGATTTTTCTTTGTTAATTTTCCATCCAACACTACTTCAAGCTCCAAAGCTAGTTGTCCTATACCAGTCTTGGGACTCCGCCTCGAGTCCAATTTCTCGGGCCATTACCAATCAACCTGCCAAATTTTAGCCCATTCGAACATCGTCGCGACAAATGTCAAAACTGTCCCTGGTGCGATTTTTCTTTGTTAATTTTCTGTCCAACACTTCTTCAAACTCCGAAGCTAGTTGTCCTATATCAGTCTCAGGACCCCACCCTGAATCCAATTTCTCGTGCCGTTTCCAATCAACTTGCCAAATTTCAGCCCATTCCGACACCGTCGCAAAAAATGACAAAATTGCCCTTGGTTCTATTTTTCTTTGTTCATTTTTGGTCCAACACGTCTTCAAACTCTAAAGCTAGTTCTCCTATATCAATCTCAGGACTCCGCCCCAAGTCTAATTTCTCAGGCCGTTTCCAATCAACTTGCCAAATTTCAATCCATCCGACCCTGTCGTGACAAATGACAAAATTGCCCCTTATGCGATTTTTCTTTGTTAATTTTCTGTCAAACACTTCTTCGAACTCCAAAGCAAGTTATCCTATATCAGTCTCAGCTTGGACTCTACCCCCAGTTTGATTTCTTGGGCCGTTCCCAATCAACCTGCCAAATTTCAGCCCACTTCGACACTGTCGTGACAAATGACAAAATTGCTCCTGGTGCGATTTTTCATTGTTAATTTTCTGTCCAACACTTCTTCAAACTCCAAAGCTTGTTGTCCAATATCAGTCTTGAGACCCTGCCCTGAGTCTAATTTCTTAGGCCATTTCCAATCAACCTGCCAACTTTCAGCCCATTTCGACACCGTTGTGACAAATGATGAAATTGCCCCTGGTGTGGTTTTTCTTTGTTCATTTTTTGTCCAACAATTCTTCAAACTCCAAAGCTAGTTGTCCAATATTATTCTTGGTTTGGACTCCACCCCGAGTCCAATTTCTTGGGTCGTTTCCAGTCAAACTGCCAAATTTCAGCCCACTCTGACACCGTTGCGACAAATGACAAAATTGCCCATGGTACGATTTTTCATTGTTAATTTTCTGTCCAACACCACTTCAAATGCCAAAGCTAGTTGTCCTATACCAGTCTTGGGACTTCACCTGGAGTCCAATTTCTCAGGCCGTTGCCAATCAACCTGCCAAATTTCAGCCCATTCGGACACCGTCGCGACAAATGTCAAAATTGTCCCTGGTGCGATTTTTTTTTGTTAATTTTTTGTCCAACACTTCTTCAAACTCCGAAACTAGTTGTCCTATATCAGTCTCAGCTCGAACTCACCTCAAGTCCAATTTCTCGAGTCGTTTTCAATCAACTTGCCAAATTTTAGCCCACCCCAACACCGTCACGGAAAATGACAAAATTGCCCTTGGTGCGGTTCTTCTTTGTTAATTTTTTGTCCAACACCGCTACCAACATGAAAGCTAGTTTTCCTATATCAGTCTTAGGACTCTTCCCCGAGTCCAATTTCTTGGGTTGTTTCCAATCCACCTGCCAAATTTCAGCCCATTCCAACACCGTCGCGACAAATGACAAAATTGGCCCTGGTGCGATTTTTCTTTGTTCATTTTCTGTCCAACAATTCTTCAAACTCCAAAGCTAGTTGTCCTATATCAGTCTTGGGACTTCACCCCAAGTCCAATTTCACGGGCCATTTCCAATCAACCTACCAAATTTCAGCACATTTCGACACCATTGCGACAAATGACAAAATTGCCCCTGGTGCTGTTTTTCTTTGTTCATTTTCTGTCCAACACTTCTTCAAAATCGAAAGCTAGTTGTCCTCTATCAGTCTCGGCTTGGACTCCACCCCAAGTCCAATTTCTTGGGCCGTTTCCAATCAACCTGGCAAATCTCAGCCCATTTTGACATTGTCGCGACAAATGACAAAATTGCCCCTAGTGCGGTTTTTCTTGTTAATTTTCAATCCAACACTTCTTCAAACTCCAAAGCTAGTTGTCCTATAATAGTCTCGGCTCAGACTTTACCCTGAGTCCCATTTTTCGGGCCGTTTCCAATCAACCTGCCAAATTTTAGCCCATTCCGACACTGTCGCGACAAATAACAAAATTGCCCCTTGTGCAGTTTTTCTTTGTTAATGTTCGGTCAAACACTTCTTCAAACTACAAAGCTAGTTGTCATATATCAGCCTCAGCTTAGACTCCACCCCTCGTTAGATTTCTTGGGCCGTTTCCAAACAACTTGCAAAATTTTAGCCCACTCCGACACCGTCGCGACAAATGATAAAATTGCTCCTGGTGCAGTTTTTCTTTGTTAATTTTTCGTCTAACACTTCTTCAAACTCCAAAGCTACTTGTCCTATATCAGTCTCAGGACCCCATCCTGAGTCTAATTTCTCAGGCTATTTCCAATCAACCTGCTAACTTTCAGGCCATTCCGACACCATTGTGACAAATGACAAAATTTTCCATGGTGCGATTTTTCTTTGTTAATTTTTTGACCAACACTTCTTCAAACTCCAAAGCTTGTTGTATTATATCAGTCTTGAGCCTCTGCCTCGAGTCTAATTTTTTAGGGCGTTTCCAATCAACCTGCCAAATTTCAGCCCACTCCGACACTGTCGCGACAAATGATAAAATTGCCCCTGGTGCATTTTTTCTTTGTTAATTTTTTGTCCCACACTTCTTCAAACTCCAAAGCTACTTGTCCTGTATCAGTCTTGAGACTTCACCCCGAGTCCAATTTCTCGGGCTGTTTCCAATCAACCTACCAAATTTCAGTCCATTCCGACACTGTCGTGACAAATGATAAATTGCCCCTGTTGCGGTTTTTCTTTGTTAATTTTCTGTCCAACAGTTCTTCAAACTCCAATGCTCGTTAACTTATATCATTCTCAAGGCTCCACCCTGAGTCCAATTTCTCGAGAAGTTTCAAATCAACCTGCCAAATTTCAGCTCATTTCGACATATTCGTGACAAATGAAAACATTTCCCTTTGTGCAATTTTTCTTTGTGAATTTTCTGTCTAACACTTCTTCAAACTCCAAAGGTAGTTGTCCTATATCAGTCCCAGGACTCTACAATGAGTCCAATTTCTTGGGGCATTTCCAATCAACCTGCCAAATCTCAACCCATTCCGACACCGTCATGACAAATGACAAAATTACCCCTGGTGCGATTTTTCTTTATTAATTTCTGTCAAACACTTCTTCAGACTCCAATGCTAGTTGTCCTATATCAATCTTGAGACTCCACCCTGATTCTAATTTCTAAAGCTGTTTCCGATCAACCTGCCATATTTCAGCCCATTCTGACACCGTCGCGACAAATGACAAAATTGCCCCTGGTGTGGGTTTTCTTCGTTAATTTCCTTTCCAACACTTCTTCAAACTCCAAAGCTAGTTGTCCTTTATTAGTCTCAGGACCCCTCCCTGAGTTTAATTTTTTGTGCCATTTCCTATCAACCTGCCAAATTTTAGCCCATTCCAACACCGTCACGACAAATGATAAAATTGCCCCTGGTGTAGTTTTTCTTTGTTAATTTTCTGTCCAACACTTCGTTAAACTTCAAAGTGAGTTATCCTATATCAGCTCAAGACTCCACCCTGATTCCAATCTCTCGGGCCATTTCCAATCAACCTGCCAAATTTTAGCCCATTCCGACACCATCGCGACAAATGACAAAATTGCCCCTGGAGCGATTTTTCTTTGTTAATTTTCTTTCCAACACTTCTTCAAACTCCAAAGCTAGTTGTCCTATATTAGTCTTGGGACTCTGCCCTAAGTCCAATTTCTCAAGCTGTTTCCAATCAACCTGCCAAATTTCTGCCCATTTCGAAACCGTCGTGACAAATGACAAAATTGCCCCGGGTGCGGTTTATCTTCGTTAATTTTCTGTGCAACAATTCTTCAAACTCCAAAGCTAGCTATCCTATATGAGCCTTGAGACTCCACCCCAAGTCCAATTTCTTGGGCCGTTTCAATCAACCTGCCAAATTTCAGCCCATTCTGACACCGTCGCAACGAATGACAAAATTGCCCCTAGTGCGGTTTTTCTTTGTTCATTTTCTGTCCAACACTTCTTTGAATTCCAAAGCTAGTTGTCCTATATCAGTCTTGGGACTCTACCTTGAGTCCAATTTCTTGGGCCGTTTCCAATCACCTTGCCAAATTTCAGCTCACTCCGACATCGTCGCGACAAATGACAAAATTGTCCCTAGTGCGATTTTTCTTTGTTAATTTTCTGTCCAACACTTCTTCAAACTCCAAAGCTACCTGTCCTATTTCAGTCTCGAGACTCTGCCCTAACTCCAATTTCTTAGATCATTTCCAATCAACCTGCCAAATTTCAGTCCACTCCGACACCATCGTGAGAAATTACAAAATTGCCTCTGGTGCGATTTTTATTTATTAATTTTCTTTCAAAGGCTTATTCAACCTTCAAAGCTAGTTGTCCTGTATCAGTCTCGAGACTCCACCTCAAGTCCAATTTCTAGGTCCATTTCCCATCAACATGCCAAATTTCAGCCCATTCCGACGCCGTCGCGACAAATGACAAAATTGTCCCTGGTGCGGTTTTTCTTTGTTCATTTTCTGTCCAACATTCTTCAAGCTCCAAAGCTAGTTGTCTTATATCTGCCTCGGGACTCCACCCCGAGACCAATTTCTTGGGCTATTTCCAATCAACCTGCCAAATTTCATCACACTCCGACACAATCGTGACAAATGACAAAATTTCCCTTGCTGCGGTTTTTTTTTGTCAATTTCCTGTCCAACACTTCTTCAAACTCCAAAAAGTGTTGTCCTATATCAGTCTTGAGACTCCACCTCGAGTCTAATTTCTTGGGCCATTTCCAATCAACCTACCAAATTTCAGTCCACTCCGACACCGTCGCGACAAATGACAAAATTACCCCTGTTGCGGTTTTTCTTTGTTCATTTTCTGTCCAACACTTCTTCAAACTCCAAAGCTAGTTGTCCTAAATCAGCCTCAGCCTGGACTCCACCTCGAGCTTAATATCTCAGGCTGTTTCTAGTCAACCTGCTAAATTTCAGCCCATTCCGACACCATCGCGACAAATGACAAAATTGCCCCCGGTGCAGTTTTTCTTTATTAATTTTCGGTCCAACACTTCTTCAAACTCCGAAGCTAGTTGTCCTATATTAGTCTCGAAATCCACCCGCAATTCAATTTCTCAAGTCATTTCCAATCAACCTATTCAATTTCAGCCCATTCCGACACCATCGGGACAAATGACAAAAATTCCCCTAGCGCGGTTTTTCTTTATAAATTTTCTGTCCAACACTTCTTCAAACACCTAAGCTAGTTGTCCTATATCAGTCTCACTACTCCGTGACAAGTCCAATTTCTTGGGCCATTTCCAATCAACTTGCCAAATTTCAGCCCATTCTGACACCATCGTGACAAAAGACAAAATTGCCCCTAGTGCTGTTTTACTTTGTTAATTTTCTGTTCAACACTTCTTTAAACTCTAAAGCTAGTTTTCTTATATCAGTCTTGACTTAGACTCCACCCCAAGTCCAATTTCTCTAGCCATTTCTAATCAACCTTCCAAATTTCAGCCCATTCCGACACCGTCGCGACAAATGACAAAATTACCCCTGGTGCGATTTTTCTTTGTTCATTTTTTGTCCAACACGTCTTCAAAGTCCAAAGCTAGTTCTCCTATATTAGTCTCAAGACTCCACCTCGAGTCCAATTTTTTGGGACGTTTCCTATCAACCTGCCAAATTTCAGCCCATTCCGACACCGTTGCGACAAATGACAAAATTGTCCCTGGTGAGGTTTTTCGTTATTAATTTTCTATCCAACACTTCTTCAAACTCCAAAGCTAGTTGTCCTATATCAGTCTCGAGACTCTGCCTCAAGTCCAATTCCTTGTGCCGTTTTCAATCAGCCTGCCAAATTTCAGCCTATTCTGACACCGTCGCGACAAATGACAAAATTGTCCCTGGTGCGGTTTCTCTTTGTTCATTTTTTGTCCAACTCATCTTCAAACTCCAAAGCTAGTTGTCCTATATCAGTCTTGAGACCCCTCCTTGAGTCCAATTTCTTGTGCCGTTTTCAATCAACTTGCCAAATTTCAGTCCCTTCCGACACCGTCGCAACAAATGACAAAATTGCCCCTAGTGCGGTTTTTCTTTGTTCATTTTCTGTCCAACTCATCTTCAAACTCCAATGCTAGTTCTCCTATATTAGTCTCGGGACTCCATCCCGAGTTCAATTTCTCAGGATGTTTCCAATCAACCTGCCAAATTTCAGCGCATTTCGACACCGTCGCGACAGATGACAAAATTGCGCCTGGTGCTGTTTTTCTTTGTTAATTTTCTGTCCAACACTTCTTCAAACTCCAAAGCTAATTGTCCTATATCAGTCTCGGGACTACACCCCGAGTCCAATTTCTTGGGCCGTTTCCAATCAACCTGCCAAATTTTAGCCCATTCCGACACCGTCGCGACAAATGTCAAAATTGTCCCTGGTGCGATTTTTCTTTATTAATTTTCTGTCCAACACTTCTTCAAACTCCAAAGCTAGTTGTCCTATATCAGTCTCAAGACTCCAGCCTAAGTCCAATTTCCCAAGCCGTTTCAAATCTACTTGCTAAATTTCAGCCTTTTTTGACACCGTCGCGACAAATGACAAAATTGCCCTTAGTGCGATTTTCTCTGTTAATTTTCTGTCCAATACTTCTTCAAACTCTGAAGCCAGTTGTCCTATATTATTCTTGGGACCCTTCCCCAAGTCTAATTTCTCGTGCCATTTCCAATCAACCCCAAATTTCAGTCCATTCCGACACCTCGCAACAAATGACAAAATTGCCCCTGGTGCGATTTTTCTTTGTTCATTTTTGGTCCAACACGTCTTCAAACTCCAAAGCTAGTTCTCCTATATCAGTCTTGAGACTCCACCTCGAGTCCAATTTTCGTGCCGTTTCCAATCAACCTGCCAAATTTCAGCACATTTCGACACCGTCACGACAGATGATAAAATTGTCCCTAGTGTTGTTTTTCTTTGTTAATTTTCTGTCCAACACTTCTTCAAATTCCAAAGCTAGTTGTCCTATATCAGTCTCAGGACTCCACCCTGATTCCAATTTCTCAAGCCGTTTCCAATCAACTTGCCAAATTTTAGCTCACTTTGACACCGTCGCGACAAATGACAAAATTGTCCCTGGTGCGATTTTTCTTTGTTAATTTTCCGTCCAACACTTCTTCAAACTCCAAAGCTACTTGTCCTTTATCAATCTCGAGACTCCAATTTCTTGGGTTATTTCCAATCAACGTGCCAAATTTCAGCCCACTCCGACACTGTCGCGACAAATGATAAAAATGACCCTGGTGCGATTTTTCTTTATTAATTTTCTTTCAAACGCTTATTGAACCTTCAAAGCTAGTTGTCCTGTATTAGTCTCAAGACTCCGCCTCGAATCCAATTTCTGGGGCCATTTCCAATCAACATGCCAAATTTCAACCCATTCCGACACCGTCGCGATAAATGACAAAATTCCCGCTGGTGAGGTTTTCCTTTGTTCATTTTCTGTCCAACACTTCTTCAAACTCCAAAGCTAGTTGTCTTATATCAGCCTCGAGACTCCACCTTGAGTCCAATTTCTCGGGCCATTTCCAATCAACCTACCAAATTTCAGTCCACTCCGACACCGTCGCGACAAATGAAAAAATTACCCCTGGTGCGGTTTTTCGTTGTTAATATTCTGTACAACACTTCTTCAAACTCCAAATCTAGTTGTCCTATATCAGTCTCGAGACTTTGCCCCGAGTCAAATTTCTCGGGCCGTTTCCAATCAACCTTCAAATTTCAGCCCATTCCGACCGTCGCGACAAATTCTTTGTTAATATTCTGTACAACACTTCTTCGAACTCCAAATCTAGTTGTCCTATATCAGTCTCGAGACTTTGCCCCGAGTCGAATTTCTCGGGCCGTTTCCAATCAACCTTCAAATTTCAGCCCATTCCGACCGTCGCGACAAATGACAAAATTGCCCCAGGTGCGGTTTTTCTTTGTTCATATTCTGTCCAACACTTCTTTAAACTCCAAATCTAGTTGTCCTATATCAGCCCTGGCCAAGACTTTACCTCGAGTCCAATATCTCAGGCCATTTCTAGTCAACCTGCCAAATTTCAGCCCATTCTGACACCGTCGCGACAAATGACAAAATTGCCCCCGGTGCGATTTTTCTTTGTTAATTTTCTGTCCAACACTTCTTCAAACTCCTAAACTAGTTGTTCTATATCAGTCTCGGGACTCCACCTCGAGTTCAATTTCTTGGGCCATTTCCAATCAACCTGTTAAATTTTAGCCCATTCCAACACCATCAGGGCAAATGACAAAAATTACACCTGGTGTGGTTTTTCTTTATAAATTTTCTATCCAACACTTCTTCAAATTGTCCTATATCAGTCTCACTACTTCGCCCCAGGTCCAATTTCTTGGGCCATTTCCAATCAACCTAACAAATTTCAGCCCATTTTGACACCATCACGACAAATGACAAAATTTCCCCTTTTGCGGTTTTTCTTTGTTAATTTTCTGTCAAACACTTCTTCAAACTCCAAAGAAAGTTATCATATATCAGTCTCAGCTTGGACTCTACCCCTGAAGTCCAATTTCTTGGGCCGTTTCCAACCAACCTGCCAAATTTCAACCCATTCCGACACCATCGCAACATTTGACAAAATTATCCCTGGTACAGTTTTTCTTTGTTCATTTTCTGTCCAACACGTCTTCAAATTTCGAAGCTAGTTGTCCTATATCAGTCTCAGGACTCTACCCTGAGTTCAATTTCTCGGGCTATTTCCAATCAACTTGCCAAATTTCAGCCCATTTCGACATCGTCGCGACAAATGACAAAATTGCCCCTGGTGCGATTTTTCTTTTATCATTTTTTGTCCAACCCTTCTTCAAACTTCAAAGCTGGTTGTCCTATATCAGTCTCAAGACTCCACCCTGAGTCCAATTTCTCGGGCTGTTTCCAATCAACCTGCCAAATTTCAGCCCATTCCGACACCGTCGCGACAAATGACAAAATTGCCCCTGGTGCGATTTTTCTTTTATCATTTTTTGTCCAATCCTTCTTCAAAGTTCAAAGCTGGTTGTCCTATATCAGTCTCGAGACTCCGCCTCGAGTCCATTTTCTTTGGCGGTTTCTAATCAACCTGCCAAATTTCAGCCCATTTCGACAACGTCGTGGCATATTAAAAAATTGCCCCTGCGCGCGATTTTTCTTTGTTCATTTTCTGTCCAACACTTCTTCAAACTCCAAAGCTAGTTGTCCAATATCAGTCTTGGGACATCACCTTGAGTCCTATTTCTTAGGCCATTTCCAATCAACCTGCCAAATTTCAGCCCACTCCGACACCGTCGCGACAAATGACAAAATTATCCCTGGTGTGATTTTTCTTTGTTAATTTTCTGTCCAACGCTTCTTCAAAGTCCAAAGCTAGTTTTCCTATATCAGTCTCCGCTCGGACTCACCTCGGCTCCAATTTCTTGGGCCGTTTTCAGTCAACCTACCAAATTTCAGCCCATTTCGATATCGTCGCAACAAATGAAAAAATTGCCCCCGGTGCAGTTTTTCTTTGTTAATTTTCTGTCTACCACTTCTTCAAACTCCAAAACTGGTTGTCCTATATCAATCTTGAGACTCTGCCTTGAGTCCAATTTCTCAGGCCGTTTCCAATCAACCTGCCAAATTTCAGCCCATTCTGACACCGTCGCGACAAATGACAAAATTACCCCTGGTACGGTTTTACTTTGTTAATTTTTTGTCCAACATTTCTTAAAACTCCAGAGCTAGTTATCCTATATCAGTCTCGGCTTGGACTCCGCCCCGAGTCCAATTTTTTGGGCAGTTTCCAATCAACCTGCCAAATTTCAGCCCATTCCGACATCGTCGTGACAAATGACAAAATCGCCCCTAGTGCGGTTTTTCTTTGTTAATTTTCTATCCAACACTTCTTCAAACTCCAAAGCTAGTTGTCCTATAACAGTATCAGCTTGGACTCTTCCCCGAGTCCAATTTCTCGGGCCGTTTCCAATCAACCTGCCAAATTTTAGCCCATTCTAACACTGTCGGGAGAAATAACAAAATTGCCCTTTGTGCGGTTTTTATTTGTTAATGTTCTGTCAAACACTTCTTCAAACTCCAAAGCTAGTTGTCCTATATCATTCTCAGCTTTGACTCTGCCCCGAGTCTAATTTCTCGAGCCGTTTCCAATTAACCTGCCAAATTTCAGCGCACTCCGACACCGTTGCGACAAATGACAAAATTGCCCCTGTTGCAGTTTTACTTTATTAATTTTCTGTCCAACACCTTTTCCAACTCCAAAGCAAGTTGTCCTCTATCAGTCTCGAGACTCCGCCCTAAGTCCAATTTCTCGGGCCGTTTTCAATGAACTTGCCAAATTTCAGCCCATTTCGACACCATCGCGACAAATGACGAAATTGCCCCTGGTGCGGTTTTTCTTTGTTAATTTTCTGTCCAACACTTCTTCAAACTCCAAAGCTAGTTGTTCTATATCAGTCTCAAGATTTTCCTCCGAGTCCAATTTCTCGGGCCATTTCGAAACAACCTGCCAAATTTCAGCCCATTCCGACACCGTCACGACAAATGACAAAATTACCCCTGGTGCAGTTTTTCTTTGTTAATTTTCTGTCCAACAATTCTTCAAACTCCAAAATTAGTTGTCCTATATGAGCCCCGAGACTCCACCCGAAGTCCAATTTCTTGGGCCGTTTCCAACCAACCTACTAAATTTCAACCCATTCCGACACCATCGCGACAATTGACAAAATTACCCCTGTTGCAGTTTTTCTTTGTTCATTTTCTGTCCAACACGTCTTGAAATTCCGAAGCTAGTTGTCCTATATCAGTCTTGAGACTCTACCCTGAGTTTAATTTCTCAGGCTATTTCCAATCAACTGACCAAATTTTAGCTCACTTCGACACCGTCGTGACAAATGATAAAATTGCCCCTGGTACGATTTTTCTTTGTTAATTTTCTGTCCAACACTTCTTCAAACTCCAAAGCTACTTGTCCTTTATCGGTCTCGAGACTCCACCTCGACTCCAATTTCTCAGGTCATTTCCAATCAACCTACCAAATTTCAGCTCACTCCGGCACAATCGCAACAAATGATAAAATTGCCCCGGGTACAGTTTTTCTTTACTAATTTTCTTTCCAACGCTTCTTCAAACTCCAAAGCTAGTTGTCCTGTATCAGTCTTGAGACTCTGCCTCGAGTCCAATTTCTCTGGCCATTTCCCAATCAACCTTCTAAATTTAAGCCCATTCCGACACTGTCACGACAAATGACAAAATTACCCCTGGTGCAGCTTTTCTTTGTTCATTTTTTGTCCAACACATCTTCAAATTCCAAAGCTAGTTGTCCTACATCAGTCTCTAGACTTTGCGCCGATTCCAATTTTGTGGGCTGTTTCCAATCAACCTACCAAATTTCAACCCATTTCGACACCATCACGACTGATGACTAAATTACCCCTTGAGCGATTTTCTTTGTTAATTTTCTATCCAACATTTCTTCAAACTCCAAAGCTAGTTGTCCTATATCAGTCTTGATTTGGACTTTGCCTCGAATCCAATTTCAAGAGCCATTTCCAATCAACCTGCTAAATTTTAGCCCACTCCGACATCGTCGTTACAAATGACAAAATTGTCCCTGGTGCAGTTTTTCTTTGTTAATTTTTGGTCCAACATTTCCTCAAACACCAATGCTAGTTGTCCTATATTACTCTCGGGATTCTGCCCTGAGTCCAATTTCACGAATCGTTTCCAATCGACCTGCCAACTCTCAGCCAATTTCGATACCGTCACTACAAATGACAAAATGGCCCCTGTCCAACACTTCTTCAAACTTCAAAGCTGGTTGTCCTATATCAGTCTCGAGACTTCGCCCCGAGTTCATTTTCTTGGGCGATTTCTAACCACCCTACCAAATTTCAGCCCATTCCGACAACGTCGCAGCATATTACAAAATTGCCCCTGGCGCGATTTTTCTTTGTTCATTTTCTGTCCAACACTTCTTCAAACTCCAAAGCTAGTTGTCCTATATTAGTCTTGGGACACCGCCCCGAGTCCTATTTCTTGGGACATTTCCAATCAACCTGCCAAATTTCAGCCCACTCCGACACTGTTGCGACAAATGACGATTTTCTTTGTTAATTTTTTGTCCAACACTACTTCAAACTCCAAAGCTAGTTGTCCTATACCAATCTTGGGACACCACCCCGAGTCCAATTTCTCGGGCCATTGCCAATCAACCTGCTAAATAGCCCATTCCGACACCGTCGTGTCAAATGACAAAATTGCCCCTGGTGCGATTTTTTTTGTTAATTTTCTATCCAACACTTCTTCAAACTCTAAAGCTAGTTGTCCTATATCAATCTCGGCTTGGACTCTTCCTCAAGTCCAATTTCTCGGGCCATTTCCAATCAACCCGCCAAATTTCAGCCCATTCCGACGCCGTCGCGACAAATAACAAAATTGCCCCCTGTGCGGTTTTTCTTTGTTAACGTTCTGTGAAACACTTCTTCAAACTCCAAAGCTAGTTGTCCTATATCATTCTTGGCTTGGACTCCGTCCCAAGTCCAATTTCTCAGGCCGTTTCCAATCAACTTGCCAAATTTTGGCCCACTCCAACACCGTCAAGACTAATGACAAAATTGCCCCTGTTGCGATTTTTTTTAATTTTCTGTCCAACACTTCTTCAAACTCCAAAGCTAGTTGTCCTATATCAGTCTCAGGACTCTGCTTTGAGTCTAAGTTCTCGGGCCGTTTCCAATCAACCTCGTAAATTTCAGCCCATTTCGACATCATCGCGGCAAATGACAAAATTGTCCCTGGTGCGGTTTTTCTTTAATAATCTTCTATCCAACAATTCTTCAAACTCCAAAGCTAGTTATCCTATATGAGTCCCGAGACTCTGCCCCGACCCAATTTCTTGGGCCGTTTCCAATCAACCTACCAAATTTCAACCCATTCTGACACCGTTGCGACAAATGACAAAATTGTCCCTGGTGCGATTTTTCTTTGTTCATTTTCTGTCCGACACTTCTTCAAATTCCAAAGCTAGTTGTCCTATATCAATCTCGGGACTACACCCTGAGTCCAATTTCTCGAGCTGTTTCCAATCAACCTGCCAAATTTTAGCACACTCCAACACCGTTACGACAAATGATAAAATTGCCCCTGGTACGATTTTTCTTTGTTAATTTTCTGTCCAACACTTCTACAAACTCCAAAGCTAGTTGTCCTATATCAGTATCGGGACTCCACCCTATCTCTAATTTTTCAGGCCATTTCCAATTAACCTACCAAAATTTTGCCCACTACGACACAGTTGCGACAAATGATAAAATTGCCTCGGGTGCAGTTTTTCTTTATTAATTTTCTTTCCAACGCTTCTTCAAACTCCAAAGCTAGTTGTCCTGTATCAGTCTTGAGACTCTACCTCGAGTCCAATTTCTCTGACCATTTCCAATCAATTTGTCAAATTTAGGCCCATTCCGACACCGTCGCGACAAATGATAAAATTGCCCCAGGTGCGATTTTTCTTTGTTCATTTTCTGTCCAACACTTCTTCAAACTCCATAGCTAGTTGTCCTATATCGGTCTCAGGACTCTGCCTCGAGTCCAATTTATTGGACGGTTCCCAATCAACCCACCAAATATCAGTCCACTCCAACACCGTCGCGATAAATGACAAAATTACCCCTGGTGCGATTTTTCTTTGTTAATTTTTTGTCAAACAATTCTTCAAACTCCAAAGAGTGTTGTTCTATATCAGTCTTAGGACTCTGCCCCGAGTCCAATATCTCAAGCCATTTCCAATCAATCTGCCAAATTTCAGCCCATTCCGACACCGTCGCAACAAATGACAAAATTGCCTCTGGTACGATTTTTCTTTATTAATTTTCCATCCAACATAGTCTCGGGACTCTGCCTCGAGTCCAATTTCTTGGTCCATTTCCAATCAACCTACCAAATCTCACCCCATTTCGGCACCGCCGTGACAAATGACAAAATTACCCCTGGTGCGATTTTTCTTTATTAATTTTCTGTCCAACGCTTCTTCAAACTCCAAAGCTAGTTGTCCCATATCAGTCTCAAGATTCCACCTCGAGTCCCATTTCTCGGGCCATTTCCAATCAGCTTGCCAAATTTCAGCCTATTCGGACTTCGTCACGACAAATGACAAAATCGCCCTTGGTGCGATTTTTCCTTGTTAATTTTCTGTCCAACACTTCTTCAAGCTCCAAAGCTAGTTGTCCTATATCAGTCTTGAGACTCCACCTCAAGTCCTACTTCTCAGGCTATTTCCAATCAGCTTGCCAAATTTCATCCCATTCAGACACCGTCGCGACAAATGACAAAATTGCCCCTGGTGCGATTTTTCTTTGTTAATTTTCTGTCCAACACTTCTTCAAAATCCAAAGCTAGTTCTCCTATATCAGTCTCAGAACTCCACCTTGAGTCCCATTTCTCAAGCCATTCCTAATTAGCCTGTCAAATTTTAGCCCATTCGGACACCGTTGCGACAAATGACAAAATTGCCCCTAGTGCGGTTTTTCTTTATTAATGTTTTGTCCAACACTTCTTTAAACTCCAAAGCTAGTTGTCCTATATCAGTCTCAGAACTCTGCTTTGAGTCCAATTTTGTGGGCCGTTTCCAATCGACCTGGTAAATTTCAGCCCATTTCGACACCGTCGCGACAAATGACAAAATTGCCCATGGTGTGGTTTTTCTTTGTTCATTTTCTGTCCAACAATTCTTCAAACTCCAAAGCTATTTGTCCTATATCAATCTTAGCTTGGATTCATCCCCAAGTCCAATATCTTGGGCCGTTTCCAATCAACCTGCCAAATTTCGGCCCACTCCGACACCGTCGCGACAAATGACAAAACTGCCCCTGCTGCAGTTTTTCTTTATTTATATTCTGTCCAACAATTCTTCAGACTCCAAAGCTAGTTGTCTTATATCAGTCTCAGAACTCTGCTTCGAGTCCAATTTCTCAGGCCGTTTCCAATCGACCTGGTAAATTTCAGCCCATTTCGACACCGTCGCGACAAATGACAAAATTGCCCCTAGTGCGATTTTTCTTTGTTTATTTTCAGTCCAACAATTCTTCAAATTCCAAAGCTAGTTGTCCTATATGAGCCCCGAGACTCTGCCCCGAGTCCAATTTCTTGGGCCGTTTCCAATCAACCTGCCAAATTTCAACCCATTCCGACATTGTCGCGACAAATGACAAAATTGCCCCTAGTGCGGTTTTTCTTTATTCATTTTTTGTCCGAAACTTCTTCAAATTCCAAAGCTAGTTGTCCTATTTCAGTCTCAGGATTCCACCCCGAGTCCAGTTTCTCGAGCTGTTTCCAATCAACCTGCCAAATTTCAGCTTACTCCGACACTGTCGCGACAAATGATAAAATTGCCCCTGGTACGATTTTTCTTTGTTAATTTTCTGTCCAACACTTCTTCAAACTCCAAAGCTAGTTGTCCTATATCAGTATCGGGACTCCGCCCCAACAACAATTTCTCGGGCCATTTCTAATCAACCTGCCAAATTTCAGCCCACTCCGACACTATCGCGACAAATGATAAAATTGCCCCTGGTGCGGTTTTTCTTTATTATTTTTCTTTCCAACGCTTCTTCAAACTCCAAGATAGGTTTCCTGTATTAGTCTTCAAACTCTGCCTCGAGTATAATTTCTCTGGCCATTTCCAATAAACATGCCAAATTTAAGCCCATTCCGACACCGTCACAACAAATGACAAAATTGCCCCTGGTGCGGTTTTTCTTTCTTCATTTTCTATCCAACACTTCTTCAAACTCCAAAGCTAGTTTTCCTATATCGGTCTTAGGACTCCGCGTTGAGTCCAATTTCTTAGGCCGTTTCCAATCAACCCGCCAAATTTCAGCCTACTCCGACACCGTCACGACAAATGATAAAATTACCCATGGTGCGGTTTTTCGTTGTTAATTTTTTGTCCAACACTTCTTCAAACTCTAAAGAGTGTTGTTCTATATCAGTCTTAGGACTCTGCCTCGAGTCCAATATCTCGGGCCATTTCCAATCAACCTGCCAAATTTCGGCCCATTCTGACACCGTCACGACAAATGACAAAATTGCCCCTGGTGCGATTTTTCTTTATTAATTTTCTATCCAGCACAGTCTCGGGACTCCACCCCGAGTCCAATTTCTTAGGCCGTTTCCAATCAACCTGCCAAATTTCGGCCCATTCTGACACCGTCACGACAAATGACAAAATTGCCCCTGGTGCGATTTTTCTTTATTAATTTTCTATCCAGCACAGTCTCGGGACTCCACCCCGAGTCCAATTTCTTAGGCCGTTTCCAATCAACCTGCCAAATTTCACCCTATTTCGGGACCGCCGCGACAAATAACAAAATTGCCCCTAGTGCGGTTTTTCTTTGTTAATTTTCTATCCAACACTTCTTCAAACTCCAAAGCTAGTTGTCCTATATCAATCTTGGGACTCCACCTTGAGTCCCATTTCTCGGGCCGTTTCCAATCAGGTTGCCAAATTTCAGTCCATTCAGACACCATCGCGACAAATGATAAAATTGCCCCTAGTGCGATTTTTCTTTGTTAATTTTCTGTCCAACAATTATTCAACCTCCAAAGCTAGTTGTCCTATATAAATCTCGATTTGGACTCTGCCTCGAGTCTAATTTCTTGGGTCGTTTCCAATCAACCTGTCAAATTTTAGCCACCCCAACACCATCGCGGCAAATGACAAAATTGCTCCTGGTGCGATTTTTTTTAATTTTCTTTCCAACACTTGGTCAAACTCCAAAGCTAGTTCTCCTATATCAGTCTTGGGACTGTACCCCGAGTTCAATTTCTAGGGTCGTTTCCAGTCAACCTGTTAAATTTTAGCCCATTCTGACACCATCGCAAAAGATGAAAAAAATTACCCCTTATACGGTTTTTCTTTATAAATTTTTTGTCCAACACTTCTTTAAACTCCAAAGCTAGTTGTCCTATATCAGTCTCAGGACTCCACCTCAAGTCCCATTTCTTAGGCCGTTTCCAATCAGGCTGCCAAATTTCAACCCATTCGGACACCGTCGCAATAAATGACAAAATTGCCCCTGGTGTGATTTATCTTTGTTAATTTTCTATCCAACACTTCTTCAAACTCCAAAGCTAGTTCTCCTATATTAGTCTTAGGACTCCTCCTTGAGTCCCATTTCTCGGGCCGTTTCGAATCAGCTTGCCAAATTTCAGCCCATTCGGACACCGTCGCTACAAATGACAGAATTGCCCCAGGTGCGATTCTCTTTGTTAATTTTCTGTCCAACACTTCTTCAAATCCAAAGCTAGTTTTCCTGTATCAGTCCAGGGACTCCTCCCCAAATCAAATTTCTCCGGCCGTTCCCAATCAACCTACCAAATTTCAGCCCATTCCGACACTGTCGCAACAAATGAAAGAATTATCCCTCGTGCGGTTTTTCTTTGTTAATATTCTGTCCAACACTTTTTCAAACTCCAAATCTAGTTGTTCTATATCAGTCTCGGGACTCTACCCCAAGTCTAATTTCTTGGGCCATTTCCAATCAACCTTCCAAATTTCATCCCATCCCGACACCGTCGCGACAGATGACAAAATTGCCCATGGTGCGGGTTTTTTTGTTAATTTTCTGTCCAACACTTCTTCAATCTCCAAAGCTAGTTGTCCTATATCAATCTTGGGACTCTACCCCGAGTCCAATTTCTCGGGCCATTTCCAATCAACCTGCCAAATTTCAGCCCATTTCGACACCGTTGCGACAAATGACAAAATTGTCTGTAGTGCGGTTATTCTTTATTAATTTTCTATTCAACACTTCTTCAAACCCCAAAGCTAGTTGTCCTATATCAGTCTCGGGACTCCACCCTGAGTCCAATTTCCTGAGCCGTTTCAAATCAATCGGCCAAATTTCAGCCCATTCTGACACCGTCGCGACAAATGACAAAATTGCCCCTGGTGCGGTTTTTCATTGTTAATATTCTGTCCAACACTTTTTCAAACTCCAAATCTAGTGGTTCTATATCAGTCTCAAGACTCTACCCCGAGTCTAATTTCTTGGGCCGTTTCCAATCAACCTTCCAAATTTCAACCCATTCCGACACCGTCACGACAGATGACAAAATTGCCCCTGGTACGGTTTTTCTTTGTTAATTTTTTGTTCAACACTTCTTCAAACTCCAAAGCTAGTTGTTCAATATCAGTCTTAGGACTCCACCCCGAGTCCAATTTCTCGAGCCATTTCAAATTAACCTGTTAAATTTCAGCCCATTTCGACACCTTCGCGACAAATGACAAAATTGCCCTTGGTGCGGTTTTTCTTTGTTCATTTTTTGTCCAACACATCTTCAAACTCTAAACCAAGTTGTCCTATATTAGTCTCGAGACTCCACCCTGAGTCCAATTTATCGAGCCGTTTCCAATCAACCTGCCAAATTTTAGCCCATTTCAACACCGTCGCGACAAATGACAAAATTGCCCCTTATACGATTTTTCTTTGTTAATTTTCTGTCCAACACTTCCTCAAACTCCAAAGCTAGTTGTATTATATCTATCTTAGTTTAGACTCTACCCCGAGTCCAATTTCTCTGACCGTATCCAATCAACCCGCCAACTTTCAGTCCATTCTGACACCGTCGCAACAAATGACAAAATTGCCCCCTGGTGCGATTTTTCTTTGTTCATTTTTTTGTCCAACACTTCTTCAAACTCCAAAGCTAGTTGTCCTATATCAATCTTGGTTTGGACTCCGCCCTGAGTCCAATTTCTCGAACAGTTTCCAATCAACCTACCAAATTTCAGCCCATTCCGACACCGTCACGACAAGTGACAAAATAACCCCTTATGCGGTTTTTCTTTGTTAATTTTCTGTCGAACACTTCTTAAACTCCAAAGTCAGTTGTCCTATATCAGTCTCGGTTTGGACTCCGCCCCGAGTCCAATTTCTCGGGTCGTTTCCAATCAACCTGCCAAATTTAAGCCCATTCCAACCCCGTCACGACAAATGAAAAAATGCCCCTTGTGCAGTTTTTCTTTGTTAATTTTCTATCAACCACTTCTTCAAACTCCAAAGAAAGTTGTCCTATATCAGTCTCGGCTTGGACTCTACCTCGAGTCTAATTTCTTGGGCCGTTTCCAATCAACCTGCCAAATTTCAGCCCACCCCGACACCGTCGCGGCAAATGACAAAATTGCCCCTGGTGCGGTTTTTCTTTGCACATTTTTTGTCCAACACTTCTTCAAATTCCAAAGCTAGTTTTCCTATATTATTCTTGGGACTCCACCCCGAGTCCAATTTCGCAGGCCATTTCCAATCAACCAGCCAAATTTTAGCCCATTCTGACACTGTCGCGACAAATGAAAAAATTGTCCCTGGTGCGATTTTTCTTTGTTCATTTTCTGTCCAACACTTCTTCAAACTCCTAAGCTAGTTATCCTATATTAGTCTCAGGACACCACTCCTAGTCCAATTTCTCAGGCCGTTTCCAAACAACCTGCGAAATTTTACCCCACTCCGACACCGTTGTGACAAATGACAAAATTGACCGTGGTGCGGTTTTTCTTTGTTAATTTTATATCAAACACTACTTCAAACTCCAAAGCTAGTTCTCCTATACCAGTCTCTGGACATTACCTTGAGTCCAATTTCTCAGGCAGTTGCCAATCAACCTGCCAAATTTCAGCCCATTCCGACCCCGTCTCGACAAATGATAAAATTGCCCCTGGTACGATTTTTCTTTGTTCATTTTCTATCCAACACTTCTTCAAACTCCAAAGTTAGTTGTCCTATATCAGTCTCAGTTCAGACTTGTCCTGAGTCCAATTTCTCGGGTTGTTTTCAATAACCTGCCAAATTTAAGTTCCTTCCGACATCGTCGTAACAAATGACAAAATTGCCCCTGGTGCGATTTTTCTTTGTTAATTTTCTGTCCACCACTTCTTCAAACTCAAAAGCTAGTTGTCCTATATGAGTCTCAAGATCCCTCCTTAAGTCCAATTTCTCAGGCCATTTCCAATCAACCTGCCAAATTTTAGCCAATTTCGACACAGTCGCGACAAATGACAAAATTGCCCCAGGTGCGGTTTTTCTTTGTTAATTTTCTGTCCAACACTTCTTCAAATTCCAAAGCTAGTTGTCCTACGTAAGTCTTGGCTAGGACTCCATGAAGTCCAATTTCTCAGGCCGTTTTCAATCAACCTGCCAAATTTCAGCCCATTCCGACATCGTCGCGATAAACGACAAAATTGCCTCTGGTGCGACTTTTCTTTGTTAATTTTCTATCTGACACTTCTTCAGACTCCAAAGCTAGTTGTCTTATATCAGTCTCGGCTTTGACTCTACCCCGAGTCCAATTTCTTAGGCCGTTTCCTATCAACCTACCAAATTTTAGCCCATTCCGACACCATCGCGACAAATAACAAAATTGCCCCTTGTGCGGTTTTTCTTTGTTAATGTTCTGTCAAACACTTCTTCAAACTCCAAATCTAGTTGTCCTATATCATTCTCAGCTTGGAATTTGTCCCAAGTCCAATTTGTTGGGCCATTTCCAATCAACCTGCCAAATTTTGACCCACTTCGACACCATCGCGACAAATAACAAAATTGCCCCTTGTGCAGTTTTTCTTTGTTAATGTTCTGTCAAACACTTCTTCAAACTCCAAATCTAGTTGTCCTATATCATTCTCAACTTGGAATTTGTCCCAAGTCCAATTTGTTGGGCCATTCCCAATCAACCTATCAAATTTTAGCCCATTCCGACATCGTCGCGACAAATGACAAAATTGCCCCTAGTGCGATTTTTCTTTGTTAATTTTCTGTCCAACACTTCTTCAACTCCAAAGCTAGTTGTCCTATATGAGCCTTGAGACTTTGTCCCGAGTCCAATTTCTTTGGCTGTTTCCAATCAACCTGCCAAACTTCAACCCATTCCGACACTGTCGCAACAAATTACATAATTGCCCCTGGTGCGATTTTTCTTTGTTCGTTTTCTGTCCAACACTTCTTCAAATTCCAAAGCTAGTTATCCTATAGTAGCCTCGAGACTCCACCCTGAGTCCAATTTCTTGGGCCGGCTCCAATCAATCTGCCAAATTTCAGCTCACTCCGACACCATCGCGACAAATGATAAAATTGCCCCTGGTACGATTTTTCTTTTTTTATTTTCTGTCCAACACTTCTTCAAACTTCAAAGCTAGCTGTCCTATATCAGTCTCGAGACTCTGCCCCAACTTCAATTTCTCGGGCCATTTCCAATCAACCTGCCAAATTTCAGCCCACTTCGACACTGTCGCGACAAATGATAAAATTGTCCCTGGTGTAGTTTTTCTTTATTAATTTTCTTTCCAATGCTTCTTCAAACTCCAAAGACGGTTGTCCTATATTAGTCCCGAGACTTTGCCTCGAGTCCAATTTCTCTAGCCATTTCCAATCAACCTGCCAAATTTAAGCCCATTTCGACACCGTCGCGACAAATGACAAAATTGCCCCTAGTGCGGTTTTTCTTTGTTCCTTTTCTGTCCAACACTTCTTCAAACTCCAAAGCTTGTTGTCCTATATCAGTCTCGGGACTCCACCCCGAGTCCAATTTCTCGGGCCGTTTCCAATCAACTCACCAAATTTCAGCCCACTCCGACACCGTCGCGATAAATGATAAAATTGCCCTTAGTGCGATTTTTCTTGATAAATTTTCGGTCCAACACTTCTTCAAACTCCAAAGAGTATTGTCCTATATCAATCTTGGGAATTTGCCCCGAGTCTAATTTCTCGGGCCGTTTCCAATCAACCTGCCAAATTTCAGCCCATTCCAACACCGTCGTAACAAATGACAAAATTGCCCCTGGTGCAGTTTTTCTTTATTAATTTTCTGTCCAACACTTCTTCAAACTCCAAAGCGAGTTGTCCTATATCAGTCTTGAGACTTCGCCTCGAGTCCAATTTTATCTAGCCATTTCCAATCAACCCGCCAAATTTCAACCCACTCCACGCCGTCGTGACAAATGACAAAATTGCCCTATGGTGCGGTTTTTCTTTGTTAATTTTCTGTCCAACACTTCTTCAAAACCCAAAGAGTGTTGTCCTATATCAGTCTTGGGACTCCACCCCAGTCTAATTTCTCGGGCCGTTTCCAATCTACCTGCCAAATTTTAGCCCATTTCGACACCGTCCGACAAATGACAAAATTGCCCCTGGTGCGGTTTTTCTTTATTAGTTTTCTGCCCAACACTTCTTCAAACTCCAAAGCTAATTGTCCTCTATCAGTCTTGGGACTCTACCCCGAGTCCAATTTCTCAGGCCGTTCCAATCAACCTGCCAAATTTCAGCCCATTTTGACACTGTCGTGACAAATGACAAAATTGCCCTTGGTGCGATTTTTCTTTATTAGTTTTCTACCCAACACGTCTTCAAACTCCAAAGCTAATTGTCATCTATCAATCTCGGGACTCTACTCCGAGTCTAATTTCTCGAGCGTTTTCCAATCAACCTGCCAAATTTAAGCCCATTCCGACATCGTTGCGACAAATGACTAAATTGCCCATAGTGCAGTTTTTCTTTGTTAATTTTATGTCCAACATTTCTTCAAACTCCAAAGCTAGTTGTCCTGTATCAGTCTTGAGACTTCACCTTGAGTCCAATTTCTCAGGCCATTTCCTATGAACTTGAAAAATTTCAGCCCATTCCGACACTGTCGCAACAAATGACAAAAATGCCCCTGGTGCGGTTTTTCTTTGTTAATTTTTTGTCCAACACTTCTTTAAAATCCAAAGTAGTTGTCCTATATCAGTCTTGAGCCTCTACCCCATGTCCAATTTCTTAGGTTGTTTCCAATCAACCTGCTAAATTTTAGCCCATTCCGACACCTTCATGACAAATGGCACTAAATTGCCCCTTGTGCAGTTTTTCTTTGTTAATTTTCTGTCTTCTTGAAACTCCAAAGCTAGTTGTCCTATATCAGTCTTGGGACTTCTCCCCGAGTTCAATTTCTTAGGCCGTTTCCAATCAACCTGTCAAATTAAAGCTCATTCCGACACCTTCGCGACAAATGATAAAATTGCCCGTGGTGCAGTTTTTGTTTTTATTTATTAATTTTCTATCAACACTTCTTCAAACTAGAAAGCTAGTTATCCTATAACAGTATCAGGACTTCGCCCTGAGTCCAATTTCTCAGACCGTTTCCAATCAACCTGCCAAATTCAGCCCGCCAAATTTCAGCCCATTCGGACACCATCGCGACAAATGACAAAATGGCCCCTGGTGCGGTATTTCTTTGTTAATTTTCATTCCAACACTTCTTCAAACACCAAAGCTTGTTGTCCTATATCAATCTCAAGAATCTGCCCTGAGTCCAATTTCTAGGGGCCGTATCCAATCAATCTGCCAAATTTCTGCCCATTCCGACACTGTCGCAACAAATGACAAAATTGCCCCTGTTGCAGTTTTTCTTTGTTAATTTTCCATCCAACACTTCTTCAAACTCCAAAGCTAGTTGTCCTATATCAGTCTTGGATTGGACTCTGCCCCAAGTCCAGTTTCTCGGGCAGTTCCAATCAACCTGCCAAATTTCAGCTCATTCCGACACCGTCGCGACAAATGACAAAATTGCCCATGGTGCGAATTTTCTTTGTTAATTTTTTGTCCAACACTTCTTCAAACTCCAAAGCTAGTTGTCCTATATCAATCACGGGACTCCACCTTGAGTTCGATTTCTCAGGCAATTTCCAATCAACCTACCAAATTTTAGCCCACTCCGACACCATCTCGACAAATAAAAAAATTATACCTAATGTGGTTTTTCTTTGTTAATATTCTATCCAACACTTCTTCAAACTCCAAATCTAGTTGTCCTATATCAGTCTCAGGACTCTACCCCGAGTCCAATTTCCCGAGCCGTTCCCAGTCAAACTGCCAAATTTTGGCCCACTCCGATATCGTTGCGACAAATGACAAAATTCCCCTATTGCGGTTTTTTTTGTTAATTTTCGGTCCAACATTTCTTTTGACTCCAAAGCAAGTTTTCCTATATCAGTCTTAGGACTCCACCCTGGGTCTAATTTCTTGAGCCGTTTCCTATCAACCTGCCAAATTTTAGCCCATTCCGACACCATCGCGACAAATAACAAAATTGTCCCTAGTGTGGTTTTTCTTTGTTAATTTTCTGTCAAACACTTCTTTGAACTCCAAAGCTAGTTGTCCTATATCAGTCTTGGGATTTGGCTTGGAGACAAATTTCTCGGGCCGTTTCCAATCAACCTGCCAAATTTCAGCCCATTTCGTCACTATCGTGACAATTGACAAAATTGCCCTTGGTGCGGTTTTTCTTTATTAATTTTCTACCCAACAATTCTTCAAACTCCAAAGCTAGTTCTCCTATATGATCCTTGGGACTCCACCTCGAGTCCAATTTCTTGGTCCGTTTCCAATCAACTGGCCAAATTTCAACCCATTCCGACACCGTGGCGACAAATGACAAAATTGCCCTTGGTGCGGTTTTTCTTTGTTCTTTTTCTGTCCAACACTTCTTCAAATTCTAAAGCTATTTGTCCTATATCTGTCATGGGACTCCACCCCGAGTCCAATTTCTTGGGCTGTTTCCAATCAACTGCCAAATTTTAGCCTATTCCGGCACCATCGCGACAAATGTTAAAATTGCCACCGGTATAATTTTTCTTAGTTAATTTTCTGTCCAACACTTCTTCAAATATCAAAGCTAGTTGTCCTATATAAGTCTAGAGACTCTGCCATGAGTTTGATTTCTTGGGTCATTTCCAATCAATCTGCAAATTTCAGCCCACTTCGACACCGTCGCGACAAATGACAAAATTGACCCTGGTGCGGTTTTTCATTGTTAATTTTTTGTCCAACACTTCTTCAAACTCCAAAGCTAGTATTCTGATATCAGTCTCTGGACCTTGCCTTGAGTCTAATTTCTTGGGCTGTTTCCAATCAACATGTAAACTTTCAGCTCATTCCGACACCGTTGTGACAAATGACAAAGTTGCCCTTGGTACGGTTTTTCTTTGTTCATCTTTTGTCCAACACTTCTTCAAACTCCAAAGCTAGTTGTCCTATATCAATCTCAGGACTTCACCCTGAGACCAATTTCTAGGGCCGTTTCCAATCAACCTGCCAAATTTCAGCCCATTCCGACACCGTCGCAATAGATGACAAAATTGCCCCTGGTACGATTTTTCTTTGTTCATTTTTTGCACTTCTTCAAGCTCCAAAGCTAGTTGTCCTATATCAAACTTGGGACTTTGCCCCGAGTCCAATTTCTCGGGCCATTTCCAATCAACCTGCCAAATTTCAGCCCATTCCGACACCATCAAGATAGATGACAAAATTGCCCCATGTGCGATTTTTCTTTGTTAATTTTCTGTCCAACACTTCTTCAAACTCCGAAGTTCGTTGTCCTATATCAGTCTCGGTTTGGAATCCACCCCGAGTCCAATTTCTCTTGCCGTTTCTAATCAACCTGCAGAATTTTAGCCCATTTCGACCCCATCGCGACAAATGACAAAATTGTCCCTTGTGCGGTTTTTCTTTGTTAATTTTCTGTCGAACACTTCATCAACCTTCAAAGCAAGTTATCCTATATCAGTCTTAGCTAGGACTCCAGCCCGTGTCCAATTTCTCGGGCCGTTGCCAATCAACCTGTCAAATTTCAGTCAACCCCGACACCGTCGCGACAAATGACAAAATTGCCCCTGGTGCGGTTTTTCTTTTTTAATTTTCTTTCAAACACTACTTCAAATTCCAAAGCTAGTTTTCCTATATTAGTCTCAGGTCTTCACCCTGAGTCCAATTTCTCTTGCCGTCTCCAATCAACCTATCAAATTTGAGCCCATTCCGACATCGTCGCGACAAATGACAAAATTACCCTTGATGCGATTTTTCTTTGCTCATTTTTTGTCCAACACTACTTTAAACTCCAAAGCTAGTTTTCCTTTATCAATCTCAAGACTCTGCCCCAAGTCCAATTTCTCGGGCAATTTTCAATCAAATTGCCAAATTTCAGCCCACTCTGACACCATTGCGACAAATGACTAAATTGCCCCTGTTGCGGTTTTTCTTTGTTAATTTTCTGTCCAACACTTCTTCAAACTCCAAAGCTAGTTGCCCTATATCAGTCTCGGCTTGGACTCCACCTCGAGTTCGATTTCTTAGGTCATTTCCGATCAACCCACCAAATTTCAGCCAACTCCGACACCGTCGTTACAAATGACAAAATTGCACTTGGTGCAGTTTTTCTTTGTTAATTTTCCGTCCAACACTTCTTCAAACTCCCATGCTAGTTGTCCTATATCAATCTTGGGACCCCACCCTGAGTCCAATTTCTCAGGCCATTTCCAATCAACTTGCCAACTTTCAGCCCATTACGACACCGTCGTGACAAATGACAAAATTGCCCCTGGTGCGATTTTTCTTTGTTCATTTTTTGTCTAACACTTCTTCAAACTCCAAAGCTAATTGTCCTATATCAGTCTCGGGACTCCATCCCAAGTCCAATTTCTCGGTTCGTTTCCAATCAACCTGCCAATTTTCGGCCCATTCCGACACTATTGCGATAAATGACAAAATTGCCCCTTGTGCAGTTTTTCTTTGCTTATTTTCTGTCAAACACTTCTTCAAACTCTAAAGCAAGTTGTCCTATATCAGTCTCGAGATATCGCCTCGAGTCCAATTTCTTGCATCGTTTCCAATGAACCTGCTAAATTTCAGCCCATTCCGACATCGTCACGACAAATGACCAAAATGCCCCAAGTGCGATTTTTCTTTGTTAATTTTGTGTCCAACACTTCTTAAATTCCAAAGCTAGTTGTCCTATATCAATCTTGGCTTAGACTCCACCCCGAGTCCAATTTCTCAGGCCCTTTCCAATAACCTTCCAAATTTCAGCCCAATCGGACACCGTCGCGACAAATGACAAAATTGTCGCTAGTGCGATTTTTCATTGTTAATTTTCTGTCCAACACTTCTCCAAACTCCAAAGCTAGTTGTCCTATATCAGTCTCAGCTTGGACTCTGCCCCAAGTCCAATTTCTCAGGCATTTTCTAATCAACCTGCAAAATTTTAGCCCACTCCGACACCATCGCGACAAATGACAAAATTGCCCCTGGTGTGATTTTTCTTTGTTAATTTTCTGTCCAACACTTCTTCAAACTCAAAAGCTAGTTGTCCTATATCAGTCCTAGGACCCTGCCTCACGTCCAATTTCTTGGGCCATTTCCAATCAACCTGCCAACTTTCAGCCCATTCCGACACCATCGTGACAAATGACAAAATTGCCCTCGGTGCGGTTTTCCTTTGCTCATTTTTTGTCCAACACTTCTTCAAACTCCAAAGCTAGTTGTCCTATATCAGTCTAGGGACTCCATCCTGAGTCCAATTTCTCAGGCCGTTTCCAATCAACCTGCCAAAGTTTAGCCCATTCCGACACCGTCGTGACAGATGACAAAATTGCCCCTTGTGCAATTTTTCTTTGTTAATTTTTTGTCAAACACTTCTTCAAACTCCAAAGCAAGTTGTCTTGTATCAGTTTCAAGGCTTCACCTCGAGTCTAATTTCTTTGCCATTTCCAATGAACCTGCCAAATTTCAGCCCATTTCGACGCCGTCGCGACAAATGGCAAAATTGTCCCTGTTGCATTTTTCTTTGTTAATTTTCTGTCCAACACTTCTTCAAACTCTAAAGCTAGTTGTCCTATATAAGTCTCAGCTTGGAATCCGCCCCGAGTCCAATTTCTCGGGCCGTTTCCAATCAACCTACCTATTTTTGGCCCACGCATACACCGTCACGACAAATGAAAAAATTGCCCCTTTTGCGGGTTTTCTTTGTTAATTTTCTGTCCAACAGTTCTTCCAACTCCAATGTAAGTTGTCCTATATCAGTCTCGAGACTCCACCTTGAGTTCAATTTCTCAGGCCATTTCCAATCAACCTGCTAAATTTCAGCCCATTCCAACACCATCGCAACAAATGACAAAACTGCCGTTGGTGCGATTTTTCTTTGTTAATTTTCTGTCCAACATTTCTTCAAACTCCAAAGCTAGTTGACCTATATCAGTCTCGGGACTCTGCTCCGCGTCCAATTTCTTGGGTCGTTTCCAATCAACCTACCAAATTTCAGCCCATTCCGATACCATCGCGACAAATGACAAAATTGCTCCTGGTCGATTTTTCTTTGTTAATTTTTTGTCCAACAATTTTTCAAACTCCAAAGCTAGTTTTCCTATATAAGCCCCGGGACTTAGCCCGAGTCTAATTTCTCAGGCCGTTTCCAATCAACCAGCCAAATTTTAGCCCATTTCGACACCGTCATGACAAATGACAAAATTGCCCCTGGTACGATTTTTCTTTGTTAATTTTCTGTCGAACACTTCTTCAAACTCCAAATCTAGTTGTCCTATATCGATCTCGGGACTCCACCCTGAGTCCAATTTCTAAGTTCATTTCCAATCAACCTGCCAAATTTCTGCCCATTCCAACACCGTTGCAACAAATGATAAAATTTCCCCTGGTGTGATTTTTCTTTGTTAATTTTCTGTCCAACACTTCTTTAAACTCCAAAGCTAGTTGTCCTATATTAGTCTTGGGACTCTACCTCGAGTTCAATTTCTTGGGCCGTTTCCAAACAACCAGCCAAATTTCAGCCCATTTCGACACCGTCAAGAAAAATGACAAAATTGCCCCCAGAGAGGTTCTTTTTGTTAATTTTCTGTCAACCTCTTCTTCAAACTCCAAAGCTAGTTTTCCTATATCAGTCTCGAGACTCTACCCTGAGTCCAATTTCTTGGGCCTTTTCCAATTGACTTGCCAAATTTTAGCCTATTTTGTCACCGTCGCGACAGATGACAAAATTGCCCCTTTTGCGATTTTTCTTTGTTCATTTTCTGTCCAACACTTCTTCAAACTCCAAAACTACCTGTCCTATATCAGTCTCGGGACTCCGCCTTGAGTCCAATTTCTTGGGCCGTTTCCAATCAACCCGTCTAATTTCAGCCTACTCCGACACCGTCGCGAAAAATGATAAATTACCCCTGGTGCAGTTTTTCTTTGTTAATTTTCTGTCCAACACTTCTTCAAACTCCAAAGAGCGTTGTCCTATATCAGTCTTGGGACTCCACCTCGAGTCTAATTTCTCGGGCCGTTTCCAATCAACCTAGCAAATTTAAGCCCATTTTGGCACCGTCGCGACAAATGACAAAATTGCCCCTGGTGCGCTTTTTCTTTATTATTTTTCTATCCAACACTTCTTCAAACTCCAAAGCTAGTTGTCTTATATCAGTCTCGGGACTCTACCTTCAGTCCAATTTCTCAGGCAATTTTCAATCAACCTGCTGAAGTTCAGCCCATTCTGACACCGTCGCGACAAATGATGAAATTGCCCCAGGTGCAGTTTTTCTTTGTTAATTTTCTGTCCAACACTTCTTCAAACTCCAGAACTAGTTGTCCTTTATTAGTCTCGAGACTTTACCTCGATTCTAATTTCTCGAGTCGTTTCCAATCAACACACCAAATTTCAGTCCACTCCGACACAGTCGCAACAAATGACAAAATTACCCCTGGTGCGATTTTTCTTTGTTAATTTTCTGTCCAACACTTCTTCAAACTCCAAAGCTAGTTGTCATATATCAATCTTGGGACATCACTTCGAGTCCAATTTCTTGGGCAGTTTCCAATCAACCTACCAAATTTATGCCCATTCTGACACTGTCGCGACAAATGACAAAACTGCCCCTGGAGAGGTTTTTCTTTGTTAATTTTCTGTCCAACCCTTCTTCAAACTCCAAAGCTAGTTGTCTTATATCAGTCTCAGGACTCTACCCCGAGTCCAATTTCTGGGCCGTTTCCAATCAACCAGCCAAATTTCAGCCCATTTCGACACCATCGCGACAGATGACAAAATTGCCCATTGTGCGATTTTTCTTCGTTCATTTTCTGTCCAACACTTCTTCAAACTCCAGAGCTTATTGTCCTATATCAGTCTCAAGACTCTACCTCGAGTCCAATTTCTCAGGCCATTTCCAATCAACCTGCCAAATTTCAGTCCACTCCGACACCGTCGCGACAAATGACAAAACTGCCCCTGGTGCGATTTTTCTTTTTTAATTTTCTGTCCAATACTTCTTCAAACTCCAAAGCTAGTTGTCATATATCAGTCTCGAGAATTTACTCCGAGTCCAATTTCTTGGGCTGTTTCCAATCAACCTGCCAAATTGAAGCCCATTCCGACACCGTCGCGACAAATGACAAAATTGCCCCTAGTGCGATTTTTCTTTGTTAATTTTCTGTCCAGCAATTTTTCACACTCCAAAGCTAGTTGTCCTATATGAGCCCCAGGACTCAGCCCCAACTCCAATTTCTTGGGCCGTTTCCAACCAAACTGCCAAATTTTAGCCCATTCCAACACCGTCGCGACAAATGACAAAATTGCCCCTGGTGCGATTTTTCATTGTTAATTTTCTATCCAACACTTCTTCAAACTCCAAAACTAGTTATCCTATATCAGTCTCAAGATTTCACTCCGAGTCTAATTTCTTGAGCCGTTTCCAATCAACCCGCCAAATTTCAGCCCACTCCGACACCGTCGCGACAAATGACAAAATTGCCCCTGGTGCGGTTTTTCTTTGTTAATTTTCTGTCCAACACCTCTTAAAACCCTAAAGAGTGTTGTCCTATATTAGTTTTGGGACTCTATGTTGAGTCTAATTTCTTGGGCCGTTTCCAGTCAACCGGCCAAATTTCAGTCCATTTCGACACCGTCCGACGAATGACAAAATTGCCCCTAGTGCGGTTTTTCTTTGTTGATTTTCTGTCCAACACTTCTTCAAACTCCAAAGCTAGTTGTCCTATTTCAGTATTGGGACTCTGCCCGGAGTCTAATTTCTCAAGCCATTTCCAATCAACCTGCCAAATTTCAGCCCATTCCGATACCGTCGAGACAAATGACAAAATTGCCCTTGGAGAGGTTTTTCTTTGTTAATTTTCTGTCAACCCCTTCTTCAAACACCAAAGCAAGTTATCCAATATCAGTCTCAAGACTCTACCCCGAGTCCAATTTCTTGAGCCTTTTGCAATCAACCTGCCAAATTTAAGCCTATTTCGACATCGTCGCGATCGATGACAAAATTGCCCCTTGTGCGGTTTTCTTTGTTCATTTTCTGTCCAACACTTCTTGACAATCCAAAACTAGTTGTCCTATATCAGTCTCAGGACTCTGCCCTGAGTCTAATTTCTCGGTCCATTTCCAATCAACCCACCAAATTTCTATCCACTCCGACACCGTCGCGACAAATTATAAAATTGCCCCTAGTGCGATTTTTCTATGTTAATTTTCTGTCCAACACTTCTTCAAACTCCAAAGAGTGTTGTCCTATATCAGTCTTGGGACTCTACCCCGAGTCTAATTTCTCGGGCCGTTTCCAATCATCCTGGCAAATTTAAGCCAATTCCGACACCTTCGCGACAAATGACAAAATTGCCCCTGGTGTGGTTTTTCTTTATTATTTTTCTGTCCAACACTTCTTCAAACTCCAAAGCTACTTGTCCTATATCAGTTTTAAGACTCCACCTCGAGTCCAATTTCTTCGGCCGTTTCCAATCAACTTGCCAAATTTCAGTCCATTCTGACACCGTCGCGACAAATGATGAAATTGCCCCTGGTGCGATTTTTCTTTGTTAATTTTCTGTCCAACATTTCTATAAACTCCAAAGCTAGTTGTCCTGTATCAGGCTCAGGACTTTGCCTTGAGTCCAATTTCTCGGGCCGTTTCCAATGAACCTGCCAAATTTCAGCCCTTTCCGACACTGTCGCGACAAATGACCAAAATGTCCCAAGTGCGATTTTTCTTTGTTAATTTTTTGTCCAACACTTCTTCAAAATCCAAAATAGTTATCCTATATCAATCTCGAGACTCTACCCTGAGTCCAATTTCTTGGGCCATTTCCAATCAACCTGCCAAATTTTAGCCCATTCCGACACCGTCGTTTCAAATGACTAAATTGCCCCTGGTGCAGTTTTTCTTTGTTAAATTTTTGTCTTCTTGAAACTCCAAAGCTAGTTGTCCTACATTAGTCTCAGGACTCTACCCCGAGTCCAGCTTCTCGGGTCGTTTCCAATCAACCTGCCATATTTCAGGCCATTCCGACATCGTCGCGACAAATGACAAAACTGTCTCTGGAGAGGTTTTTCTTTGTTAATTTTCTGTCCAACACTTCTTCAAACTCCAAAGCTAGTCGTCCTATATCAGTCTCAGCTTGAACTCTGCCCCGAGTCCAATTTCTCAAGCCATTTCCAATCAACCTACCTAATTTCAACCCATTCCAACGTCGTCGCTAAAAATGACAAAATTGCCCCTAGAGAGGTTTTTCTTTGTTAATTTTCTATCCGACACTTCTTCAAACTCCAAAGCTAGTTGTCTTATATCAGTCTCGGCTTGGACTCTACCCCGAGTCTAATTTCTGGGGCAGTTTCCAATCAACCTGTCAAATTTCAGCCCATTCCAACACCGTCGTGATAAATAACAAAATTGCCCCTTGTGCGATTTTTTTTGTTAATATTCTGTTAAACACTTCTTCAAACTCCAAAGCTAGTTGTCCTATATTAGTCTTGGCTTGGACTCCGCCCCGAGTTAAATTTCTTGGGCCGTTTCTGATCAACCTGCCAAATTTCAGCCCATTCCGACGCCGTCACGACAAATGACAAAATTGCCCCTGCTGTGGTTTTTCTTTGTTAATATTTTGTCCAACACTTCTTCAAACTCCAAAGCTAGTTATCCTACATCAGTCTCGGGACTCCACTCTGAGTCCAGTTTCTTGGGCTATTTCCAATCAACCATCCAAATTTCAGCCCATTCCGACACCGTCGCGAGAAATGACAAAATTGCCCATGGTCCGGATTTTCTTTGTTAATTTTTTGTCCAACACTTCTTCAAACTCCAAAGCTAGTTATCCTATATCAGTCACGGGACTCCACCCCGAATCCAATTTCTCCGGCCATTTCCAATCAACCAACCAAATATATGCCCACTCCGACGCTGTCTCGACAAATGACAAAATTACCCCCAGTGCGGTTTTTCTTTGTTAATTTTCTATCCAACACTTCTTCAAACTCCAAAGCTAGTTGTCCTATATCAGTCATGGGACTCCACCCTGAGTCCAATTTCTCGAGCCATTTCCAATCAACCAACCAAATTTCTGCCCACTCCGACACCATCTCGACAAATGACAAAATTGCCTCTGGTGCGGTTTTTCTTTGTTAATTTTCTGTCCAACACTTTTTCAAACTCCAAAGCTAGTTGTCCTATATCAATCTCGGGACTCCACCCTGAGTACAATTTCTCAAGCCATTTCAAATCAATCTGCCAAATTTCAGCCCAATCGGATACCTTCGCGACAAATGACAAAATGGCCCCTGGTGCGGTTTTTCTCTGTTAATTTTTTGTCCAACACTTCTTCAAACTCCAAAGCTCGTTGTCCAATATCAGTATTAGGACTTCACCCCGAGTCTAATTTCTTGGGCTGTTTACAATCAATCTTCCAAATTTCAGCCCATTCTGACAGCATCGTGACAAAAGAAAAAATTGCCCCTAGTGCGATTTTTCTTCTTTAATTTTCTATCCAACCCTTCTTCAAACTCCAAAGCTAGCTGTCCCATATTAGTCTCGAATTGGACTCTACCTCGAGTCCAATTTCTAGGGCCTTTTCCAATCAACCTGCCAAATTTCAGCCCATTCCGATAAATGACAAAATTACCCATGGTGCGGATTTTCTTTGTTAATTTTTTGTCCAACACCTCTTCAAACTCCAAAGTTAATTTTTCTATATCAGTCACTGGACTCCACTCCAAGTCCGATTTCTCAGGCCATTTCCAATCAACCTGCCAAATTTTAGCCCGTTCCGACACCGACTCGACAAATTACAAAATTACCCCTAGTGCGATTTTTCTTTGTTAATTTTCTGTCCAACACTTCTTCAACTCCAAAACTAGTTGTCCTATATCAATCTCGAGACTCCACCTCGAGTACCATTTCTTGGGCTGTTTCCAATCACCCTGCCAAATTTTAGCCCATTCCGACATCGTCGCGACAAATGACAAAATCGCCCCTGGTGCGATTTCTCTTTGTTAATATTCCGTCCAACACTTCATCAAACTCCAGAGCTATTTGTCCTATATCAGTCTCAAGACTCTGCTCTGAGTCTAGTTTCTCGAGCTGTTTCTAATCAAAAATCTAAATTTCAGCCCATTCCGACACCGTCGCAAAAATGACAAAATTGTCCCTTGTGCGATTTTTCTACGTTAATTTTCTGTCCAACACTTCATCAAACTCCAAAGCTAGTTGTCCTATATCAGTCTCAGCTTGGACTCCACCTTGAGTCCAATATCTCAGGCAGTTTCTAATCAACCTGCCAAATTTCAGTCCATTCCGACACCGTCGTGACAAATGATAAAATTGCCCCTGTTGCGATTTTTCTTTGTTAATTTTCTATCCAACACTTTTTCAAAGTCCAAAGCTAGGTCTCCTATATCAGTCTCAGGACTCCACCCTGAGTTCAATTTCTCAAGCCGTTTCAAATCAACTTGTTAAATTTCATCCCTTTCCGACACCATCGCGACAAATGACAAAATTGCAACCGGTGCGATTTTTTTTTGTAAATTTTCTGTCCAACACTTCTTCAAACTCCAAAGAGTGCTGTCTTATATCAGTCTTAGGACTCCACCCCGAGTCTAATTTCTTGGGCCCTTTCCAATCAACCAGCCAAATTTAAGCCCATTCTGTCACCATCGCGACAAATGACAAAATTGCCCCTGCGCGCGATTTTTCTTTATTATTTTTCTGTCCAACACTTCTTCAAACTCCAAAGCTAGTTGTCCTATATCAGTCTTGGGACTCCACCTCGATTCCAATTTCTCGGGTCGTTTCCAATCAACATGCCAAATTTCAGCCCATCCTGACACCGTCGCGACAAATGACAAAATTGCCCCTGGTACAATTTTTCTTTGTTAATTTTCTGTCGAACACTTCTTCAAACTCCAAAGCTAGTTGTCCTATATCACTCTCAGGACTTCACCTCGAGTCCAATTTTTCAGGCCATTTCTAACGAACCCATCAAATTTCAGCCCATTCCGACACCGTCGTGACAAATGACCAAAATGCCCTAGGTGCGGTTTTTCTTTGTTAATTTTCTGTCCAACACTTCCTCAAAATCCAAAATAGTTGTCCTATGTTAGTCTTGAGACTCTGCTCCGAGTCTAATTTCTTGGACCGTTTCCAATCAACCTGCCAAATTTTAACCAATTACGACACCATCGTGACAAATGACTATATTGCACCTGCTGCAGTTTCTCTTTGTTAATTTTCTGTCGTCTTGAAACTCCAAAGCTAGTTGTCCTACATCAGTCTTAGGACTCTACCCTGAGTCCAGCTTATCAGGCCGTTTCCAATCAACCTTCCAAATTTCAGGCCATTTCGACACCGTCGCGGCAAATGACAAAACAGTCCCTAGAGAGGTTTTTCTTTGTTAATTTTCTATCCAGCACTTCTTCAAACTCCAAAGCTAGTTGTCCTATATCAGTCTTGGGACTCTACCCTAAGTCCAATTTCTTGGGCCATTTCCAATCAACCTGCCAAATTTTAGCCCATTTCGACACCATCGCGACAGATGACAAAATTGCCTCTTGTGCGATTTTTCTTTGTTCATTTTCTGTCCCACACTTCTTCAAACCCCAAAGCTTTTTGTCCTATATCAGTCTCGGGACTCTGCCTCGAGCCCTATTTCTCAGGCCATTTCCAATCAACCCGCCAACTTTCAGCCCACTCCGACACCGTCGCGACAAATGGCAAAATTGCCCCTAGTGTGGTTTTTCTTTGTTAATTTTTTGTCCAACACTTCTTCAAACTCCAATGAGTGTTGTCCTATATCACTCTTGGGACTCCCTCCTGAGTCTAATTTCTCAGACCGTTTCCAATCAACCTACCAAATTTAAGCCCATTCCAACACCGTCGCGACAAATGATAAAATTGCCTCTGGTGCGGTTTTTCTATGTTAATTTTCTATCCAACACTTCTTCAAATTCCAAAATTAGTTGTCCTATATCAGTCTCGGCTTGGACTTTACCTCGAGTCCAATTTCTTGGGCCGTTTCCAATCAACCGGCCAAATTTCTGCCCATTCCGACACTGTCGCTACAAATGACAAAATTGCCCCTGTTGCAGTTTTTCTTTGGTAATTTTCTATCCAACACTTCTTCAAACTCCAAACCTAGTTTTCCTATATCAGTCTCGGCTTGGACTTTACCCTGAGTCCAATTTCTTGGGCCGTTTCCAATCAACCTGCCAAATTCTAGCCCACTCCGACACCGTCACGACAAATGACAATATTGCCCCTAGTCCGATTTTTCTTTGTTAATTTTCTGTCCAACACTTCTTCAAACCCCAAAGAGTGTTGTCCTATATTAGTCTTGGGACTCCACCCCAAGTCTAATTTATCGGGCCGTTTCCAATCTACTTACCAAATTTTAGCCCATTCCGACACCGTCGTGACAAATGACAAAATTGCCCCTGGTGCGATTTTTCTTTGTTAATTTTTTGTCCAACACTTCTTTAAACTCCAAAGCTAGTTGTCGTATATCAATCTTGGGACTTCGCCCCGAGTCCAATTTTTTGGGCCGTTTTTAATCAACCAACCAAATTTCAGCCCATTCCGACACCGTCGAGACAAATGGCAAAATTGCCCCTGGAGAGGTTTTTCTTTATTAATTTTCTATCAACCCCTTCTTCAAACTCCAAAACTAGTTGTCCTATATCTATCTGGGGACTCTACCCCGAGTCCAATTTCTCAAGTTGTTTCTAATCAACCAGCCAAATTTTAGCCCATTTTGACACCGTCGCGACAGATGACAAAATTGCCCATTGTACAGTTTTCCTTTGTTCATTTTCTGTCTAACACTTCTTCAAACTCCAAAACAAGTAGCCCTATATCAATCTCTGGACTCTACCCCGAGTCCAATTTCTTGGGACATTTCCAACCAACTCGCCAAATTTCAGCCCATCCGACACCGCCACAACAAATGACAAAATTACCCCTGGTGCTGTTTGCATTGTTAATTTTCTGTCCAACACTACTTCAAACCCCAAAGAGTGTTGCCCTTTATCAGTCTTAGGACTCTGCCCCAAGCCTAATTTCTCCGACCATTTCAATCAACCTACCAAATTTAAGCCCATTCCGACACCGTCGTGATAAATGGCAAAATTGCCCCTAGTGCGGTTTTTCTTTATTATTTTTCTGTCCAACACTTCTTCAAACGCCAAATCTAGTTGTCCTATATTAGTCTTAGGACTCCACCTCGAGTCCAATTTCATGGGCCGTTTCCAATCAACCTGCCAAACTTCAGCCCATTCTGACACCGTCGTGACAAATGATGAAACTGCCCCTGGTGTTGTTTTTTTTTGTTAATTTTCTGTCCAACACTTCTTCAAACTCCAAAGGTAGTTGTCCTATATCAGTCTCAGGACTTCATCTCGAGTCCAATTTCTTGGGCCGTTTCCAATGAACCTGGCAAATTTTAGCCCATTCCGACACCGTCGTGACAAATGATTAAAATGCCCCAGGTGGGGTTTTTCTTTGTTAATTTTCTGTCCAACACTTCTTCAAAATCCAAAATAGTTGTCCTATATCAGTCTCATTGCTTCGCCCCGAGTCCAATTTCTTGGTCCGTTTTCAATCAACCTGCCAAATTTTAGCCCATTCCAACACCGTCGTGACAAATGACTAAATTGCCCCTGGTGCAGTTTTTCTTTGTTAATTTTCTGTTTTCTTGAAACTCCAAATCTAGTTGTCTTATATCAGTCTCAGGACTCTACCCCGAATCCAACTTCTCAGGCCATTTCCAATCAACTGGCCAAATTTCAGCCCATTCCGAGACCGTCGTAACAAATGACAAAAGTGCCCCTGGAGAGGTTTTTCTTTGTTAATTTTCTGTCCAGCACTTCTTCAAACTCCAAAGCTAGTTGTCCTATATCAGTCTCAAGACTCTACCTCGAGTCCAATTTCTCGGGCCGTTTCCAATCAACTTGCCAAATTTCAGCCCAATTCGACACCATCGCGACAGATGACAAAATTACCTCTTGTGCTATTTTTCTTTGTTCATTTTCTATCCAACACTTCTTCAAACTCCAAAGCTAGTTGTCCTATACCAGTCTCAATACTCTACCTCGAGTCCATTTTCTAGGGCCGTATCCAATCAACCCGCCAAATTTTAGCCCATTCCGACACCGTCGCAACAAATGACAAAAATGCCCCTGGGGCGGTTTTTCTTTGTTAATTTTCTGTCCAACACTTCTTCAAAATCCAAAATAGTTGTCCTATATCTATCTTGGGACTCCACCCCAAGTCTAAGTTGTTGGACCATTTCCAATCAACCTGCCAAATTTTAGCCCATTCCGACACTGTCGTGACAAATGACTAAATTGCCCCTGGTGCAGTTTTTCTCTGTTAATTTTTTGTCTTCTTGAAACTCCAAAGCTAGTTGTCCTATATCAGTCTCAGGAGTCCACCTCGAGTTCAATTTCTCAGGCTGTTTCCTAGCAACCTACTAAATTTAAGCTCATTCCGACACAGTTGTGACAAATGACAAAATTGCCCCTGGTCCGGTTTTTCTTTGTTAACTTTCTATCCAACACTTCTTTAGACTCGAAAGCTAGTTCTCCTATATCAGTCTTAAGACTCCGCCTTGAGTCCAATTTCTTGGGCCATTTCCAATCAACCTGCCAAATTTCAGCCTAATCGGACATTGTCATGACAAATGACAAAATGGCCCCTGGTGTGGTTTTTCTCTATTAAATTTCTGTCCAACACTTCTTCAAACTCCAAAGCTAGTTGTTCAATATCAGTATTAGGACTCCACCCCGAGTCCAATTTCTCAGGCCGTTTGCAATCAATCAGCCTAATTTCAGCCCATTCCGACAACGTCGCGACAAATAAAAAAATTACCCCTAGTACGGTTTTTTTTTGTTAATTTTTTGTCCAACTCCTCTTCAAACTCCAAAGTTAGTTGTCCTATATTAGTCTCTAATTGGACTCCACTCTGAGTCCAATTTCTCGGGCTGTTTCCAATCAACCTGCCAAATTTCAACCAATTACGACACCGTAACGAGAAATGACAAAATTGCCCATGGTGCGGATTTTCTTTGTTAATTTTTTGTCCAACACTTCTTCAAACTCCAAAGCTAGTTGTCCTATATCAGTCATGGGACTCCACCCTGAGTCCAACTTCTCAGGCAATTTCCAATCAACTTGCTAAATTTCTGCCCACTACGACACCGTCTCGACAAATGACAAAATTGCCCTTAGTGCTGTTTTTCTTTGTTAATTTTCTGTCCAACAATTTTTCAAACTCCAAAGCTAGTTGTCCTATATCAATCTTAGGACTCCACCTCGAGTACAATTTCTCAGGCCGTTTCCAATCAGCCTGCCAAATTTCAGCCCATTCGGACACCATCGCGACAAATGACAAAATTTCCACTGGTGCGGTTTTTCTTTATTAATTTTCTGTCCAACACTTCTTCAAACTCCAAAGCTAGTTGTCCTGTATCAGTCTTGGGACTCCATCCCAAATCTAATTTCTCGAGCCATTTCCAATCAACCTTCCAAATTTTAGCCCATTCCGACACCCTCGCGACAAATGAAAAAATTTCCCCTGGTGCGGTTTTTCTTTGTTAATATTCTGTCCAACACTTCTTCAAACTCCAAAGCTAGTTGTCCTGTATCAGTCTCGAGACTTCGCTCCGAGTCCAATTTCTTGGGCCGTTTCCAATCAACCTGCCAATTTTCAGCCCATTTCGACACCGTCGCGACAAATGACAAAATTGCCCCCACTGCGGTTTTTCTTTGTTAATATTCTGACCTACACTTCTTCAAACTCCAAAGCTAGTTGTCCTATATCAGTCTCGAGACTCTGATTCAAGTCCAGTTTCTTAGGTTGTTTCCAATCAACCTTCCAAATTTCAGCCCATTTCGACATCGTCGCGAAAATGACAAAATTGCCCCTGGTACGGTTTTTCTTTGTTAATTTTCTGTCCAACACTACATCAAACTCCAAAGCTAGTTGTCCTATATCAGTCTCGACTTGGACTCTACCTTGAGTCCAATATCACAGGCCATTTCTAATCAACCTACCAAATTTCAGCCCATTTCGATACCGTCGTGACAAATGATAAAATTGCCCCTGTTGCGGTTTTTCTTTGTTAATTTCCCATCCAACACTTCTTCAAACTCCAAAGCTAGGTCTCCTATATTAGTCTCAGGACTCCACCCCGAGTTTAATTTCTCGGGCCGTTTCCAATCAACTTGTTAAATTTCAGTCCTTTCCGACACCGTCGCGACAAATGAGAAAATTGCAACTGGTGCGATTTTTCTTTGTAAATTTTCTGTCCAACACTTCTTCAATCTCCAAAGCTAGTTGTCCTATATTAGTCTCGAGATTCTACCCTGAGTTAAATTTCTCGGGCTGTTTCCAATCAATCGGCCAAATTTCAGCCCATTCCGACACCTTCACGACAAATGACAAAATTGCCAATGGTGCAGTTTTTCTTTGTTAATTTTCTGTCCAACACTTCTTCAAACTCCGAAGCTAGTTGTCCAATATCAGTCTCAGCTTGGACTCCACCCCAAGTCCAATTTCTTGGGCCGCTTCTAATCTTCCTGCCAAATTTCAGCCCATTTCGACACCGTCGTGAAAATGACAAAATTGCCCTTGGTGTGGTTTTTCTTTGTTAATTTTTTGTCCAACACTTCATCAAAATCCAAACCTAGTTGTCCCACATCAGTCTTGGCTTGGACTTTGCCTCGAGTCCAATATATCAGGCCCTTCTAATCAACCTGTCAAATTTCAGTCCATTCCAACACCGTCGTGACAAATGATAAAATTACCCCTGTTGCGGTTTTTCATTATTAATTTTCTGTCCAACACTTCTTCAAAGTCCAAAGCTAGGTCTCCTATATCAGTCTCGGGACTCCACCCTGAGTTGAATTTCTCAGGCCGTTTCAAATCAACTTGTTAAATTTCATCCCTTTCCCACACCGTCGCGACAAATGATAAAATTGCAATTGGTGCGATTTTTCTTTGTAAATTTTCTATCCAACACTTCTTCAAAATCCAAAGAGTGTTGTCCTCTATCAGTCTTGGGACTCCACCCCAAGTCTAATTTCTCATGCCCTTTCCAATCAACCTGCCAAATTTTAGCCCATTCCATCACCGTCGTAACAAATGACAAAATTGCCCCTCGTGCGATTTTTCTTTATTATTTTTCTGTCCAACACTTCTTCAAACTCCAAAGCTAGTTGTCCTATATCATTCTCGAGACTCCGCCTTGAGTCCAATTTCTCGGGTCATTTCCAATCAACCTGCCAAATTTTAGCCCATCCTGACACCGTCGCGACAAATGACAAAATTGCCCCTGGTGTGGTTTTTCTTTGTTAATTTTCTGTCCAACACTTTTTCAAACTCCAAAGCTAGTTGTCCTGTATCAGTCTCAGGACTTTACCTCGAGTCCAATTTCTTGGGCCATTTCCAACGAACCCACTGAATTTCAGCCCATTCCAACACTGTCGTGACAAATGACCAAAATACCTCGGGTGCGGTTTTTCATTGTTAATATTCTGTCCAACACTAAATCAAAATCCAAAATAGTTGTCCTATATCAGTCTTAGGACTCTGCCCTGAGTCTAATTTCTTGAACCATTTCCAATCAACCTGCCAAATTGTAGCCCCTTTTGACACCATCGTGACAAATGACTAAATTGCCCCTAGTGCAGTTTTTCTCTATTGATTTTCTATCTTCTTGAAACTCCAAAGCTAGTTGTCCTATATCAGTCTTGAGAGTCCACCCCGAGTTCAATTTCTTGGGCTGTTTCCAATCAACATACCAAATTTAAGCCCATTCCGACACCGTCGTGACAAATGACAAAATTACCCCTGGTGCGGTTTTTCTTTGTTAACTTTATATCCAACACTTCTTCAGACTCGAAAGCTAGTTCTCCTATATCAGTCTCGAGACTCTGCCTAGAGTCAAATTTCTTGGGTTGTTTCCAATCAACCTGCAAAATTTCAGCCCAATCGGACAACGTCGCGACAAATGACAAAATGGCCCCTGGTGTGGTTTTTCTCTGTTAATTTTCTGTCCAACACTTCTTCAAACTAGTTGTCCAATATTAGTATCGGGACTCCACCCCGAGTCCAATTTCTCGGGCCATTTGCAATCAATCTGCCAAATTTCAACCCATTCCGATAGTGTCGCGACAAATAAAAAAATTACTCCTAGTGCGGTTTTTCTTTGTTAATTTTCTGTCCAACTCTTCTTCAAACTCCAAAGCTAGTTGTCCTATATTAGTCTCGAATTGGACTCCACCCTGAGTCCAATTTCTTGGGCCGTTTCCAATCAACCTGCCAAATTTTAGCCCATCCCGACACCGTCGTGACAAATGACAAAATTGCCCATGATGCGATTTTTCTTTGTTAATTTCTGCCCACTCCGACACCGTCTCAACAAATGACAAAATTGCCCCTGGTGTAGTTTTTCTCTGTTAATTTTCTGTCCATCACTTTTTCAAACTCCAAAGCCAGTTGTCCTATATCAATCTTGGGACTCCGCTCCAAGTCCAGTTTCTCGAGCTAGTTCCAATCAACCTTCCAAATTTCAGCCCATTCCGACACCGTCGCGAAAATGACAAAATTGCCCCTGGTGCGATTTTTCTTTGTTAATTTTCTGTCCAACATTTCATCAAACTCCAAAACTAGTAGTCCTATATCAATCTCGACTTGGACTCTGCCTCGAGTCCAATATCTCAAGCCGTTTCTAATCAACCTGCCAAATTTTAGCCCATTCCGACACCATCGTGACAAATGATAAAATTGCCCCTGTTTTGGTTTTTCTTTGTTAATTTCCCATCCAATACTTCTTCAAACTCGAAAGCTAGGTCTCCTATATCATTTTCGACTTTAACTCCACCCGAGTCCAATTTCTTGGGTCATTTCCGATCAAACTGCCAAATTTCAGCCCATTCTAACACCGTCGGGACAAATGAAAAAATTGCCCCTAGTGCAGTTTTTCTTTATTAATTTTCTGTCCAACACTTCATCAAAAACCCAAACTAGTTGTCCTATATCAATCTTGAGTTGGACTCCACCTCGAGTCCAATATCTAAAGCCGTTTCTAATCAACCTGCCAAATTTTATCCCATTCCAACACCGTCGTGACAAATGATAAAATTGCCCCTGTTTGGGTTTTTCTTTGTTAATTTCCCGTCCAAAACCTCTTCAAACTCCAAAGCTAGGTCTCCTATATCAGTTTCGGCTTTAACTCCACCCGAGTCCAATTTCTTGGGTCATTTTCGATCAAACTGGCAAATTTCAGCCCATTCTAACACCGTCGGGACAAATGACAAAATTGCCCCTAGTGCAATTTTTCTTATTAATTTTCTGTCCAACAATTCTTCAAACTCCAAAGCTAGTTGTCATATATCAATCCTGGCTTGGACTATGTCCCGAGTCCAATTTCTCGAGCCGTTTCCATTCAACCTACCAAATTTCAGCCCATTCCGACCCCATCGCGACAAATGCCAAAATTGCCCCTGGTGCAATTTTTCTTTATTAATTTTCTGTCCAACACTTCTTCAAAATACAGAGCTAGTTGTCCTATATCAGTCTCAGGACTCTGACCCGAGTCCAATTTCTCGGGCCGTTTCCAATCATCCTGTCAAATTTCTCCCCATTCTGACACCATCGCGACAAATGAGAAAATTGCCTCTGATGCGGTTTTTCTATGTTAATTTTCTGTCCAACACTTCTTCAAACTCCAAAGCTAATTGTCCTCTATGAGTCCCAAGACTCCACCCTGAGTCCAATATTTCGGGCCGTTTCGAATCAACCTGCCAAATTTCAGCCCATTCCGACACCGTCACGACAAATGACAAAATTGCCCCTAGTGCGATTTTTCTTTTTCTTTTTTTTTTATTTTCTGTCCAACACTTCTTCAAACTCCAAAGCTAGTTGTCCTATATCAGTCTCTTGACTCTACCCTGAGTCCAATTTCTTGGTTCGTTTACAATCAACCTGCCAAAATTTAACCCATTCCGACACCATCGCGACAAATGACAAAATTGCCTCTGGTGCGCTTTTTCTTTATTAATTTTCTGTCCAACGCTTCTTCAAACTCCAAAGCTAGTTGTCCTATATCAGTCTCAGATTGGACTTTGCCTTGAATCCAATATCTAATGTCGTTTCTAATCAACTTGCAAAATTTCAGCCCATTCCGACACCGTCGTGACAAACGACAAAATTGACCCTCGTGCGATTTTTCTTTAATAATTTTCTGTCCAATACTTCTTCAAACTCCAAAGCTAGTTGTCCTATATCAGTCTTAGGACTCCACCAAGATTTTAATTTCTCAGGCCATTAACCATCAGCCTATTAAATTTCAGTCCATTCCGACACTGTCGCGACAAATAACAAAATTGTCTCTGGTGCGGTTTTTCTCTGTAAATTTTCTGTCCAACACTTCTTCAAAGTCCAGAGCTAGTTGTCCTATAACAGTCTCGAGACTTTACCTCGAGTCCAATTTCTCGTTGCCAATCAACCTTCCAAATTTCAGCCCATTCCGACACCGTCGCGACAAATAACAAAATTGCCCCTGGTGCGGTTTTTCTTTGTTAATTTTCTGTCCAACACTTCATCAAACTCCAAAGCTAGTTGTCCTATATCAGTCTTGGGACTCCACCCCGAGTTCAATTTCGTGATCCATTTCCAATCAACTTGTTTACTTTCAGCCTGTTCCGACACCATCGCGACAAATAACAAAATTGCCCCTGGTGCGATTTTTCTTTGTAAATTTTCTGTCCAACACTTCTTCAAACTCCAAAGCTACTTGTCCTATATTTGTCTCAAGAGTCTACCTCGAGTCCAATTTCTCAGGCCATTTCCAATCAACCTGCCAAATTTTGGTCCATTCCGACACCGTCGAGACAAATGACAAAATTGCCCCTGGTGCGGTTTTTCTTTTTTAGTTTTCTGTCCAACACTATTTCATACTCCAAAGCTAGTTGTCCTATATCAGTCTAGGCTTGGATTTGTCCTTGAGTGCAATTTCTCGGGCCGCTTCCCATCAACCTTCTAAATTTCAGCCCATTCCGACACCGTTGCCACAAATGACAAAAATGCCCCTAGAGCGATTTTTCTTTGTTTGTTATCTGTCTTCTTCAAACTCCAAAGCTAGTTGTCCTATATCAGTCTCAGGACTCCTCCCCAAGTCCAATTTCTTGGGCCGTTTCCATTCAACCTGCCAAATTTCAACCCATTCGGACATCGTCACGACAAATGGCAAAATTGCCACTGCTGTGGCTTTTCTTTGTTAATTTTTTGTCCAACACTTCTTCAAACTCCAAAGCTTGTTGTCCTATATCAGTCTCGACTTCAACTCCACCTCGAGTCCAATTTCTCGGGTCCTTTCCGATCAACCTGCCAAATTTCAGCCCATTCTGACACCGTCGGGACAAATGACAAAATTGCCCCGAGTGCTGTTTTTCTTTGTTAATTTTCTATCCAACACTTCTTCAAACTCCAAAGCTAATTGTCATATATCAGTCCTAGCATGGACTCCACCTTGAGTCCAATTTCTCAGGCCATTTTGCATTCAACCGGCAAAATTTCAGCCCATTCCGACATCGTCGCGACAAGTGACAAAATCGCCCCTGGTGCAGTTTTTCTTTAATAATTTTCTGTCCAACACTTCTTCAAACTCCAAAGCTAGTTGTCCTATATCAATCTTGAGACTCCATCCTGAGTCCAATTCATTGGGCCGTTTCCAATCATCCTGCCAAATTTCTGCCCATTCCGATATCGTCGCGACAAATGAGAAAATTGCCTCTGGTGCGCTTTTTCTTTGTTAATTTTCTGTCCAACACTTCTTCAAACTCCAAAGCTATTTGTCCTTTATGAGTCCTAGGACTCTGACCTGAGTCCAATTTCTCGTGCTGTTATCAATCTACCTGCCAAATTTCATCTCATTCCAACACCGCCGCGACAAATGACAAAATTTCCCCTATTGCGATTTTTCTTTGTTTATTTTCTGTCCAACACTTCTTCAAAATCCAAAGCTAGTTATCCTATATCAGTCTCTTCACTCCACCTCGAGTCCAATTTGTTCGTTCGTTTACAATCAACCTATCAAAATTCAACCCATTCCGACATCGTCGCGACAAATGACAAAATTGCTCCTGGTGTGATTTTTCTTTATTAATTTTCTGTCCAGCAATTCTTCAAACTCCAAAGCTAGTTGTCCTACATCAGTCTTAGGACTTTGCCTTGAGTCCAATTACTTGATCTTTTTTCAATCGACCTGCCAAATTTTAGCCCATTTTGACACCGTCGCGACAAATGACAAAATTGTCCCTGGTGCGGTTTTTCTTTTTTAATTTTCTGTCCAACACTTCTTCCAACTCCAAAGCTAGTTGTCCTATATCACTCTCGGCTTGGACTTTACCTTGATTCCAATATCTCAGGCCATTTCTAATCAACTTGCCAAATTTCAGCCCATTCCGACACCGTCGTGAAAAATGACAAAATTGCCCCGGTGCGATTTTTCTTTCTTAATTTTTTGTCCAACACTTCTTCAAACTCCAAAGCTAGTTGTCCTATATCAGTCTTAGGACTCTACCAAGAGTTTAATTTCTCAAGCCGTTTCCAATCAACCTGTTAAATTTCTGCACATTCGGACACCGTCGCGACAAATGACAAAATTGTCCCCGGTGCGATTTTTCTTTGTAAATTTTTTGTCCAACACTTCTTCAAACTCCAGAGCTAGTTGTCCTATATCAGTCTTGGGACTCCACCATGAGTCCAATTTCTCGGGCCATTTCCAATCAACCTTCCAAATTTCAACTAATTCCAACACCATTGCGATAAATGACAAAATTGCCCCTAGTGTCGTTTTTCTTTGTTAATTTTCTGTCCAGCACTTCATCACACTCCAAAGCTAGTTGTCCTATATCAATCTTGGCTTGGACTCCTCCTCGAGTCCAATATCTCATGCTGTTTCTAATCAACCTGCCAAATTTCAGCCTATTCCTACACCGTCGCGACAAATGACAAAATTGCCCCCGATGCTATTTTTCTTTGTTAATTTTCTGTCCAACACTTCCTCAAACTCCAAAGCTAGTTGTCCTATATCAGTCCTAGCTTGGACTTCGTACCGAGCACAATTTCTCGGGCTGTTTCCACTAAATCTACCAAATTTAACCCATTCTGATAACGTCGCGACAAATGACAAAATCGCCCCAGGTGCGATTTTTCTATGTAAATTTTCTATCCAAAACTTCTTCAAACTCCAAAGCTAGTTGTCCTATATCAGTCTCAAGACTCCATCCCGAGTCCAATTTCTCAGGCCGTTTCCAATCATCCTGCCAAATTTCGGCCCAATGTAACATCGTCGCGACATATGAGAAAACTGCCCCTGGTGCGGTTTTTCTTCGTTAATTTTCTGTCCAACACTTTTTAAAACTCCAAACCTAGTTATCCTATATCAGTCTTAGGACTTCTCCCTAAGTCCAATTTCTCGGGCCGTTTCAAATCAACCTCCTAAATTTCAGCCCATTTCGACACCGTCGCGACAAATGACAAAATTGCCCCTGGTGCGATTTTTCTTTATAAATTTTTTATCCAACACCTCTTCAAATTCCAGAAATAGTTATCCTATATCAGTTTTGGGAATTTTCCCCGAGTCCAATTTCTCGGGCCATTTCCAATCAACCTTCCAAATTTCAGCCCATTCCGACACCATCGCGATAAATGACAAAATTGCCCCTGGTGCAGTTTTTCTTTGTAAATTTTCTGTCCAACACTTCTTCAAACTCCAAAGCTAGTTGTCCTATATTTGTCTCAAGACTCTACCTCGAGTCCAATTTCTCATTCCATTTCCAATCAACCTACCAAATTTTGGCCCATTTCGACACCGTCGCGACAAATAACAAAATTGCCCCTAGTGCGATTTTTCTTTTTTAATTTTCTGTCCAACACTATTTCATACTCCAAAGCTAGTTGTCCTATATCAGTCTAGGCTCGAATTTGCCCTCGAGTCCAATTTCTCGGGCCGCTTCCAATCAACCTTTCAAATTTCAGCCCATTCCGACACCGTCACGACAAATGACAAAATTGCCCCTGGAGCGATTTTTCTTTGTTTATTATCTGTCTTCTTCAAACTCCAAAGCTAGTTGTCCTATATCAATCTTAGGACTCCTCCCAGAGTCCAATTTCTTGGGTCGTTTCCATTCAACCTGCCAAATTTCAACCCATTCGAACACCGTCACGACAAATGGCAAAATTGTCCCTGGTGTGGCTTTTCCTTGTTAATTTTTTGTCCAACACTTCTTCAAACTCCAAAGCTTGTTGTCCTATATCAGTCTCGACTTCAACTCCACCTCGAGTCCAATTTCTCGGGTCCTTTTAGATCAACCTGCCAAATTTCAGTCCATTCTGACACCGTCGGGACAAATGACAAAATTGCCCCGAGTACGGTTTTTCATTGTTAATTTTCTATCCAACACTACTTCAAACTCAAAAGCTAGTTGTCATATATGAGTCCCGGCATGGACTCCACCTCGAGTCCAATTTCTCGGGTCATTTCCATTCAACCGGCCAATTTTCAGCCCATTCCGACATCGTCGCGACAAATGACAAAATCGCCCTTGGCACGGTTTTTCTTTAATAATTTTCTGTCCAACACTTCTTCAAACTCCAAAGCTAGTTGTCCTATATCAGTCTTGAGACTCCATCCTGAGTCCAATTCATTGGGCCATTTCCAATCATCCTGCCAAATTTCTGCCCATTCCGACACCGTCGCGACAAATGAGAAAATTGCCTCTGGTGCGCTTTTTCTTTGTTAATTTTCTGTCCAACACTTCTTCAAACTCCAAAGCTATTTGTTCTTTATGAGTCCTAGGACTCTGACCTGAGTCCAATTTTTCGGGCTGTTATCAATCTACCCGCCAAATTTCAGCCCATTCCGACACCGTCGTGACAAATGATAAAATTTCCCCTACTGCGGTTTTTCTTTGTTTATTTTCTGTTCAACACTTCTTCAAAATCCAAAGCTAGTTATCCTATATCAGTCTCTTCACTCCACCTCGAGTCCAATTTGTCCGCTCATTTACAATCAACCTCCCAAAATTCAACCCATTCCGACACCGTCGCGACAAATGACAAAATTGCCCCTGGTGCGATTTTTCTTTATTAATTTTCTGTCCAGCACTTCTTCAAACTCCAAACCTAGTTGTCCTACATCAGTCTTAGGACTCTGCCTTGAGTCCAATTACTTGATCTGTTTTCAATCCACCTGCCAAATTTTAGCCCATTTTGACACCGTCGCGACAAATGACAAAATTGCCCCTGGTGCGGTTTTTCTTTTTTAATTTTCTGTCCAACACTTCTTCCAACTCCAAAGCTAATTGTCCTATATCAGTCTCAGCTTGGACTTTACCTTGATTCCAATATCTTAGGCCATTTCTAATCAACCTGCCAAATTTCAGCCCATTCTGACACCGTCGTGAAAAATGACAAAATTGCCCCGGTGCGGTTTTTCTTTCTTAATTTTTCGTCCAACACTTCTTCGAACTCCAAAGCTAGTTGTCCTATATCAGTCTTAGGACTCTACCCAGAGTTTAATTTCTCAAGCCATTTCCAATCAACCTGTTAAATTTCAGCCCATTCGGACACTGTCGCGACAAATGATAAAATTATCCCCGGTGCGATTTTTCTTTGTAAATTTTCTGTCCAACACTTCTTCAAACTCCAGAGCTAGTTGTCCTATATCAGTCTCGAGACTCCACCATGAGTCCAATTTCTTGGGCCATTTCCAATCAACCTTCCAAATTTCAACTCATTCCAACACCATTGCGATAAATGACAAAATTGCCCCTAGTGTCGTTTTTCTTTGTTAATTTTCTATCCAGCACTTCATCACACTCCAAAGCTAGTTGTCCTATATCAATCTTGGCTTGGACTCCTCCTCGAGTCCAATATCTCATGCTGTTTCTAATCAACCTGCCAAATTTCAGCCTATTCCTACACCGTCGCGACAAATGACAAAATTGCCCCCGGTGCTATTTTTCTTTGTTAATTTTCTGTCCAACACTTCCTCAAACTCCAAAGCTAGTTGTCCTATATCAGTCCTAGCTTGGACTTCGTATCGAGCACAATTTCTCGGGCTGTTTCCACTAAATCTACCAAATTTAACCCATTCTGATAACGTCGCGACAAATGACAAAATCGCCCTAGGTGCGATTTTTCTATGTAAATTTTCTATCCAAAACTTCTTCAAACTCCAAAGCTAGTTGTCCTATATCAGTCTCAGGACTCCACCCTGAGTCCAATTTCTCGGGCCGTTTCCAATCATGCTGCCAAATTTCGGCCCATTGTGACACCGTCGCGACATATGAGAAAACTGCCCCTGGTACAATTTTTCTTTGTTAATTTTCTGTCCAACACTTCTTCAAACTCCAAACCTAGTTGTCCTATATCAGTCTTAGGACTTCTCCCTATGTCCAATTTCTCGGGCCGTTTCAAATCAACCTCCTAAATTTCAGCCCATTTCAACACCGTCACGACAAATGACAAAATTGCCCCTGGTGCGGCTTTTCTTTATAAATTTTTTATCCAACACCTCTTCAAAATCCAAAAATAGTTATCCTATATCAGTCTTGGGACTTTGCCCCGAGTCCAATTTCTCGGGCCGTTTCCAATCAACCTTCTAAATTTTAGCCCATTCCGACACCATCGTGACAAATGAAAAATTTCCCTTGGTGCGATTTTTTTGATAAATATTCTGTCCAACACCTCTTCAAACTCCAGAGCTAGTTGTCCTATATCAGTCTTAAGACTCCGTCTCGAGTCCAATTTCTCAGGCCATTTCCAATCATCCTGCCAAATTTCGGCCCATTCCGACACCGTCGCGACAAATGAGAAAATTGTCCTTGGTGCGGTTTTTCTTTGTTAATTTTCTAGCCAACACTTCTTCAAACACTAAAGCTAGTTGTCCTCTATGAGTCCCTGGACTCTGCCTCGAGTCCAATTTCTTAGGCTATTTCCAATCAACTTGCCAAATTTCAGCCGATTTCGACACCGCGCGACAAATGACAAAATTACCCTCGATGCGATTTTTCTTTGTTTATTTTCTGTCCAACACTTCTTCAAACTCCAAAGCTAGTTTTCCTATATCAATCTCTTCACTCTACCTGAAGTCCAATTTCTCGATTCATTTACAATCAACCTGCCAAAATTCAATCCATTTCGACACTGTCGCGACAAATGACAATATTGCCCCTGGTGCGATTTTTCGTTATTATTTTTCTGTCCAACACTTCTTCAAACTCCAAAGCTAGTTTTTCTACATAAGTCTTGAGATCTGCCTCGAGTCCAATTACTCGAGCTGTTTCCAATCAACCCGCCAAATTTCAGCCCATTCCGACACCGTCGCGACAAATGACAAAATTGCCCCTGGTACGATTTTTCTTTTTTAATTTTCTGTCCAACACTTCTTCAAAATCCAAAGCTAGTTGTCCTATATCAGTCTCGGCTTGGACTCCGCCTTGAGTCCAATATCTCGGGCCATTTCTAATCAACCTGCCAAATTTCAAACCATTCCGAAACCGTCGTGACAAATGAAAAAATTGCCCCTCGTCCGATTTTTCTTTGTTAATTTTCTGTCCAGCACTTCTTCAAATTCCAAAGCTAGCTATCCAATATCAGTCTTAGGACTCTACCTCGAGTTCAATTTCTCGGGCCATTTCCAATAAACTTGCTAAATTTCAACCCATTCCGACACCATCGCGACAAATGACAAAATTGCCCCTGGTGCGGTTTTTCTTTGTAAATTTTCTGTCCAACACTTCTTCAAACTCCTAAGCAAGTTGTCCTATATCTGTCCTAGGACTTCACCCCGAGCCCAATTTCTTAGGCTGTTTCCAATCAACCTGCCAAATCTCAGCCCATTCCGACCCCGTCGCGACAAATGAGAAAATTGCTTTTTGTCCAACACTTCTTCAAACTCCAAAGCAAGTTGTCCTATATCTGTCTCGGCTTGGACTCTACCACGAGTCCAATTTCTTAGGCCGTTTCCAATCTACCTTCCAAATTTTAACCCACTTCGACACGGTCGTGAAAAATGACAAAATTGCCCTTGGTGCGGTTTTTCTTTGTTAATTTTCTATCTTTTTCAAACTCCAAAGCTAGTTGTCCTATATCAGTCTTAGGACTCTGCCTCAAGTCCAATTTCTAAGGCTGTTACCAATCAAACTGCCAAATTTTAGCCAATTCCGACACTGTCGTGATAAATGACAAAATTGTCCCTGTTGCGGTTTTTCTTTGTTAATTTTCTGTCCAGCACTTCTTCAAACTCCAAAGCTAGTTGTCCTATATTAGTCTCGGCTTGGACTCCGCCTTTAGTCCAATATCTCGGGCCATTTTGAATCAACCTGCCAAATTTCAAACCATTTCGACACCGTCGTGACAAATGAAAAAATTGCCCCTCGTCCGGTTTTTCTTTGTTAATTTTCTGTCCAACACTTCTTCAAACCTCAAAGCTAGTTATCCTATATCAGTCCCGGCTTAGACTTTGCACTGAGTCCAATTTCTCAGGTCGTTTCCATTCAACCTGCCAAATTTCAACCCATTCCGACACCGTCGCGACAAATGACAAAATTGCCCCTGGTGCGATTTTTCTATATTAATTTTCTATCCAACACTTCTTCAAACTCCAAAGCTAGTAATCCTATATCAGTCTCCACACTCCGCCCTGAGTCCAATTTCTCAGGCTATTTTCTATCATCCTGCCAAATTTCAACCCATTCTGAGACCGTCGCGACTAATGAGAAAATTGCCCTTGGTGCGGTTTTTCTTTGTTAATTTTCATTCCATCACTTCTTCAAACTCCAATCCTAGTTGTCCTATATCAGTCTTGGGATTTCACCCTGAGTCCAATTTCTTGGGACATTTCCAATCAACCTCCCAAATTTCAGCCCATTCTGACACCGTCTCGGCAAATGACAAAATTGCCCCTGGTGCGGTTTTTCTTTATAAATTTTCTGTCCAACACCTCTTCAAACTCCAAAGCTAGTTGTCCTATATCAGTCTCGAGACTCTGCCCCGAGTCCAATTTCTTGGGCCATTTCCAATTAACCTTCCAAAGTTCAACCCATTCCGACACCGTCGCGACAAATGATTAAATTGTCCGTGGTGCGGTTTTTCTTTGTTAATTTTCTGTCCAACACTTCTTCAAACTCCAAAGCTAGTTGTCCTCTATAAGTCTCAGGACTTCGCCCTGAGTCCAATTTCTTAGGCCATTTCCAATCAATCTGCCAAATTTCAGCCCATTCCGACACCGTCATGACGAATAACAAAATTGCACATTGTGCAGTTTTTCTTTATTAATTTTTGGGAAAATTGCAGTCGAGGTACCAAACCTTTCGTTTATTAGCAGACTTTGCCCAAACCTTTTGTTTGTGCCACTTGAGGTACCAAACCTTTCAAAAATTAGCACCCGAAGTCCAAATGGATGGAAACCGTCCATTTGACCGTTAGTTGACCAGGAAAAGTAAATTTTGACCTATTTTGACTAAATTGGAATGTGTAAAATAGTAACTTGATAATTTACTAAATAAATTGAAAAAAAATTAAAAAAATCAAGAAAAATTTAAAAAATTTAAAATAGAAATTAAAAAAGGGTTGTCTTCTACAACCTCCCCACCCCACCCCACCCCACTGAAATTTTTACAGTCAGCTGCGATGGAGAAGGAATTGCCAGAAACAAAAATACTATGCATTAATAGGGGTTTGGCCAACGTATAACAGCCAAAACTTTGAAGGTGGCTTGAATTGACTTCTTTTTTTCAAATTCAATTTTTCCCCACTTGCATCTATCTTACTTTTATTCCAATGATGAAATCTGGGACACTACAATTAAAATATAATTAGTGACAATAAATGTCGGATAATGACTCCATCAGAAGGTCTACGCAAAATGTCGTTCCTAAAGCTAGTAAACAAATCAAAGTCTAGGAGCAACAATCAGGTTTATCGCTACATAAATGTGGGGAAAAAAAGGTTTCTGTCAAATCCTGAAAGAAAAATCCGACTTTAGACTTACAGAAACTTAGACAGTCATTAACATACCTCTCTGCAATTTTCGAGTAAACATCAGCGAGATGGGGTGGGGTGGGTGAAGAAGTAGATGAATAATATATTTTTTTGTTTTAGTTATTTATTTTAATTGTTTTATTATAGGGTTAAGTACTTTTACTTTTTTACCCTTTTCAATTAGTCAAAAATTGGTCAATGTTTAATTTTATTGGTCAACTAACGGTCAAACGGATGGTTTCCATCCATTTGGACTTCGGGTGCTGATTTTGAAAGGTTTGGTACCTCCAGTGGCACAAACTAAAGGTTTGGGCAAAGTTTGCTAATAAACGAAAGGTTTGGTATCTCGACTGCAATTTTTCCTTAATTTTTTGTCCAACACTTCTTCAAACTGCAAAGCTAGTTGTCCTACATCAGTCTCAGGACTCCACCTCGAGTCCAATTACTCGAGCTGTTTCCAATCAACCTACCAAATTTTAGCCCATTCTGATAGCGTTGCGACAAATGACAAAATTGTCCCTGGTGCGATTTTTCTTTTTTAATTTTCTGTCCAAAACTTCTTCAAACTCCAAAGCTAGTTGTCCTATATCAGTCTTGGCTTGGACTCTGCCTCGAGTCCAATATCTCGGGCCATTTCTAATCAACCTGCCAAATTTCAACCCATTCCAACGCCGTCGCGACAAATGAAAAAATTGTCCCTGGTGCGGTTTTTCTTTGTTAATTTTCTATCCGATAATTCTTCAAACTCCAAAGCTAGTTCTCTAATATCAGTCTCAAGACTCCACCTCGAGTTCAATTTCCTGGGCCGTTTTCAATCAACCTATCAACTTTCAGCCCATTCCGACACCATCGCGACAAATGACAAAATTGCCCCAGGTGCAGTTTTTCTTTGTAAATTTTCTGTCCAACACTTCTTCAAACTCCAAAGCTAGTTGTCCTATATCAGACCTAGGACTCCATCCCGAGTCCAATTTCTCAGGCTGTTTCCAATCAACTTGCCAAATTTTAGCCCATTTCAACACCGTCACGACAAATGAAAAAATTGCCCCTGGTGCATTTTTTCTTTGTTAATTTTCTGTCCAACACTTCTTCAAACTCCAAAGCTAGTTGTCCTATATCACTCTCATCTTGGACTCAGCCACGAGTCCAATTTCTAGGGCCATTTCCAATCAACCATCCAAATTTCAGCCCATTCCGACACTGTGGCGACAAATGACAAAATTGCCCCTGGTGCAGTTTTTCTTTGTTAATTTTCTGTCTTCTTCAAACTCCAAAGCTAGTTGTCCTATATCAGTCTTGGGACCCCACCCTGTGTCCAATTTCTTAGGCTATTTCCAATCAACCTGCTAAATTTCAGATCATTCCGACACCGTCACGATAAATGACAAAATTGCCCCTGTTGCGGTTTTTCTTTGTTAATTTTCTATCCAACACTTCTTCAAACTCCAAAGCTAGTTGTCCTATATCAGTCTCAGCTTGAATTCTACCCTGAGTCCAATTTCTTGGGTCGTTTTTGATCGACCTGCCAAATTTCAGCCCATTCTGACACTGTCGGAACAAATGACAAAATTGCCCATAGTGCAGTTTTTCTTTGTTAATTTTCTGTCCAACGCTTCTTCAAACTCCAAAGCTAGTTGTCCTATATCAGTCCTGGCTTGGATTTCGCACTGAGTCCAATTTCTCGAGCTGTTTCCATTCAACCTACCAAATTTCAACCCATTCTGGCACCATCACGACAAATGACAAAATTGCCCCTGGTGCGATTTTTCTTTATTAATTTTCTGTCCAACACTTCTTAAAACTCTAAAGCTAGTTGTCCTATATCAGTCATAGAACTCCACCCCAAGTCCAATTTCTCAAGCCGTTTTCAATCATCCTACCAAATTTTGGCCCATTCTGACACTGTCGCGACAAATGAGAAAACAGCCCCTAGTGCGGTTTTTCTTTGTTAATTTTCTGTCCATCACTTCTTCAAACTCCAATCCTAGTTGTCCTATATCAATCTCGAGACTTCACCTTGAGTCCAATTTCTCGGGCCGTTTCCAATCAACATGCCAAATTTCAGCCCATTCCGACATCGTCGCGACATATGATAAAATTGCCTCTCGTGCGGTTTTTCTTTGTTTATTTTCTATCCAACACTTCTTCAAACTCCAAAGCTAGTTGTCCTATATTAGTCTCTTGACTCTACCCCGAGTCCAATTTCTCAGTACATTTACAATCAACCTGCCAAAATTCACCCCATTCTGACACCGTCGCGACAAATGACAAAATTGCCCCTGGTGCGATTTTTCTTTTTTAATTTTCTGTCCAACACTTCTTCAAACTCCAACGCTACTTGTCCTGTATCAGTCTTGACTTGGACTCCACCTCGAGACCAATATCCCAGGCCATTTCTAATCAACCTGCCAAATTTCAGCCCATTCAGACACCGTGGTGACAAATGACAAAATCGTCCTTGGTGCGGTTTTTCTTTGTTAATTTTCTGTCCAACACTTCTTCAAACTCCAAAGCTAGTTGTCCTATATTAGCCTCGGGACTCCACCAAGAGTTTAATTTCTTAGGCCATTTCCAATAAACCTGTTAAATTTCAGCCCATTCTGATACCGTCGCGATAAATGAAAAAATTGCCCTAGGAGCTGTTTTTCTTTTTCAATTTTTTGTCTTCTTCAAACTCCAAAGCTAGTTGTCCTATATCAGTCTCGGGACTTCGCCCTGAGTACAATTTCTCTGGCTATTTCCAATCAACCTACCAAATTTCAGCCCATTTCGACACCGTCGCAATAAATGACAAAATTGCCCCTGGTGCGGTTTTTCTTTGTTAATTTTCTGTCCAACACTTCTTCAAAATCCAAAGTTGTCTTGCACCAGTCTCAGCTTCAACTCCACCCCGAGTCCAATTTCTCCGGTCGTTTCCGATCAACCTGCTAAATTTTAGCTTATTCTGACACCGTTGGGATGAATGACAAAATTGCCCCTAGCGCGGTTTTTCTTTGTTAATTTTTTGTCCAAGACTTCTTCAAACTCCAAACCTAGTTGTCCTGTATCAGTCTAGAGACTTTACCCCAAGTACAATTTCTCAGGCCTTTTCCAATCAACCTCTCTAATTTCAGCCCATTCTGACACTGTCGTGACAAATGACAAAATTGCCCCTGGTGCAATTTTTCTTTATAAATTTACTATCCAACACTTCTTCAAACTCCAGAGCTAGTTGTCCTTTATTAGTCCTGGAACTTGGACCATTTCCAATCAACCGTCCAAATTTCAGCCCATTCCGACACCGTCTTGACAAATGACAAAATTGCCCCTGGTGCGATTTTTATTTGTTAATTTTCTATCCAACACTTCTTCAAACTCCAAAGCTAGTTGTAGGTATCAGTCTCAGGAATCCACCAATAGTTTAATTTCTTAGGCCATTTCCAATCAACCTGTTAAATTTCAGCCCATTCCGACACTGTCGCGATAAATGAAAAAATTGCCCTTGGAGCGATTTTTCTTTGTTAATTTTTTGTCTTCTTCAAACTCCAAAGCTAGTTGACCTATATCAGTCTCGGGACTTCACCCCAAGTCCAATTTCTCCTGCTATTTCCAATCAACCTATCAAATTTCAACCCATTCCGACACCATCGCGATAAATGACAAAATTGCCCCTGGTGCGATTTTTCTTTGTTAATTTTCTGTCCAACACTTCTTCAAAATCCAAAGCGAGTTGTCCTACATCAGTCTCGGCTTCAACTCCACCCTGAGCCCAATTTCTCAGGTCGTTTTCAATCAATATGCCAAATTTCAGCCCATTCTGACACTGTTGGGACGAATGACAAAATTGCCCCTAGTGCGGTTTTTCTTTGTTAATTTTCTGTCCAACACTTCTTCAAACTCCAAACTTAGTTGTCTTATATTAGTCTCGAGACTTCGCCCTGAGTCCAATTTCTCGAGCAGTTTCCACTCAACCTCCCTAATTTTAGCCCATTCCGACACCGTCGTGACAAATGACAAAATTGCCCCTGGTGCGATTTTTCTTTATAAATTTTTTATCCAACACTTCTTCAAACTCCAGAGCTAGTTGTCTTTTATCAGTCTTGGGACTCCACCCTGAGTCCAATTTCTCGGGCCATTTCCAATCAACCGTCCAAATTTGATCCCATTCCGACACCGTCGTGACAAATGATAAAATTGCCCCTGCTGCGATTTTTCTTTGTTAATTTTCTATCCAACACTTCTTCAAACTCCAAAGCTAGTTGTCCTATATCAGTCTCGAGAATCCACCAAGAGTTAAATTTGTCAGGCCATTTCCAATCAACCTGTTAAATTTCAGCCCATTCCGACACCGTCGCGATAAATGAAAAAATTACCCTTGGAGTGGCTTTTCTTTGTTAATTTTTTGTCATCTTCAAACTCCAAAGCTAGTTGTCCCATATTAGTCTCGGGACTTCGTCTCAAGTCCAATTTCTAAGGCTGTTTCCAATCAACCTACCAAGTTTCAGCCCATTCCGTCACTATCGCGATAAATGACAAAATTGCCCCTGGTGCGATTTTTCTTTGTTAATTTTCTGTCCAACACTTCTTCAAAATCCAAAGCGAGTTGTCCTACATCAGTCTCAGCTTCAAATCCACCCTGCTTCCAATTTCTCAGGTCATTTCCGATCAACATGCCAAATTTCAGCCCATTCTGACACTATTGGGACAAATGACAAAATTGCCCCTAGTGCGGTTTTTCTTTGTTAATTTTCTGTCCAACACTTCTTCAAACTGCAAACCAAGTTGTCCTGTATCAGTCTAGGGACTTCACCCTGAGTCCAATTTCTCGGGCCATTTCCAATCAACCTCCCTAAATTCAGTCCATTCAGACACCGTCGTGACAAATGATAAAATTGCCCCTGGTGCGGTTTTTCTTTATAAATTTTCTATCCAACACTTCTTCAAACTCCAGAGCTAGTTGTCTTTTATCAGTCTCGAGACTCTGTCCTGAATCTAATTTCTCGGGCCGTTTCCAATCAACCGTCCATATTTCAGCCCATTTCGACACCGTCATGACAAATGACAAAATTGCCCCTGGTGCGGTTTTTCTTTGTTAATTTTCTGTCCAATACTTCTTCAAACTCCAAAGCTAGTTGTCCTATTTCAGTCTTGAGACTTCGCAAAGAGTTTTATCTTGGGACATTTCCAATCAACTTGTTAAAGTTCAGCCCATTCCGACATGATCGCGATAAATGAAAAAATTGCCCTTGGAGCGATTTTTCTTTGTTAATTTTTTGTCTTCTTCAAACTCCAAAGCTTGTTTTCCTTTATCAGTCATGGGACTCTACCCCGAGTCTAATTTTTTAGGCTGTTTCCAATTAACCTACCAAATTTCAGCCCATTCCGACACCGTCGCAATAAATGACAAAATTTACCTTGGTGCGATTTTTCTTTGTAAATTTTTTTGTCCAACACTTCTCCAAAGTCCAAAGTGAGTTGTCCTATATCAGTCTTGGCTTCAACTCCACCCCGAGTCAAATTTCTTGGGTCTTTTTCGATCAACCTGCCAAATTTCAGCCCATTCTGACACCGTTGGGACAAATGACAAAATTGCCCCTAGTGCGATTTTTCTTTGTTAATTTTCTGTCCAACACTTCTTCAAACTCAAAACCTAGTTGTCCTGTATCAGTCTTAGGGCTTAGCCCCAAGTCCATTTTCTCAGGCCGTTTCCAATCAACCTCCCAAATTTCAGCCCTTTCCGACACCGTAGTGACAAATGACAAAATTGCCCCTGGTGCGGTTTTTCTTTATAAATTTCCTATCCAACACTTCTTCAAACTCCAGAGCCAATTGTCCTTTATTAGTCTCGAGACTCCACCCCAAGTCCAATTTCTCGAGCCATTTCAAATCAACCATCCAAATTTCTGTCCATTCCGACACCGCCGCGACAAATGACAAAATTGCCCCTGCTGCAGTTTTTCCATTGTTAATTTTCTGTCCAACACTTCTTTAAACTCCAAAGCTAGTTGTCCTATATCAGTCTCAGCTTGGACTCCACCTCAAGTCCATTATCTCGGGCCGTTTCTAATCAACCTGCCAAATTTTAGCCCATTCCGACACCGTCGCGACAAATGACAAACTTGCCCCCGGTGCGGTTTTTCTTTTTTAATTTTCTGTCCAATACTTCTTCGAACCTATATCAATCCTGGGACTCCACAGCGAGTCTAATTTCTTGGGCCATTTCCAATCAACCTCCCTAATTTTAGCCCATTCCGACACCGTCGTGACAGATGACAAAATTGCCCCTGGTGCGGTTTTTCTTTATAAATTTTTTATCCAACACTTCTTGAAACTCCAGAGCTAGTTGTCTTTTATCAGTCTCGGGACTCCGCCCCGAGTCCAATTTCTCGGGCCATTTCCAATCAACCGTCCAAATTTCATCCCATTCCGACACTGTTGTGACAAATGACAAAATTGCCCCTGCTGCGGTTTTTCTTTGTTAATTTTCTATCCAACACTTCTTCAAACTCCAAAGCTAGCTGTCCTATATTAGTCTCGAGAATCCACCAAGAGTTTAAGTTGTCAGGCCATTTCCAATCAACCCGTTAAATTTTAGCCCATTCCGACACCGTCGCGATAAATGAAAAAATTGCCCTTGGAGTGGCTTTTCTTTGTTAATTTTTTGTCATCTTCAAACTCCAAAGCTAGTTGTCCTATATCAATCTCGGGACTTCATCCCAAGTCCAATTTCTAAGGTTGTTTCGAATCAACCTACGAAATTTCAGCCCATTCCGTCACTGTCGCGATAAATGACAAAATTGCCCCTGGTGTGGTTTTTCTTTGTTAATTTTCTGTCCAACACTTCTTCAAAATCCAAAGCGAGTTGTCCTACATCAGTCTCGGCTTCAACTCCACCCTGCGTCCAATTTCTCAGGTCATTTTTGATCAACACGCCAAATTTCAGCCCATTCTGACACTGTTGGGACAAATGACAAAATTGCCCCTAGTGCGGTTTTTCTTTGTTAATTTTCTGTCCAACACTTCTTCAAACTCCAAACCAAGTTGTCCTGTATCAATCTAGGGACTTCTCCCTGAGTCCAATTTCTCGGGCCGTTTCCAATCAACCTCCCTAATTTCAGTCCATTCAGACACCGTCGTGACAAATGATAAAATTACCCCTGGTGCGATTTTTCTTTATAAATTTTCTATCCAACACTTCTTCAAACTCCAGAGCTAGTTGTCTTTTATCAGTCTCAAGACTCCACCCTGAGTCCAATTTCTTGGGCCGTTTCCAATCAACCATCCAAATTTCAGCCCATTTTGACACCGTCGTGATAAATGACAAAATTGCCCCTGGTGCGGTTTTTCTTTGTTAATTTTCTGTCCAACACTTCTTCAAACTCCAAAGATAGTTGTCCTATTTCAGTCTTGAGACTCCGCAAAGAGTTTTATCTCGGGCCATTTCCAATCAACCTGTTAAAGTTCAGCCCATTCTGACACCGTCGCGATAAATGAAAAAATTGGCCTTGGAGCGATTTTTCTTTGTTAATTTTTTGTCTTCTTCAAACTTTAAAGCTAGTTTTCCTATATCAGTCACGGGACTCTGCCCCGAGTCTAATTTTTTAGGCTGTTTCCAATTAACCTACCAAATTTCAACCCATTCCGACACCGTCGCAATAAATGACAAAATTTACCTTGGTGCGGTTTTTCTTTGTAAATATTTTTGTCCAACACTTCTTCAAAATACAAAGTGAGTTGTCCTATATCAGTCTTGGCTTCAACTCCACCCCGACTCAAATTTCTTGGGTCATTTTCGATCAACCTGCCAAATTTCAGCCCATTCTGACACCGTTGGGACAAATGAAAAAATTGCCCCTAGTGCAGTTTTTCTTTGTTAATTTTCTGTCCAACACTTCTTCAAACTCAAAACCTAGTTGTCCTGTATCAGTCTTAGAGCTTAGCCCCAAGTCCATTTTCTCTGGCCATTTCCAATCAACCTCCCAAATTTCAGCCCGTTCCGACATCGTAGTGACAAATGCCAAAATTGCCCCTGGTGCGGTTTTCTTTATAAATTTCCTATCCAACACTTCTTCAAACTCCAGAGCCAATTGTCCTTTATTAGTCTCGAGACTCCACCTCAAGTCCAATTTCTCGAGCCGTTTCCAATCAACCATCCAAATTTCTGCCCATTCCGACACCGTCGTGACAAATGACAAAATTGCCCCTGCTACAGTTTTCCTTTGTTTATTTTCCGTCCAACACTTCTTCAAACTCCAAAGCTAGTTGTCCTATATCAGTCTCAGCTTGGACTCCACCTCAAGTCCATTATCTCGGGCCATTTCTAATCAACCTGCCAAATTTCAGCCCATTCCGACACCGTCGCGACAAATGACAAACTTGCCCCCGGTGCGGTTTTTCTTTTTTAATTTTTCGTTCAATACTTCTTCGAACTGCAAAGCTAGTTATCCTATATCAATCTTGGGACTCCATAGCGAGTCTAATTTCTCGGGCCGTTTCCAGTCAACCTGGCAAATTTAGGCCCATTCCGACACCATTGCGACAAATGACAAAATTGCCCCTAGTGCACTTTTTCTTTATTATTTTTCTGTCCAAGACTTCTTCAAACCCCAAAGCTAGTTGTCCTGTATCAATCTTAGTACTCTACCCCGAGTCCAACTTCTCGGGCCATTTCCAGTCAACCTGCCAAATTTCAGCCTATTCCGACACCATCGCGACAAATGACAAAATTGCCCTTGGTGCGATTTTTCTTTGTTAATTTTCTGTCCAACACTTCTTCAAACTCCAAAGAGAGTTGTCCTATATCAGTCTCGGCTTGGACTCCGCCCCGAGACTAATTTCTTAGGCCGTTTCCATTCAACCTTCTAAATTGCAGCCCATTCCGACACCGCCGCGACAAATGATAAAATTGCCCTTGGTGCGATTTTTTTCTTTGTTAATTTTCTGTCCAACACTTCTTCAAACTCCAAAGCCAGTTGTCCTATATCAGTCCCGACTTGGACTCTGCCCCGAGTCCAATTTCTTGGGTCGTTTCCATTCAACCTGCCAAATTTCATCCCATTCAGACACCGTCGCGACAAATGACGAAATTGCCTCTAGTACGGTTTTTCTTTATTAATTTTCTGTCCAACACTTCTTCAAACTCCAAAGCTAGTTGTCCTATATCAGTCTTGAGACTCTGCCCTGAGTCCAATTTCTCGGGCCGTTTCCAATCATCCTGTAAAATTTCGGCACATTCCGATACCGACGCGAAAATTGAGAAAATTGCCCTTCGTGCAGTTTTTCTTTGTTAATTTTCTGTCCAACACTTCTTCAAACTCCAAAGCCAGTTGTCCTCCATAAGTTATGGGACTCTATCCCAAATCCAATTTCTTGGGCCGTTTCCAATCAACATGCCAAATTTTAGCCCATTCCGACATCGTCGCGACATACGACAAAATTGCCCCTGGTGCGGTTTTTCTTTATTTATTTTCTATCCAACACTTCTTCAAACTCCAAAACTAGTTGTCCTATATTAGTCTCTTGACTCTACCCCGAGTCCAATTTCATGGTCCATTTACAATCAACCTGCCAAAATTCAACCCATTCCAACACCGTCACGACAAATGACAAAATTTCCCCTGGTGCGGTTGTTCTTTTTTAATTTTCTATCCAACACTTCTTCAGACTCCAAATCTAGTTGTCCTATATCAGTCTCAGGACTTTGCCAAGTGTTTAATTTCTCGAGCCATTTCCAATCAACCTGTTAAATTTCAGCCCAATTCGACACCGTTGCGATAAATGATAAAATTGCCCTTGGGGTGGTTTTTCTTTGTTAATTTTGTCTTCTTCAAACTCCAAAGCTAGTTGTCCTATATCAGTCTTAGGACTCTGCCCCGAGTCCAATTTCTCAGGCTCTTTCCAATCAACCTACGAAATTTCAGCCCATTCCGACACCGTCGCGATAAATGAGAAAATTGCCCCTAGTGAGATTTTTTGTTGTTAATTTTTTGTCCAGCACTTCTTCAAATTCCAAAGCTAGTTGTCCTATATCAGTCCCAGCTTGGACTTCGTCCCGAGTCTAATTTCTTGGGCCGTTTCCATTCAACCGACCAAATTTCAGCCCACTCCGACACCTTCGCGACAAATGACAAAATTGCCCCTGATGTGGTTTTTCTTTATTAACTTTCTGTCCAACACTTCTTCAAACTCCAAAGCTAGTTATCCTATATCAGTCTTAGGACTCCACCCTGAGTCCAATTTCTCTAGCAGTTTCCAACATCCTGCCAAATTTTGGCACATTCTAACTCCGTCGCGACAAATGAGAAAATTGCCCTTTCTTTGTTAATTTTCTGTCCAACACTTCTTCGAACTCCAAAGCTAGTTGTCCTCTATGAGTCACAGGACTCCAGCCCGAGTCCAATTTCTCGGGCCATTTGCAGTCAAGCTGCCAAATTTCAGCCCACTCCGACATCGTCGCGACATATGAAAAAAATGCCTCTAGTGCGGTTTTTCTTTGTTTATTTTCTGTCCAACACTTCTTCAATCTCCAAAGCCAGTTGTCCTATATCAGTCTCTTGACTCCACCCCGAGTCCAATTTCTCGGTCCGTTTGCAATCAACTTGCCAAAATTTAACCCATTCCGACACCGTCGCGACATATGACAAAATTGCCCCTGGTGCAATTTTTCTTTATTAATTTTCTATCCAGCACTTCTTCAAACTCCAAAGCTAGTTGTCCTACTTCAGTCTTGGGACTCTGCCTGGACTCCAATTTCTCGAGCTGTTTCCAATTAACCTGTCAAATTTCAGCCCATTCTAACACCGTCGCGGCAAACGACAAAATTGCCCCTGGTGCGATTTTTCTTTTTTAATTTTCTGTCCAACACTTCTTAAAACTCCAAAGCTAGTTGTCCTATACCAGTCTCGACTTAGTCTCCACCTCGAGTCCAATATCTCGGGCCATTTCTAATCAACTTGTCAAATTTCAGCCCATTCACACATCGTCGTGACAAATGACAAAATTGCCCCAGGTGCAGTTTTTCTTTGTTAATTTTCTCTCCAACACTTCTTTAAACTCCAAAGCTAGTTGTCCTATATCAGTCCCAGCTTGGACTCTGTACCGAGTCAAATTTTCTAGGCTGTTTCCATTCAACCTACCAAATTTCAGCCCATTCCAACACCGTCGCGACAAATGACAAAATTGCCCCTGGTGAAGTTTTTCTTTGTAAATTTTGTGTCCAAGACATCATCAAACTCGAAAGCTAGTTGTCCTATATCAGTCTTGGCTTAGACTCTGCCTTGAGTCCAATATCTTAGGTGTTTCTAATCAACCTGCCAAATTTCAGCCCATTCCGACACCGCCGCGACAAATGACAAAATCGCCCCTGGTGCGATTTTTCTTTGTTAATTTTCTGTCCAATACTTATTCAAACTCCATAGCTAGTTGTCCTATATCAGTCTCGAGACTCCACCTTGAGTTCAATTTCTCGAGCTGTCTCCAATCAACCTGTTAAATTTCAGCCCATTTTGACACCGTCGTGACAAATGACAAAATTGCCCCTGGTGCGGTTTTTCTTTGTAAATTTTCTGTCCAAAGCTTCTTCAAACTCCAAAGCTAGTTGTCCCATATCAATCTCGAGACTCCACCTCGAGTCCAATTTCTTGGGCCATTTCCAAACAACTTGCCAAATTTCAGCCCATACCGACACCGTCATGACAACTGACAAAATTGCCCATCGTGCTGTTTTTCATTGTTAATTTTCTATCCAACACTCCTTCAAACTCCAAAGCTAGTTGTCCTATATCAGACTCAGCTTGGACTCTGCCCCGAGTCCAATTTCTTGGGCCATTTCTAATCAACCTTCCAAATTTCAACCCATTCCGTCACCGTCGCGACAAATGACAAAATTGCCCCTGGGGCGATTTTTCTTTCTTAATTTTTTGTCTTCTTCAAACTCCAAAGCTAGTTGTCCTATATCAGTCTCGGCTTGGACTCTGCCTCGAGTCCAATATCTCGGGCGTTTCTAATCAACCTGCCAAATTGCAGCCCATTCCGACACCGTCGCGACAAATGACAAAATTGCCCCTGGTACGGTTTTTCTTTGTAAATTGTCTGTCCAAATCTTCTTCAAACTCCAAAGCTAGTTGACCAATATCAGCCTCGGGTCTCCACCCTAAGTCCAATTTCTCAGGTCGTTTCCAATCAACTTGCCAAATTTCAGCCCATACCAACACCGTCGTGTCAAATGACGAAATTGCCCCTCGTGCGGTTTTTCGTTGTTAATTTTCTATCCAACTCTCCTTCAAACTCCAAAGCTAGTTGTCCTATATCAGTCTCGACTTGGACTCTACCCCGAGTCCAATTTCTCGGACAGTTTCCAATCAACCTTCTAAATTTCAGCCCATTCCGACACCGTCGCGACAAATGACAAAATTGCCCAAGGAGCGATTTTTCTTTGTTAATTTTTTGTCCTCTTCAAACTCCAAAGCTAGTTGTCGTATATCAATCTTCACTTGGACTCTACCTCAAGTCCAATATCTCGAGCCTTTCTAATCAACCTGCCAAATTTTAGCCCATTTCGACACCGTCGCGACAAATGACAAAATTGTCCCTAGTACGATTTTTCTTTGTTAATTTTTTGTCTAACACTTCTTCAAACTCCATAGCTAGTTGTCCTATATCAGTCTTAGGACTCCACCCTGAGTTCAATTTCCCAGGCCATTTCCAATCAACCTGTTAAATTTCAACCCATTCCGACACCGTCACGGCAAATGACAAAATTGCCCCTGGCGCGGTTTTTCTTTGATAATTTTCTGTCCAAAACTTCTTCGAACTCCAAAACTAGTTGTCCTATATCAGTCTCGAGACTCCACCTGGAGTCCAATTTCTCGGGCCGTTTCTAATCAACCTGCTAAATTTTCGCCCATACCGACACCATCGCGACAAATGACAAATTGCCCCTCGTGCAGTTTTTCATTGTAAAATTTCTGTCCAACACTCCTTCAAACTCCAAAGCTAGTTGTCCTATATCAGTCTCTACTTGGACTCTACCCTGAGTCCAATTTCTTGGGCCGTTTCCAATCAACCTTCCAAATTTCAGCCTATTCTGACATCGTCGCGACAAATGACAAAATTGCACCTAGAGCGATTTTTCTTTGTTAATTTTTTGTCTTCTTCAAACTCCAAAGCTAGTTGTCTTATATCAGCCTCAGGACTCTACCCCGAGTCCAATTTCTCAGGCTATTTCCAATCAACCTGCCAAATTTCTGTCCATTCCGACACCGTCGTAATAAATGACAAAATTGCCCCTGGTGCAGTTTTTCTTTGTTAATTTTCTGTCAAACACTTCTTCAAATCCAAAGCTACTTGTCTTATATTAGTATCAGCTTCAACTCCACCCCGAGTCCAATTCCTGGGCCGTTTCCGATCAACCGGCCAAATTTCAGCCAATTCTGACACCGTCGGGACAAATGACAAAATTGCCCCTAGTGCGGTTTTTCTTTGTTAATTTTTTGGCCATCACTTCTTCAAACTCCAAATCTAGTTGTCCTATATCAGTCCCAGCTTGGACTCCACCTCAAGTCCAATTTCTCGAGCCGTTTCCAACCAACCTACCAAATTTCAGCCCATTCTGACACTGTTGCGACAAACGACAAAATTGCCCCTGGTGCAATTTTTCTTTATAAATTTTCTGTCCAAAACTTCTTCAAACTTCAAAGCTAGTTGTCCTTTATCAGTCTTGGGACTCTACCCTAAGTCCAATTTCTCAGGTCGTTTCAAATCAACTTGCCAAATTTCAGCCCATAACGACACCGTCGTGACAAATGACAAAATTGCCCCTCGTGTGGTTTTTCATTGTTAATTTTCTGTCCAACACTCCTTCAAACTCCAAAGCCAGTTGTCCTATATCAGTCTCGGCTTGGACTCAACCCTGAGTCCATTTTCTCGGGCCGTTTCCAATCAACCTTCCAAATTTCAGCACATTCTGACACCGTCGCGGCAAATGACAAAATTGCCCCTGTAGCGGTTTTTCTTTGTTAATTTTTTATCTTCTTCAAGCTCCAAAGCTAGTTGTCCTATATCAGTCTCTGCTTGGACTCTACCATGAGTCCAATATCTCGAGCGTTTCTAGTCAACCTGCCCAATTTTAGCCCATTCCGACACCGTCGTGACATATGACAAAATTGCCCCTGGTACAATTTTTCTTTGTTAATTTTCTGTCCAACACTTCTTCAAACTCCATAGCTAGGTTTCCTATATCAGTCTCAGGACTCCACCTTGAGTTCAATTTCCCAGGCCGTTTCCAATCAAACTGTTAAATTTCAGCTCATTCCCACACCGTCGCGGCAAATGACAAAATTGTCCCTAGTGCGGTTTTTCTTTGTAAATTTTTTGTCCAAAACTTCTTCAAACTCCAAAACTAGTTGTCCTATATCAGTCTTGGGACTCTACCCTAAGTCCAATTTCTCAGGTCGTTTCAAATCAACTTGCCAAATTTCAGCCCATAACGACACCATCGTGACAAATGACAAAATTGCCCCTCGTGTGGTTTTTCATTGTTAATTTTCTGTCCAACACTCCTTCAAACTCCAAAGCCAGTTGTCCTATATCAGTCTCGGCTTGGACTCAACCCTGAGTCCATTTTCTCGGGCCGTTTCCAATCAACCTTCCAAATTTCAGCCCATTCTGACACCGTCGCGGCAAATGACAAAATTGCCCCTGTAGCGGTTTTTCTTTGTTAATTTTTTATCTTCTTCAAGCTCCAAAGCTAGTTGTCCTATATCAGTCTCTGCTTGGACTCTGCCATGAGTCCAATATCTCGAGCGTTTCTAGTCAACCTGCCCAATTTTAGCCCGTTCCGACACCGTCGTGACATATGACAAAATTGCCCCTGGTGCAATTTTTCTTTGTTAATTTTCTGTCCAACACTTCTTCACACTCCATAGCTAGGTTTCCTATATTAGTCTCAGGACTCCACCTTGAGTTCAATTTCTCAGGCCGTTTCCAATCAAACCGTTAAATTTCAGCTCATTCCCACACCGTCGCGGCAAATGACAAAATTGTCCCTGGTGCGGTTTTTCTTTGTAAATTTTTTGTCCAAAACTTCTTCAAACTCCAAAACTAGTTGTCCTATAGCAGTCTCAAGACTCCACCTCGAGTCCAATTTCTCGGGCCATTTCCAATCAACCTGCCAAATTTTCACCCATACCGACACCATCGCGACAAATGACAAAATTGCCCCTCGTGCAGTTTTTCAATGTAAATTTTCTGTACAACACTCTTTCAAACTCCAAAGCTAGTTGTCCTATATCAGTCTCTGCTTGGACTCTACCCTGAGTCCAATTTCTTGGGTCGTTTCCAATAAACCTTTCAAATTTCAGCCAATTCCGACACCGTCGCGACAAAGGACAAAATTGCCCCTGGAGCAGTTTTTCTTTGTTAATTTTTTGTCTTCTTCAAACTCCAAAACTAGTTGTCTTATATCAGCCTCGGGACTCTACCCTGAGTCCAATTTCTCAAGCTGTTTCCAATCAACCTGCCAAATTTCAGCCCATTGCCCCTGGTGCGGTTTTTCTTTGTTAATTTTCTATCCAACACTTCTTCAAATCCAAAGCTAGTTGTCCTATATCAGTCTCAGCTTCAACTCCACCCCGAGTCCAATTTCTCGGGCCGTTTCTGATCAACTGGCCAAATTTCAGCCCATTCTGACACCGTCAGGACAAATGACAAAATCGCCCCTAGTGTGATTTTTCTTTGTTTATTTTTTGGCCATCACTTCTGCAAACTCCGAAGATAGTTGCCCTATATCAGTCCCGGCTTAGACTCCACCTCAAGTCCAATTTCTCAAGCCGTTTCCAATCAACCTACCAAATTTCAGCCCATTCTGACACTGTCGCGACAAATGACAAAATTGCCCCTGGTGCAGTTTTTCTTTAATAATTTTCTGTCCAAGACATCATCAAACTCCAAAGCTAGTTGTCCTATGTCAGTCTCAGCTTGGACTCCACCTCGAGTCCAATATCTCGGGCATTTCTAATCAACCTGCCAAATTTCAGCCCATTCTGACACCGTCGCGACAAATGACAAAATTGCCCCTGGTGCAATTTTTCTTTGTTAATTTTCTGTCCAACACTTTTTCAAACTCTATAGCTAGTTGTCCTATATCAGTCTCAGGACTCCACCCTGAGTTCAATTACTCGGGCCGTTTCCAATCAACCTGTTAAATTTTAGCCCATTCCGACACCATCGCGACAAACAACAAAATTGCCCCTGGTGCGATATTTCTTTGTAAATTTTCTGTCCAAAACTTCTTCAAACTCCAAAGCTAGTTGTCCTATATCAGTCTCGGGACTCCACCCTGAATCCTATTTCTAGGGCCGTTTCCAATCAACTTGCCAAATATCAGTCCATAACGACACCGTCGTGATAAATGACAAAATTGCACCGCGTGCAGTTTTTCGTTGTTAATTTTCTGTCCAACACTCCTTCAAACTCCAAAGCTAGTTGTCCTATATTAGTCTTGGCTTGGACTCAACCCCGAGTCCAATTTCTTGAGCCGTTTCCAATCAACCTTCCAAATTTCAGCCCATTCTGACACCGTCATGACAAATGACAAAATTGCCCCTGTAGAGGTTTTCTTTGTTAATTTTCTGACCAACACTTCTTCAAACTCCAAAGCGAGTTGTCCTATATCAGTCTCGGCTTCGACTCCACCCCGAGTCCAATTCTGGGGTCGTTTCAGATCAACCTACCAAATTTCAGCCCATTCTGTCACCGTTGGGACAAATGGCAAAATTGCCCCTAGTGCAATTTTTCGTTGTTAATTTTCTGTCCAGCACTTCTTTAAACTCCAAAGCTAGTTGTCCTATATCAATCCCGGCTTGGACTCTGCCTCAAGTCCAATTTCTTGGGCCGTTTCCATTCAACCGGCTAAATTTCAGCCAGTTCCGACACCGTCGTGACAAATGACAAAATTGCCTATAGTACGGTTTTTCTTTATTAATTTTCTGTCCAACACTTCTTCAAACTCCAAAGCTAGTTGTCCTATATCAGTCTCGGGACTCTGCCCTGAGTCTAATTTCTTGGGCCATTTTCAATCATCCTGCCAAATTTCGGCACATTCCAACACCGTCGCGAAAATTGAGAAAATTGCCCTTCGTGTAGTTTTTCTTTGTTAATTTTCTGTCCAACACTTCTTCAAACTCCAAAGCTAGTTGCCCTCTATAAGTTATGGGACTCTGCCCCAAGTCCAATTTCTTGGGCCGTTTCCAATCAACATGCCAAATCTCAGCCCATTCCGACATAGCCGCGACATATGACAAAATTGCCCCTGGTGCGATTTTTCTTTGTTTATTTTCTATCCAACACTTCTTCGAACTCCAAAGCTAGTTGTCCCATATCAGTCTCTTGAATCCACCCCGAGTCCAATTTCTCGGTTCATTTACAATCAACCTGCCAAAATTCAACCCATTCCGACACCGTCGCGACAAATGACAAAATTTCCCCTGGTGCAGTTTTTCTATTTTAATTTTCTGTCCAACACTTCTTCAAACTCCAACACTAGTTGTCCTATATCAGTCTCAGGGCTCTACCAAGTGTTTAATTTCTCAGGCCATTTCCAATCAACTTTTTAAATTTCAGCCCAATCCGACACCGTTGCGATAAATGACAAAATTGCCCTTGGGGCGATTTTTCTTTGTTAATTTTTTGTCTTCTTCAAACTTCAAAGCTAGTTCTCCTATATCAGTCTCGAGACTCGGCTCCGAGTCCAATTTCTCAGGCTCTTTCCAATCAACCTACGAAATTTCAGCCCATTTCGACACCGTCGCGATAAATGAGAAACTTGCCCCTGGTGATGTTTTTCTTTATTAATTTTCTGTCCAACACTTCTTCAAACTCCAAAGCGAGTTGTCCAATATCAGTCTTGGCTTCAACTCCACCGCGAGTCCAATTTTTGGGGTCGTTTCAGATCAACCTGCCAAATTTCAGCCCATTTTGTCACTGTTACGACAAATGGCAAAATTGCCCCAAGTACAATTTTTCGTTGTTAATTTTCTGTCTAGCACTTCTTCAAACTCCAAAGCTAGTTGTCCTATATCAGTCCCGGCTTGGAATCAGACCCAAGTCCAATTTCTTCGACCATTTCCATTCAACCTGCTAAACTTCAGCCCATTCCGACACCATCGCGACAAATGACAAAATTGCCTCTAGTGCAGTTTTTCTTTATTAATTTTCTGTCTAACACTTCTTCAAACTCCAAAGCTAGTTGTCCTATATAGTCTCGGGGCTCTACCCTGAGTCCGATTTCTTGGGCTATTTCCAATTATCCTGCCAAATTTTGGCACAATTTGACACCGCCGCGAAAATTTAGAAAATTGCCCTTCGTGCAGTTTTTCTTTGTTAATTTTCTGTCCAACACTTCTACAAAATCCAAAGCTAGTTGTCCTCTAGGAGTTATGGGACACTGCCCCAAGTTCAATTTCTCGGGCTGTTTCCAATCAACATGCCAAATTTCAGCCCATTTCGACATCGTCGCGACATCTTACAAAATTGCCCCTGGTGCGGTTTTCCTTTGTTTATTTTCTATCCAACACTTCTTCAAACTCCAAAGCTAGTTTTCCTATATTAGTCTCTTGACTCCACCTCGAGTCCAATTTCTTGGTCCATTTACAATCAACCTGCCAAAATTCAACCCATTCCAACACCGTCGCGACAAATGACAAAATTTCTCCTAGTGCAGTTTTTCTTTTTAAATTTTCTGTCCAACACTTCTTCGAACTCCAAAGCTAGTTATCCTACATCAGTCTTGGGACTCCGCCTGGACTTCAATTTCTCGATCTGTTTCCATTTAATCTGCCAAATTTCAGCCCATTCTAACACCGTCGCGGCAAATGACAAAATTGCCCCTGGTGCGATTTTTCTTTTTTAATTTTCTGTCCAACACTTCTTCAAACTCCAAAGCTAGTTGTCCTATATAGTCTCGGGGCTCTGCCCTGAGTCCGATTTCTTGGGCCATTTCCAATTATCCTGCCAAATTTTGGCACAATTTGACACCGCCGCGAAAATTTAGAAAATTGCCCTTCGTGCAGTTTTTCTTTGTTAATTTTCTGTCCAACACTTCTACAAAATCCAAAGCTAGTTGTCCTCTATGAGTTATGGGACACTGCCCCAAGTTCAATTTCTCGGGCTGTTTCCAATCAACATGCCAAATTTCAGCCCATTTCGACATCGTCGCGACATCTTACAAAATTGCCCCTGGTGCGGTTTTCCTTTGTTTATTTTCTATCCAACACTTCTTCAAACTCCAAAGCTAGTTTTCCTATATTAGTCTCTTGACTCCACCTCGAGTCCAATTTCTTGGTCCATTTACAATCAACCTGCCAAAATTCAACCCATTCCAACACCGTCGCGACAAATGACAAAATTTCTCCTAGTGCAGTTTTTCTTTTTAAATTTTCTGTCCAACACTTCTTCGAACTCCAAAGCTAGTTATCCTACATCAGTCTTGGGACTCCGCCTGGACTTCAATTTCTCGAGCTGTTTCCATTTAATCTGCCAAATTTCAGCCCATTCTAACACCGTCGCGGCAAATGACAAAATTGCCCCTGGTGCGATTTTTCTTTTTTAATTTTCTGTCTAACACTTCTTCAAACTCCAAAGCTAGTTATCCTATATTAGTCTCAGGACTCCACCCCGAGTCCAATTTCTTGAGCAGTTTTCAATCATCCTGCCAAATTTTGACACATTCCGACTCCGTCGCGACAAATGAGAAAATTACCCCTGATGCGATTTTTCTTTGTTAATTTTCTGTCCAACACTTCTTCAAACTCCAAAGCGAGTTGTCCTATATTAGTCTCGGCTTCAACTCCACCGCGAGTCCAATTTTTGGGGTCGTTTCAGATCAACCTGCCAAATTTCAGCTCATTTTGTCACCGTTGCGACAAATGGCAAAATTGCCCCAAGTACAATTTTTCGTTGTTAATTTTCTGTCTAGCACTTCTTCAAACTCCAAAGCTAGTTGTCCTATATCAGTCCCGGCTTGGAATCAGACCCAAGTCCAATTTCTTCGGCCATTTCCATTCAACCTGCTAAACTTCAGCCCATTCCGACACCATCGCGACAAATGACAAAATTGCCTCTAGTGCAGTTTTTCTTTATTAATTTTCTGTCTAACACTTCTTCAAACTCCAAAGCTAGTTGTCCTATATAGTCTCGGGGCTCTGCCCTGAGTCCGATTTCTTGGGCCATTTCCAATTATCCTGCCAAATTTCGGCACAATTTGACACCGCCGCGAAAATTTAGAAAATTGCCCTTCGTGCAGTTTTTCATTGTTAATTTTCTGTCCAACACTTCTACAAACTCCAAAGCTAGTTGTCCTCTATGAGTTATGGGACACTGCCCCAAGTTCAATTTCTCAGGCCGTGTCCAATCAACATGCCAAATTTCAGCCCATTCCGACATCGTCGCGACATCTTACAAAATTGCCCCTGGTGCGGTTTTCCTTTGTTTATTTTCTATCCAACACTTCTTCAAACTCCAAAGCTAGTTTTCCTATATTAGCCTCTTGACTCCACCTCGAGTCCAATTTCTTGGTCCATTTACAATCAACCTGCCAAAATTCAACCCATTCCAACACCGTCGCGACAAATGACAAAATTTCTCCTAGTGCAGTTTTTCTTTTTAAATTTTCTGTCCAACACTTCTTCGAACTCCAAAGCTAGTTGTCCTACATCAATCTTGGGACTCCGCCTGGACTTCAATTTCTCGAGCTGTTTCCAATTAATCTGCCAAATTTCAGCCCATTCTAACACCATCGCGGCAAATGACAAAATTGCCCCTGGTGCGATTTTTCTTTTTTAATTTTCTGTCCAACACTTCTTCAAACTCCAAAGCTAGTTATCCTATATTAGTCTCAGGACTCCACCCCGAGTCCAATTTCTTGAGCAGTTTTCAATCATCCTGCCAAATTTCGGCACATTCCGACTCCGTCGCGACAAATGAGAAAATTACCCCTGGTGCGATTTTTCTTTGTTAATTTTCTGTCCAACACTTCTTCAAACTCCAAAGCTAGTTGTCCTCTATGAGTCACGGGACTCCACCACGAGTCCAATTTCTTGGGCCATTTGCAGTCAACCTGCTAAATTTCAGCCCACTCTGACATCGTCGCGACATATGAAAAAAATGCCTCTGGTGCGATTTTTCTTTGTTTATTTTTTGTCCAACACTTCTTCAAACTCCAAAGCTAGTTGTCCTATATCAGTCTTTTGACTCCACCCCGAGTCCAATTTCTCGGTCCGTTTGCAATCAACCAGCCAAAATTCAACCCATTCCGACACCGTCGAGACAAATGACAAAATTGCCCCAAGTGCAGTTTTTCTTTATTAATTTTCTGCCCAACACTTCTTCAAACTCCAAAGCTAGTTGTTCTACATCAATCGTGGGACTCCGCCTGGACTCCAATTTCTTGAGTTGTTTCCAAATAACCTGCCAAATTTTAGCCCATTCTAACACCGTCGCGACAAATGACAAAATTGCCCCTGGTGCGATATTTCTTTTTTAATTTTCTGTCCAACACTTCTTCAGACTCCAAAGCTAGTTGTCCTATACCAGTCTCGACTTAGTCTCCATCTCGAGTCCAATATCTTCGGCCATTTCTAATCAACTGCCAAATTTCAGCCCATTCAGACATCGTCGTGACAAATGACAAAATTGCCCCTGGTGCAGTTTTTCTTTGTTAATTTTCTCTCCAACACTTCTTTAAACTCAAAAGCTAGTTGTCCTATATCAGTCCCGGCCTGGACTCTGCATTGAGTCCAATTTTCTAGGCTGTTTCCATTCAACCTACCAAATTTCAGCCCACCAAATTTCAGCCCATTCCAACACCGTCGCGACAAATGACAAAATTGCCCCTGGTGAAGTTTTTCTTTGTAAATTTTCTGTCCAAGACATCATCAAAATCGAAAGCTAGTTGTCCTATATCAATCTTGGCTTAGAATCCACCTCGAGTCCAATATCTCAGGCGTTTCTAATCAACCTGCCAAATTTCAGCCCATTCCGACACCGCCGCGACAAATGACAAAATTGCCGCTGGTGCATTTTTCTTTGTTAATTTTCTGTACAATACTTCTTCAAACTCCATAACTAGCTGTCCTATATCAGTCTTAAGACTCCACCTTGAGTTCAATTTCTCGAGCCGTCTCCAATCAACCTATTAAATTTTTCAGCCCATTCCGACACCGTCGTGAAAAATGAAAAAAATTGCACCTGGTGCGATTTTTCTTTGTAAATTTTCTGTCCAAAACTTCTTCAAACTCCAAAGCTAGTTGTCCTATATCAATCTCGAGACTCTACCCCGAGTCCAATTTCTTGGGCCGTTTCCAAACAACTTGCCAAATTGCAGCCCATACCGACACCGTCGTGACAACTGACAAAATTGCCCCTCGTGCGGTTTTTCATTGTTAATTTTCTATCCAACACTCCTTCAAACTCCAAAGCTAGTTGTCCTATATCAGTCTCAGCTTGGACTCTACCCCGAGTCCAATTTCTTCGACTGTTTCCAAACAACCTTTCAAATTTCAGCCCATTCCGACACCGTCGCGACAAATGACAAAATTGTCCTTGGAGCGGTTTTTCTTTGTTAATTTTTTGTCTTTTTCAAACTCCAAAGCTAGTTGTCCTATATCAGTCTCGGCTTGGACTCTACCTCGAGTCCAATATCTAGGGCGTTTCTAATCAACCTGCCAAATTTCAGCCCATTCCGACACCGCCGTGACAAATGACAAAATTGCCCCTGGTACGATTTTTCTTTGTAAATTGTCTCTCCAAAACTTCTTCAAACTCCAAAGCTAATTGCCCTATATCAGCCTCGGGACTCTACCCTAAGTCCAATTTCTTAGGCCGTTTCCAATAAACTTTCCAAATTTCAGCCTATACCGACACCGCCGTGACAAATGACGAAATTGCCCCACGTGCGGTTTTTCATTGTTAATTTTCTGTCCAACACTCCTTCAAACTCCAAAGCTAGTTGTCCTATATCAGTCTTGGCTTGGACTCTACCCCAAGTCCAATTTCTCGAACAGTTTCCAATCAACCTTCCAAATTTCAGTCCATTCCAACACCTTCGCGACAAATGACAAAATTGCCCCTAGAGCGATTTTTCTTTGTTAATTTTTTGTCCTCTTCAAACTCCAAAGCTAGTTGTCGTATATCAATCTCCACTTGGACTCTACCTCAAGTCCAATATCTCGGGCCTTTCTAATCAACCTGCCAAATTTCAGCCCATTTCGATACCGTCGCGACAAATGACAAAATTACCCCTAGTGCGATTTTTCTTTGTTAATTTTATGTCCAACACTTCTTCAAACTCCATAGCTAGTTGTCATATATCAGTCTTAGGACTCCACCCTGAGTTCAATTTCCCAGACCGTTTCCAATCAACCTGTTAAATTTCAGCCCATTCTGACCCCATCGCGGCAAATGACAAAATTGCCCCTGGTGCGGTTTTTCTTTGTAAATTTTCTGTCCAAAACTTCTTCGAACTCCAAAACTAGCTGTCCTATATCAGTCTTGAGACTCCACCCTGAGTCTAATTTCTCAGGCCGTTTCCAATCAACCTGCTAAATTTTCGCCCATACCGACACCATCGCGACAAATGACAAATTGCCCCTCGTGCAGTTTTTCATTGTAAAATTTCTGTCCAACACTCCTTCAAACTCCAAAGCTAGTTGTCCTATATCAGTCTCTACTTGGACTCTACCCTGAGTCCAATTTCTTGGGCCGTTTCCAATCAACCTTCCAAATTTCAGCCCATTCCGACACCGTCGCGACAAATGACAAAATTGCACCTAGAGCAATTTTTCTTTGTTAATTTTTTGTCTTTTTCAAACTCCAAAGCTAGTTGTCTTATATCAGCCTCGGGACTCTACCCCGAGTCCAATTACTCAAGCTATTTCCAATCAACCTGCCAAATTTCTGCCCATTCCGACACCGTCGTAATAAATGACAAATTTGCCCCAGGTGCGGTTTTTCTTTGTTAATTTTCTGTCCAACACTTCTTCAAATCCAAAGATAGTTATCTTATATAAGTCTCAGCTTCAACTCCACCCCGAGTCCAATTTCCTGGGCCATTTCCGATCAACCGGCCAAATTTCAGCCAATTCTGACACCATCGGGACAAATGACAAAATTGCCCCTAGTGCGGTTTTTCTTTGTTTATTTTTTGGCCATCACTTCTTCAAACTCCAAAGCTAGTTGCCCTATATCAGTCCCGGCTTGGACTCCACCTCAAGTCCAATTTCTCGAGCCATTTCCAATCAACATACCAAATTTCAGCCCATTCTGACACTGTCGCGACAAATGACAAAATTGCCCCTGGTGCAGTTTTTCTTTAATAATTTTCTGTCCAAGACATCATCAAACTCCAAAGCTAGTTGTCCTATATCAGTCTCGGCTTGGACTCCACCTCGAGTCCAATATCTCGGGCGATTCTAATCAACCTGCCAAATTTCAGCCCATCCGACACCATCGCGACAAATGACAAAATTGCCCCTGGCGCGATTTTTCTTTGTTAATTTTCTGTCCAACACTTCTTCAAACTCTATAGCTTGTTGTCCTATATCAGTCTCAGGACTCCACCCTGAGTTCAATTACTCAGGCCGTTTCCAATCAACCTGTTAAATTTCAGCCCATTCCGACACCGTCGCGGCCAACGACAAAATTGCCCCTGGTGCGATTTTTCTTTGTAAATTTTCTGTCCAAAACTTCTTCAAACTCCAAAGCCAGTTGTCCTATTTCAGTCCCAAGACTCCACCCTGAATCCAATTTCTCAGGCCGTTTCCAATCAACTTGCCAAATTTTAGTCCACAACGACACCGTCGTGACAAATGACAAAATTGCCCCTCGTGCGGTTTTTCATTGTTAATTTTCTATCGAACACTCCTTCAAACTCCAAAGCTAGTTGTCCTATATCAGTCTCGAATTGGACTCAACCTCGAGTCCAATTTGTCGGGCATTTCTAAAGAACCTGCCAAATTTTAGCCCATTCCGACACCATCGCGACAAATGACAAAATTGCCCCTGGTGCAATTTTTCTTTGTTAATTTTCGTCCAACACTTCTTCAAACTCCATAGTTAGTTATCCTATATCAGTCTCAGGACTCCACCCTGAGTTCAATTTTTTGGGCCGTTTCCAATCAACCTGCCAAATTTCTGCCCATTCCGACACCATTGCGACAAATGACAAAATTGCCCCTCGTGTGGTTTTTCATTGTAAATTTTCTGTCCAACACTCCTTCAAACTCCAAAGCTAGTTGTCCTATATCACTCTCTGCTTGGACTCTACCTCAAGTCCAATTTCTTAGGCCATTTCCAATCAACCTTCCAAATTTCAGAACATTCCGACACCGTTGTGACAAATGACAAAATTGCCCTTGGAGCGGTTTTTCTTTATTAATTTTTTGTCTACCTCAAACTCCAAAGCTAGTTGTCCTATATCAGTCTCAGGACTCTACCTCGAGTCCAATTTCTCAGTGTGTTTCCAATCAACCTGCCAAATTTCAGCCCATTTCGACACTGTCGCAATAAATGACAAAATTGCCCCTGGTGCAGTTTTTCTTTGTTAATTTTCTCTCCAACACTTCTTCAAATCCAAAGCTAGTTGTCCTATATTAGTCTCGGCTTGGACTCCACCTCAAGTTCAATTTCTCAAGCTGTTTCCAATCAACCTGCCAAATTTCAGCCCATTCTGACACTGCCGTGACAAATGACAAAATTGCCCCTATTGCGGGTTTTCTTTTTTAATTTTTTATCCAACACTACTTAAAACTCCAAAGCCATCTGTCCTATATCAGTCTTGGCTTGGACTCTACCTCGAGTCCAATATCTTGGGCCGCCTCTAATCAACTTACCAAATTTCAGCCCATTCCGACACCGTCGTGACAAATGACCAAATTGCCCCAGGTGCGGTTTTTCTTTGGTAATTTTCTATCCATCACTTCTTCAAACTCCAAAGCTAGTTGTCCTGTAACTGTCTCAGGACTCGACCAAGATTTTAATTTCTCGGGCCGTTTCCAATCAACTTGTAAAATTTCAGTCCATTCCGACACCGTCGCGACAAATGACAAAATTGCCCCTGGTGCGGCTTCTCTGTGTAAATTTTTTGTCTAACACTTCTTCAAAGTCCAAAGCTAGTTGTTCTATATCAGTCCCGACTTGGACTCCGTCGCAAGTCCAATTTCTCAAGCTGTTTCCAATCAACCAGCCAAATTTCAGCCCATTCTGACACCGTCGCGACAAATGACAAAATTGCCCCTGGTGCGATTTTTCTTATTTAATTTTTTGTCCAACACTACTTAAAACACCAAAGGTAGTTGTCCTATATCAGTCTCGGCTTGGACTCTGCCCCGAGTCCAATTTCTCACGCCGTTTCCAATTAACCTTCCAAATTTCAGCCCATTCTTGTCGTCGCGACAAATGACAAAATTGCCCCTGTGCGGTTTTTCTTTTTTAATTTTCTGTCCAACACTACTTAAAACTCCAAAACTAGTTTTCCTATATTAGTCTCGGCTTGGACTCCGCCCCGAGTCCAATTTTTCGGGCCGTTTCCAATCAACCTTCCAAATTTCAGCCCATTCTGACACCGTCACGACAAATGACAAAATTGCCCCTGGTGCGATTTTTCTTATTTAATTTTCTGTCCAACACTACTTAAAACACCAAAGGTAGTTGTCCTATATCAGTCTCGGCTTGGACTCCACCCCGAGTCCAATTTCTCAGGTCGTTTCCAATTAACCTTCCAAATTTCAGCCCATTCTTGTCGTCGCGACAAATGACAAAATTGCCCCTGGTGCGATTTTTCTATTTTTATTTTCTGTCCAACACTACTTAAAACTCCAAAACTAGTTTTCCTATATTAGTCTCGGCTTGGACTCCGCCCCGAGTCCAATTTCTCTGGCCGTTTCCAATCAACCTTCCAAATTTCAGCCCATTCCGACACCGTCGCGACAAATGACAAAATTGCCCCTAGTGCAATTTTTCTTTATAAATTTTCTTTCCAACACTTCTATAAAATCCAAAGCTAGTCGTCCAATATCAGTCTCGGGACTCTGCCCCTAGTCCAATTTCTCGGGCCCTTTCCAATCAACCTGCCAAATTTCAGCACATTCCGACACCGTCGTGACAAATCACAAAGTTCTGGTGCGATTTTTCTTTGTTAATTTTCTGTCCAACACTTCTTCAAACTCCAAAGCCAGTTGTACTTTATCAGTCTCAACTTGGATTCCACCTCGAGTCCAATTTCTCGGGCCGTTTCCAATCGACAGTCTCAGCTTGGATTTCACCTCGAGTCTAATTTCTCGGGCCGCTTCCAATTGACCTGCCAAATTTCAACCCATTCCAACACCATCGCAACAAATGACAAAATTGCCCCTGGTGCGGCATTTCTGTGTAAATTTTCTGTCCAACACTTCTTCAAAGTCCAAGCTAGTTGTCCTATATCTGTCCCAGCTTGGACTCTGCCTCAAGTCCCATTTCTCGAGTCATTTCCAATAAATCTACCAAATTTTAGCCCATTCTGACACCATCGCGACAAATGACAAAATTGCCCCTGGTGCGGTTTTTCTTATTTAATTTTCTGTCCAACACTACTTAAAACTCGAAAGCTAGTTGTCCTATACCAGTCTCGGCTTGGACTCCGCCCCCAGTCCAATTTCTCGGGCCGTTTCCAATCAACCTTCCAAATTTCGGCCCATTCTGACACTGTCGCGATAAATGACAAAATTGCCCCTGGTGCGATTTTTTTTTTTTAATTTTCTATCCAACACTTCTTAAAATTCCAAAGCTAGTTGTCTTATATCTGTCTCGGCTTGGACTCCGCCCTGAGTCCAATTTCTTGGGCCGTTTCCTATCAACCTTCCAAATTTCAGCCCATTCTGACCCCGTCGCGACAAATGACAAAATTGCCCCTGAGGCGGTTTTTCTTTTTTAATTTTCTATCCAACACTACTTAAAATTCCAAAGCTAGTTGTGCTATATCAGTCTCGACTTGGACTCCGCCCCAAGTCCAATTTCTCGTGCTGTTCCCAATCAACCTTCCAAATTTCAGCCCATTCTGACACCGTCGCGACAAATGACAAAATTGCCCCTGGTGCAGTTTTTCTTTTTTAATTTTCTGTCCAACACTACTTAAAACTCCAAAGCTAGTTGTCATGTATTAGTCTCAGCTCGGACTAAGCTCGGAGTCCAATTTCTCTGATCGTTTCCAATCAACCTTCCAAATTTCAGCCCATTTCGATACCGTCACGACGAATGACAAAATTGTCCCTGGTGCGATTTTTCTTTGTAAATTTTCTGTCCAACACTTCTATAAACTCCAAAGCTAGCTGTCCTATATCTATCTCGGGACTCCACCTCGAGTCCAATTTCTCAAGCCTTTTCCGATCAACCTGCAAAATTTCAGCACATGTCGACGCAGTCGTGATAAATGACAAAGTTCCCCCTGGTGCGATTTTTCTTTGTTAATTTTCTGTCCAACACTTCTTCAAACTCCAAAGTCAGTTGTACCATATCAGTCTCAGCTTGGATTCCACCTCGAGTCCAATTTCTCGGGCCGTTTCCAATCGACCTGCCAAATTTTAGCCCATTCCGACACCGTCGCGACAAATGACAAAATTGCCCCTGGTGCGATTTTTCTTTGTAAATTTTCTGCCTAACACTTCTATAAACTCCAAAGCTAGTTGTCCTATATCAGTCTTGGGACTCTACCCCGAGTCCAATTTCTTGAGCCCTTTCCATTCAACCTGCCAAATTTCAGCACATTTCGACATCGTCGTGACAAATGACAAAGTTCCCCCTAGTGCGATTTTTCTTTGTAAATTTTCTGTCCAACACTTCTTCAAACTCCGAAGCCAGTTGTCCTATATCAGTCTCAGCTTGGATTTTGTCTCGAGTCCAATTTCTCTGGCCGTTTCCAATTGACTGGCCAAATTTCAGACCATTCCGACACCGTCGTGACAAATTATAAAATTGCCCCTGGAGCGGTTTTTCTTTGTTAATTTTCTGTGTTCTTCAAACTCCAAAGCTAGTTGTCCTATATCGATCTTGGGACTCCACCTCGAGTCCAATTTCTCGAGCCATTTCCAATCGACCTGCCAAATTTCAGCCCATTCTGACACTGTCGCGATAAATGACAAAATTAACCCTAGTGCATTTTTTCTTTGTTAATTTTCTGTCCAACGCTTCTTCGAACTCCAGAGGTAGTTGTCCTAAGTTAGTCTCGGCTTCAACTCCACCATGAGCCCAATTCTTAGGTCGTTTTCGTTCAACTTGCCAAATTTCAGCCCTCTAGGACAAATGACAAAATTGCCCCTAAAGCAATTTTCCTTTGTTAATTTTCTGTCAAACACCTCTTCAAACTCCAAAGCTAGTTGTCCTATATCAGTCCTGGCTTGGACTCCACAACGAGTCTAATATCTTGTGCCGTTTCCATTCAAGCTGCCAAATTTCAGACCATTCTGACACCATTGCGTCAAATGGCAAAATTGCCCCTGGTGCGGTTTTTCTTTATTAATTTTCTATCCAACACTTATTCAAACTCCAAAGCTGGTTGTCCTATATCAACCTCGAGACTTCACCCTGAGTCCAATTTCTTAGGCCGTTTCCAATCATCCTGCCAAATTTTGGCCAATTCTAACACCGTCGCGGCAAATGACAAAATTGCCCCTGGTGCGGTTTTTCTTTTTTAATTTTCTGTCCATCACTTCTTCAAACTCCAAAGCTAGTTGTCCTATGTCAGTCTCAACTTAGTCTCCACCTTATGTCCAATATCTCGAGCTATTTCTAATCAACCTGCCAAATTTCAGCCCATTCCGACACCATCGTGACAAATGACAAAATTGCCCCTGGTGCGGCTTTTCTTTGTTAATTTTCTGTCCAACACTTCTCCAAACTCTAAAGCTAGTTGTCCTATATCGGTCTAAGGACTTCGCTAAGAGATTAAATTCTCAGGCCGTTTCCAATCAACCTGTTAAATTTCAGCCCATTCCGACATCGTTGCGACAAATGACAAAATTGCCCCTGGTGCAGTTTTTCTTTGTAAATTTTTTGTCCAACACTTCTTCAAACTCCAGAGCTAGTTGTCCTATATTAGAGTAGAGACTCCACCCCGAATCCAATTTCTCGGGCCGTTTCCAATTAACCTTTCAAATTTCAGCCCATTCTGACACCGTCGTGACAAATGACAAAATTGCCCCAGGTGCGGTTTTCCTTTGTTAATTTTTTGTCCAACGCTTCATCAAACTCTGAAGCCAGTTGTCCTATATCAATCTCGACTTGGACTCTACCTTGAGTCCAATATCTTGGGGCCGTTACTAATCAACCTTCCAAATTTCAGCCCATTCCGACATCGTCGCTACAAATGACAAAATTGCACCTGGTGCGATTTTTCTTTGTTAATTTTTTGTCCAACACTTCATCAAACTCCAAAGCTAGTTGTCCTATATCATTCTATGCTTGGACTCTACCTCGAGTCGAATATCTTGGGCCATTTCCAATCAACCTGCCAAATTTCAACCCATTCCGACATCGTCGCGACAAATGACAAAATTGCTTCTGGTGCGGTTTTTCTTTGTTAATTTTCTGTCCAACACTTCTTCAAACACCAAAGCTAGTTGTCCTATACCAGTCTCAAGACTCCACCCTGAGTTTAGTTTCTTGGGCCATTTCCAATCAACCTGTTAAATTTCAGCCCATTTCGACATCGTCGCGAAAATTGACAAAATTGCCCCTGGTGTGGTTTTTCTTTGTAAATTTTCTGTCCAATACTTCTTCAAACTCTAATGCTAGTTGTCCCATATCAGTCTCAAGACTCTGCCCCGAGTCCAATTTCTCAGGCCATTTCCAATCAACTTGCCAAATTTCAGCCCATTCTGACACCGTCGCGACAAATGACAAAATTACTCCAGGTGCGGTTTTCCTTTGTTAATTTCTGTCCAGCACTTCATCAAACTCTAAAGCTAGTTGTCCTATATCAGTCTCAGCTTGGACTCTACCTCGAGTCCAATTTCTCGAGACGTTTCCAATCGACCTACCAAATTTCAGCCCATTCTGACACCGTCGCGACAAATGACAAAATTGTCCCTGGTGCGATTTTTCTTTGTAAATTTTCTGTCTAACACTTCTACAAACTCCAAAGCTAGTTATCCTATATCAGTCTTGGGACTCTGCCCCGATTCCAATTTCTCGAGCCCTTTCCAATCAACCTGCCAAATTTCAGCACATTCCGACACCGCCGCGACAAATGACAAAGTTCCCCCTAGTGCAATTTTTCTTTGCTAATTTTCTGTCCAACACTTCTTCAAACTCTAAAGCCAGTTGTCCTATATCAGTCTCAGCTTGGATTTCACCTTGAGTACAATTCTCAGGTCGTTTCCAATCGACCAGCCAAATTTCAACCCATTCCGACACCGTCACGACAAATTACGAAATTGCCCTTGGAGCGGTTTTTCTTTGTTAATTTTCTGTGTTCTTCAAACTCTAAAGCTAGTTGTCCTATATCAGTCTTGGGACTCCATCCCCATTCCAATTTCTCAGGCTGTTTTCAATCAACTTGCTAAATTTCGGCCCATTTCAACACTGTCGCGATAAATGACAAAATTACCCCTAGTGCGGTTTTTCGTTGTTAATTTTCTGTCCAACACTTCTTCAAACTCCAAAGGTAGTTGTCCTAAGTTAGTCTCGGCTTCAACTCCACCATGAGCCCAATTTCTTGGGTCATTTTCGATCAACCTGCCAAATTTTAGCCCTCTGGGACAAATGACAAAATTGCCCCTAGAGCGATTTTTCTTTTTTAATTTTCTATCAAACACTTCTTCAAACTCCAAAGCTAGTTATCCTATATCAGTCTCAGCTTGGACTCCACACCGAGTCCAATTTCTCATGCCGTTTCCATTCAAGCTGCCAAATTTTAGACCATTCTGACACCGTCGCGTCAAATGACAAAATTGCCCCTGGTGCGATTTTTCTTTATTAATTTTCTATCCAACACTTATTCAAACTCCAAAGCCGGTTGTCCTATATCAACCTCGAGACTTTGCCCAGAGTACAATTTCTTAGGATGTTTCCAATCATCCTGCCAAATTTCGACCAATTCTAACATCGTCGCGGCAAATGACAAAATTGCCTCTGGTGCGATTTTTCTTTGTTAATTTTCTGTCCAACACTTCTTCAAACACCAAAGCTAGTTGTCCTATATCAGTCTCAAGACTCTACCCTGAGTTCAATTTCTTGGACCATTTCCAATCAACCTATTATATTTCAGCCATTTCGACATCATCGTGAAAATTGACAAAACTGCCCCTGGTCCAGTTCTTCTTTGTAAATTTTCTGTCCAACACTTCTTCAAACTCTAATGCTAGTTGTCCCATATCAATCTTGAGACTCCGCCCTGAGTCCAATTTCTCGGGCCATTTCCAATCAACTTGCCAAATTTCAGCCCATTTCGACACCGTCGCGACAAATGACAAAATTGCCCCTGGTGCGGTTTTTCTTTGTAAATTTTCTGTCCAACACTTCTTCAAACTCCAGAGCTATTTGTCCAATATTAGTCTAGAGACTCCACCTCGAATCCAATTTCTCGGGCTGTTTCCAATCAACCTTCCAAATTCCAGCCCATTCTGACACCGTCGCGACAAATGACAAAATTGCCCTAGGTGCGGTTTTTCTTTGTTAATTTTTTGTCCAACACTTCATCAAACTCCAAAGCTAGTTGTCCTATATCAGTCTCGATGTAGACTCTGCCTTGAGTCCAATATCTCGGGGTCGTTTCTAATCAACCTTCCAAATTTCAGTCCATTCCGACATCGTCGCTACAAATGACAAAATTGTCCTTGGTGCGATTTTTCTTTGTTAATTTTCTGTCCAATACTTCTTCAAACTCCAGAGCTAGCTGTCCTATATCAGTCTCGAGACTCCACCTTGAATCCAATTTCTCAGGCCGTTTCCAATCAACCTTCCAATTTTCAACCCATTCTGACATCGTCGCGACAAATGACGAAATTGCCCCTGTGCGATTTTTCTTTGTTAATTTTTTGTCCAACACTTCATCAAACTCCAAAGCTAGTTGTCCTATATCAGTCTATGCTTGGACTCTGCCTCGAGTTCAATATCTTGGGCCTTTTCCAATTAACCTGCCAAATTTCAACCCATTCCGACACCGTCGCGACAAATGACAAAAATGCCTCTGGTGCGATTTTTGTTTGTTAATTTTCTGTCCAACACTTCTTCAAACACCAACGCTAGTTGTCCTATATCAGTCTCAAGACTCCACCCTGAGTTCAATTTCTTGGCCCGTTTCCTATCAACCTATTAAATTTCAGCCCATTTCGACATCGTCGTGAAAATTGACAAAACTGCCCCTGGTGCGGTTCTTCTTTGTAAATTTTCTGTCCAACACTTCTTCAAACTCTAATGCTAGTTGTCCCATATCAGTCTTGAGACTCCGCCCTGAGTCCAATTTCTCGGGCCATTTCCAATCAACTTGCCATATTTCAGCCCATTTCGACACCGTCGCGACAAATGACAAAATTACTCCAGGTGCGGTTTTTCTTTGTTAATTTCTGTCAAGCACTTCTTCATACTCTAAAGCTAGTTGTCCTATATCAGTCTTAGATTGGACTCTACCATGAGTCCAATTTCTCAGGACGTTTCCAATCAACCTTCCAAATTTTAGCCCATTCCGACACCGTCACGACAAATGATAAAATTGTCCCTGGTGCGATTTTTCTTTGTTAATTTTCTGTCTTCTTCAAACTCCAATGCTAGTTGTCCTATATCAACCTTAGGACTCTACCCTGAGTCCAATTTCTTAGGCTGATTCCAATCAACCTGGCAAATTTCAGCCCATTCTGACATCGTCCCGAGAAATGACAAAATTGACCATGGTGCGGTTTTTCTTTGTTAATTTTCTGTCCAACACCTTCAAATCCAAAGCTAGTTGTCCTATATCAGTCTCAACTTCAACTCCACCTTGAGTCCAATTTCTCAGGTCATTTTCGATCAATCGGCCAAATTTCAGCCCATTCTGACACCGTCGGAACAAATGACAAAATTACCCCTAGTGCGATTTTTCTTTATTTATTTTCTGTCCATCACTTCTTCAAACTCCAAAGCTAGTTGTCCTATATCAGTCCCAATTTGGACTCTACCTCAAGCCCAATTTCTCGAGCCATTTCCAATCAAACTGCCAAATTTCAGCCCATTCTGACACCGTCGGAACAAATGACAAAATTACCCCTAGTGCGATTTTTCTTTATTTATTTTCTGTCCATCACTTCTTCAAACTCCAAAGCTAGTTGTCCTATATCAGTCCCAATTTGGACTCTACCTCAAGCCCAATTTCTCGAGCCATTTCCAATCAAACTGCCAAATTTCAGCCCATTCTGACACCGTCGCGACAAATGACAAAATTGCCCTTGGTGCGGTTTTTCTTTTTAATTTTCTGCCCAACACTACTTAAAACTTCAAAGCTAGTTGTCCTATATCAGTCTTAGCTTGGACTCTGCCCTGAGTCCAATTTCTCAGGCCATTTCCAATCAACCCTCCAAATTTCAGCCCATTCCGACACTGTCGCGACAAATGACAAAATTGACCCTTGTGCGATTTTTCTTTTTAAATTTTCTGTCCAACACTTCTGTAAACTCCAAAGCTAGTTGTCCTATATCAGTCTTGAGACTCCGCCTCGAGTCCAATTTCTCAAGCCCTTTCCAATCAACCTGCCAAATTTCAACACATTCCAATACCGACGCGACAAATGAAAAAGTTCCCCCCGGTGCGATTTTTGTTTGTTAATTTCCTGTCCAACACTTCTTCAAACTCCAAAGCCAGTTGTCCTATATCAGTCTCAGCTTGGATTCTGCCCCGAGTCCAATTTTCTCGGGCCGTTTCCATTCGACCTGCCAAATTTCAGCCTATTCCGACACCGTCACGACAAATGACAAAATTGCCCCTGGAGCGATTTTTCTTTGTTAATTTTCTGTCTTCTTCAAACTCCAAAAGTGGTTGTCCTATATCAATCTCGGGACTCCGCCTCGAGTCCAATTTCTCAGGCCGTTTCTAATCATCGTACCAAATTTCGGACCATTCTGACACCATCACGACAAATGAGAAAATTGCCCCAGGCGCAATTTTTCTTTATTAATTTTCTGTCCAACACATCTTCAAACTCCAAAGCTAGTTGTCCTCTATGAGTCAAACTCCACCTTGAGTCTAATTTCTAGGGCTGTTTCCAATTAACTTGCCAAATTTTAGCCCATTCCGACAACGTCGCGACAAATGACAAAATTACCCCAGGTGCGGTTTTTCTTTGTTAATTTTCTGTCCAACACTTCTTCAAATCGAAAGCTAGTTTTCCTATATCAGTCTCAGCTTCAACTCCACCTCGAGTCCAAATTCTCGGGTCATTTTCGATCAACCGGCCGAATTTCAGCCCATTCTGACACCGTCGGAACAAATGACAAAATTACCCCTAGTGCGATTTTTCTTTATTTATTTTCTGTCCATCAGTTCTTCAAACTCCAAAGCTAGTTATCCTATATCAGTCCCAGGTTGGACTCCGCCTCAAGCCCGATTTCTCGAGCCATTTCCAATCAACCTATCAAATTTCAGCCCATTTTGACACCGTCGCGACAAATGACAAAATTGCCCCTAGTGCGGTTTTTCTTTTTTAATTTTCTGTCCAACACTACTTAAAACTTCAAAGCTAGTTGTCCTATATTAGTCTTAGCTTGGACTCTGTCCTGAGTCCAATTTCTCAGACCGTTTCCAATCAACCCTCCAAATTTCAACCCATTCCGACACCATCGCGACAAATGACAAAATTGACCCTGGTGCGATTTTTCTTTTTAAATTTTCTGTCCAACACTTCCGTAAACTCCAAAGCTAGTTGTCCTATATCAGTCTCGAGACTCCACCCCGAGTCCAATTTCTCGAGCCCTTTCCAATCAACCTGCCAAATTTCAGTACATTCCGACACCGTCGCGACAAATGACAAAGTCCCCCCCAGTGCGATTTTTGTTTGTTAATTTCTTGTCCAACACTTCTTCAAACTCCAAAGCCAGTTGTCCTATATCAGTCTCAGCTTGGATTCTGCCCCGAGTCCAATTTCTCGGGTCGTTTCCAATCGACCTGCCAAATTTCAGCCTGTTCCGACACCGTCGGAACAAATGACAAAATTGCCCCTGGAGCGGTTCTTCGTTGTTAATTTTCTGTCTTCTTCAAACTCCAAAGCTAGTTGTCCTATAACAATCTCGGGACTCCACCCCGAGTCCAATTTCTCAGGCCGTTTCCAATCATCCTGCCAAATTTCGACATTTCTGACACCATCGCAACAAATAAGAAAATTGCCCCTGGTGCGATTTTTCTTTATTAATTTTCTGCCCAACACATCTTCAAACTCCAAAGCTAGTTGTCCTCTATGAGTTGGACTCCACCTTGAGTCTAATTTCTCGGGCCGTTTCCAATTAACCTGCCAAATTTCAGCCCATTCCGACAACGTCGCGACAAATGACAAAATTGCCCCTGGTGCGGTTTTTCTTTATTTATTTTCTATCCAACACTTCTTCAAACTCCAAAGCTAGTTGTCCTATATAAGACTCTTGACTCTGCCTCGAGTCCAATTTCACGGTCCGTTTGCAATCAACCTGCCAAAATTCAACCCATTCCGGCACCGTCAAAACAAATGACAAAATTGCACCGGGTGCAGTTTTTCTTTATTTATTTTCTGTCCAACACTTCTTCAAACTCCAAAGCTAGTTGTCCTACATCAGTCTCTAGACTCCGCCTCGAGTCCAATTTCTCGAGCTGTTTCCAATCAACCTGCCAAATTTATGCCCATTCTAACACTGTCGCGGCAAATGATAAAATTGCCCCTGGTGCGGTTTTTCTTTCCTAATTTTCTGTCCAACACTTCTTCAAACTCCAAAGCTAGTTGTCCTATATCAGTCTCGGCATGGACTCTACCCCGAGTCTGATTTCTTGGGCCGTTTCCTATCAACCTTCCAAATTTTGGCCCATTCTGACCCCATTGCGACAAATGAGAAAACTGCCCCTCGTACGATTTTTCTTTGTTAATTTTCTGTCCATCACTTCTTCAAACTCCAATCCTAGTTATCCTATATCAATCTTAGGACTTCACCCTGAGCCCAATTTCTTGGGCCATTTCCAATCAACATGCCAAATTTCAGCCCATTCCGACATCGTCGCGATATATGACAAAATTGCCCCGGTGCGGTTTTTCTTTGTTTATTTTCTATCCAACACTTCTTCAAAGTCCAAAGATAGTTGTCCTATATCAGTCTTGGCTTGGACTTCACCTTGATTCCAATATCTTGAGCTGTTTCTAATCAACCAGCCAAATTTCAACCCATTCCGACACCGTCGCGACAAATGACAAAATTGCCCCAGGTGCGATTTTTCTTTTTTAATTTTCTGTCCAACACTTCTTCGAACTGCAAAGCTAGTTGTCCTATATCAGTCTTGGGACTCCACATCGAGTCTAATTTCTATGGCCATTTCCAATCAACCTGGCAAATTTAAGCCCATTCCGACATCGTCGAGACAAATGACAAAATTTCCCTTGGTGCGCTTTTTCTTTATTATTTTTTTGTCCAACACTTCTTCAAACTCCAAAGCTAGTTGTCTTATATCAGTCTCAGAACTCTACCCCGAGTCCAATTTCTTGAGCCATTTCCAATCAACCTACCAAATTTCAGCCAATTCCGACACCATCGCGACAAATGACAAAATTGCCCCTGGTGCGGTTTTTCATTGTTAATTTTCTGTCCAACACTTCTTCAAACTCCAAAGAGAGTTGTCCCATATCAGTCTTGGCTTGGACTCCACCTTGAGACTAATTTCTTGGGCCATTTCCAATCAACATTCTAAATTTCAGCCCATTCCGACATCGTCGCGACAAATGATAAAATTGCCCTTGGTACGGTTTTTTTCTTTGTTAATTTTCTGTCCTACACTTCTTCAAACTCCAAAGCAAGTTGTCCTATATCAGTCTCGGCTTGGACTCTACCTCGAGTCCAATTTCTCGGGCCATTTCCATTCAACCTACCAAATTTCAGCCCATCCCGACACCGTCGCGACAAATGGCAAAATTGCCTCTAGTGCGGTTTTTCTTTATTAATTTTCTGTCCAACACTTCTTCAAACTCCAAAGCTAGTTGTCCTATATCAATCTCAAGACTCCACCCCGAGTCCAATTTCCGGGCCGTTTCCAATCATCCTGCCAAATTTCGGCACATTTCGACACCATCGCGAAAAACGAGAAAATTGCCCTTGGTGCAGTTTTTCTTTGTTAATTTTCTGGCCAACACTTCTTCAAACTCCAAAGCTAGTTGTCCTCTATGAGTCATGGGACTCCACCCCAAGTCCAATTTCTCGGGCCGTTTCAGATCAACGTGCCAAATTTCAACCCATTCCGACATCGTCGCGACATATGACAAGATTGCCCCTGGTGCGATTTTTCTTTGTTTATTTTCTGTCCAACACTTCTTCAAACTCCAAAGCTAGTTATCCTATATTAGTCTCTTGACTCTACCCCCAGTCCAATTTCTCGGTCCATTTATAATCAACCTGCCAAAATTCAACCCATTCCGACACCATCGCAATAAATGACAAAATTTCCCCTGGTCCGGTTTTTCTTTTTTAATTTTCTGTCCAACACTTCTTCAAACTCCAAAACTGGTTGTCCTATATTAGTCTCTTGACTCTGCCCCAAGTCCAATTTCTCGGTCCATTTACAGTCAACCTGCCAAAATTCAACCCATTCCGACACCGTCGCCACAAATGACAAAATTTCCCCTAGTGCAGTTTTTCTTTTTTAATTTTCTGTCCAACACTTCTTCAAACTCCAAAACTAGTTGTCCTATATCAGTCTTGGGACTCCACCAAGACTTTAATTTCTCGAGCCATTTCCAATCACCCGGTTAAATTTCAGCCCATTCTGACACCGTTGCGATAAATGACAAAATTGCCCTTGGAGCGGTTTTTCTTTGTTAATTTTTTATTTTCTTCAAACTCCAAAGCTAGTTGTCCTGTATCAGTCTCGGGACTCTACCCCGAGTCCAATTTCTCAGGCTTTTTCCAATCAACTTACTAAATTTCAGCCTATTCCGACACCTTCGCGATAAATGACAAAATTGCCCCTGGTGCGGTTTTTCTTTGTTAATTTTCTTTCCAACACTTCTTCAAAATCCAAAGCGAGTTGTCCTATATCAGTCTCGGCTTCAACTCCACCCCGAGTCCAATTTCTTGGGTCGTTTCCCATCAATCTGCCAAATTTCAGCCCATTCTGACACCGTTGGGACAAATGACAAAATTGCCCCTAGTGCGGTTATTCCTTGTTAATTTTCTGTCCAACACTTCTTCAAACTCCAAAGCTAGTTGCCCTATATCAGTTTGAGCTTGGACTCTACCCCGTGTCCAATTTATTGGGCCGTTTCCATTCAACCTGTCAAATTTCAGCCCATTCCGACACTGTAGCGACAAATGACAAAATTGCCCTTGGTGCGATTTTTCTTTATTAATTTTCTGTACAACATTTCTTCAAACTCCAAAGCTAGTTTTCCTACATCAATATCGAGAGTCCGCCCCGAGTCCAATTTCTTGGGTAGTTTCCAATCATCCTGCCAAATTTCGGCACATTCCAACACCGTCGTGACAAATGAGAAAATTACCCCTGGTGCGGTTTTTCTTTGTTAATTATATGTCCAACACTTCTTCAAAATCCAAAGCTAATTGTCCTCTATAAGTCTCGAAACTCCTCCCCAAGTCCAATTTCTCAGGCTGTTTCCAATCAACCGGCCAAATTTTAGCCCATTCCGATATCGTTGAGACATATGACAAAATTACCCCCGATGCAGTTTTTCTTTGTTTATTTTCTATCCAGCACTTCTTCAAACTCCAAAGCTAGATGTCCTATATCAGTCTCTTGACTCTGCCCTGAGTCCAATTTCTTAGTCCGTTTACAATCAACCTGCCAAAATTCAACCCAGTCCGACACCATCGCGACAAATGAGTAATTTCCCCTGGTGCAGTTTTTCTTTAATAAATTTTCTGTCCAGCACTTCTTCAAACTGCAAAGCTAGTTGTCCTACATCAGTCTCAGGACTCCACCTCGAGTCCAATTTCTCGAGCCGTTTCCAATCAACCTATCAAATTTCAGCCCATTCTAAAACCGTCGCGACAAATGACAAAATTACCCCTGGTGCGATTTTTCTTTGTTAATTTTCTGTCCAACACTTCTTCAAACTCCAAAGCTAGTTGTCCAATATCAATTCTAAGACTACACCAAGAGTTTAATTTCTCGGGCCATTTCCATTCAACCTATTAAATTGTAGCTCATTCCGACACCGTCGCGACAAATGACAAAATTGCCCCTGCAGCTGTTTTTCTTCGTTAATTTTTTGTCTTCTTCAAACTCCAAAGCTAGTTGTCCTGTATCAGTCTCGGGACTTCGCTCCCAGTCCAATTTCTCAGGCTATTTCCAATAAAGCTGCCAAATTTCAACCCATTCCTACACCGTCACGATAAATGAGAAAATTGCCCCTGGTGCAGTTTTTCTTTGTTAATTTTCTGTCCAACACTTCTTCAAACTCCAAAGCGAGTTGTCCTATATCAGTCTCAGCTTCAACTCCACCTTGGGTCCAATTTTTGGGGTCGTTTCCGATCAAACTGCCAAATTTTAACCCATTCTGACACCATTAGGACAAATGGCAAAATTGCCCCTAGTGCGATTTTTCTTTGTTAATTTTCTATCTAGCACTTCTTCAAATTCCAAAGCTAGTTGTCCTGTATCAGTTCTAGTTTGGACTTCATCCCGCATCCAATTTCTCGGGCCGTTTCCATTCAACCTGCCAAATTTCAGCCCATTCCGATACCGTCGCGACAAATGACAAAATTGCCCCTGATGTGGTTTTTCTTTATTAATTTTCTGTCCAGCACTTCTTCAAAGTCCAAATCTAGTTATCCTATATCAGTCTCGAGACTCCACCTCGAGTCTAATTTCTCGGGCAGTTTCAATCATCCTGCCAAATTTCGGCATATTCCGACACCGTCGCAACAAATAAGAAAATTGCCCCTGGTGCGATTTTTCTTTGTTAATTTTCTGTTCAACACTTCTTTAAACTCCAAAGCTAGTTGTCCTCTATGAGTCACAGGACTCCTCCTCGAGTCCAATTTCTTGGGCCATTTCCAGTCAACCTGCCAAATTTCAGCCCATTCCGACATCGTTGCGACGTATGACAAAATTGCCTCTGGTGCGATTTTTCTTTGTTTATTTTCTATCCAACACTTATTCAAACTCCAAAGCTAGTTGTCCTATATCAGTCTCTCGACTCCACCCCGAGTCTAATTTCTCGGTCCGTTTACAATCAACCTGCCAAAATTCAACCCATTCCGACACCGTCGCGACTAATGATAAAATTGCCCCTAGTGCAGTTTTTCTTTATTAATTTCCTGTCCAACACTTCTTCAAACTCCAAATCTATTTATCCTACATTAGTCTCAGGACTCTGCCTGGACTCCAATTTCTCGAGCTGTTTCCAATCAACCTGCCAAATTTCAGCCCATTCTAACACCGTCGCGGCAAATGACAAAATTGCTCCTAGTATGATTTTTCTTTTTTAATTTTCTGTCCAACACTTTTTCAAACTCCAAAGCTAGTTTTCCTATACCAGTCTCGACTTAGTCTTTGCCTCGAGTCCAATATCTTGGGCCATTTCTAATCAACCTGCCAAATTCAGCCCATTCAAACATCATCGTGACAAATGACAAAATTGCCCCTAGTGCAGTTTTTCTTTGTTAATTTTCTGTCCAACACTTCTTTAAACTCCAAGCTAGTTGTCCTATATCAGTCATGGCTTAGACTCTACATCGAGTCCAATTTCCTAGGCCATTTCTATTCAACCTGCCAAATTTCAGCCCATTCCAACACCGTCGCGACAAATGACAAAATTGCCCCTGGTGCGGTTTTTCTTTGTAGATTTTCTGTCCAACACTTCTTAAACTCAAGAGCTAGTTGTCATATATCAGTCTCGAGACTCCTCCCCTAGTCCAATTTCTCGGGCCATTTCCAATCAACCTTCCAAATTTCAGTCCATTTCGACACTATTGCAACAAATGACAAAATTGCCCCTGGTGCAGTTTTTCTTTAATAATTTTCTGTCCAAGACATCATCAAACCCCAAATCTAGTTGTCTAATATCAATCTTGGCTTAGACTCCACCTCGAGTCTAATATCTCGAGCGTTTCTAATCAACCGGCCAAATTTCAGCCCATTCCCACACCGCCGGGACAAATGACAAAATTGCCCCTGGTGTGATTCCAATTTCTCGGTCCATTTACAATTAACCTGCCAAAATTCAACCCATTCCGACACCGTCATGACAAATGACAAAATTGCCCTGGTGCAGTTTTTCTTTATTAATTTTCTATCCCACACTTCTTCAAACTCCAAAGCTAGTTATCCCACATCAGTCTTGGGACTCTGCCTCGAGTCCAATTTCTTGAGCCATTTCCAATTAACCAGCAAATATCAGCCCATTCTAACACCGTTGCGACAAATGACAAAATCGCCCCTAGTGCGATTTTTTTTAATTTTCTGTCCAACACTTCTTCAAACTCCAAAGCTAGTTGTCCTATATCAGTCTCGACTTAGTCAACACTTCTTCAAACTCCAAAGCTAGTTATCCTATATCAGTCTCGACTTAGTCTCCACCTCGAGTCCAATATCTTGGGCTGTTTCTAATCAACCTGCCAAATTTCAGCCCATTCAGACATCGTCGTGACAAATGACAAAATTGCCCCTGGTACGATTTTTCTTTAATAATTTTCTGTCCAAGACATCGTCAAACTCCAAACCTAGTTGTCCTATATCAGTCTCGACTTGGACTCAGCCTCGAGTGCAATATCTCGGGCATTTCTAATCAACCTGCCAAATTTCAGCCCAATCTGACACCATCGCGACAAATGACAAAATTGCCCCTGGTGCTATTTTTCTTTGTTAATTTTCTGTCCAACACTTCTTCAAACTCCATAGCTAGTCGTCCTATATCAATCTCAGGACTCCACCCTGAGTTCAATTACTCGGGCCATTTCATATCACCCTTTTAAATTTCAGCCCATTCCGACGTCGCGACAAATGACAAAATTGCCCCTGGTAAGGTTTTTCATTGTAAATTTTCTGTCCAAAACTTCCTAAAACTCCAAAGCTAGGTGTCCTATATCAGCCTTAGGACTCCACCCTAAGTCCAATTTCTAGGGCCGTTTCGAATCAACTTGCCAAATTTCAGCCCATACCGACACCGTCGTGACAAATGACAAAATTGCCCCTCGTGCGGTTTTTCATTGTTAATTTTCTGTCCAACACTCCTTCAAACTCTAAAGCTAGTTGTCCTATATCAATCTTGCCATGGACTCTACCTTGAGTCCAATTTCTTAGGCCGTTCCCAATTAACCTTCCAAGTTTTAGTCCATTCCGACACCGTCGCGACAAATGACAAAATTGCCCCTGGAGCGATTTTTCTTTGTAAATTTTTTGTCTACTTCAAACTCCAAAGCTAGTTGTCCTATACCAGTCTCCGCTTGGACTCTGCCTCAAGTCCAATATCTCGGGTGTTTCTAATCAACCCGCCAAATTTCAGCCCATTCAAACATCATCGTGACAAATGACAAAATTGCCCCTAGTGCAGTTTTTCTTTGTTAATTTTCTGTCCAACACTTCTTTAAACTCCAAGCTAGTTGTCCTATATCAGTCATGGCTTAGACTCTACATCGAGTCCAATTTCCTAGGCCATTTCTATTCAACCTGCCAAATTTTAGCCCATTCCAACACCGTCGCGACAAATGACAAAATTGCCCCTGGTGCGGTTTTTCTTTGTAGATTTTCTGTCCAACACTTCTTAAACTCAAGAGCTAGTTGTCATATATCAGTCTCGGGACTCCTCCCCTAGTCCAATTTCTCGGGCCATTTCCAATCAACCTTCCAAATTTCAGTCCATTTCGACACTATTGCAACAAATGACAAAATTGCCCCTGGTGCAGTTTTTCTTTAATAATTTTCTGTCCAAGACATCATCAAACCCCAAATCTAGTTGTCTAATATCAATCTTGGCTTAGACTCCACCTCGAGTCCAATATCTCGAGCGTTTCTAATCAACCTGCCAAATTTCAGCCCATTTCCACACCGCCGGGACAAATGACAAAATTGCCCCTGGTGTGATTCCAATTTCTCGGTCCATTTACAATTAACCTGCCAAAATTCAACCCATTCCGACACCGTCACGACAAATGACAAAATTGCCCTGGTGCAGTTTTTCTTTATTAATTTTCTATCCGACACTTCTTCAAACTCCAAAGCTAGTTGTCCCACATCAGTCTTGGGACTCTGCCTCGAGTCCAATTTCTTGAGCCATTTCCAATTAACCAGCAAATATCAGCCCATTCTAACACCGTTGCGGCAAATGACAAAATCGCCCCTAGTGCGATTTTTTTTTAATTTTATGTCCAACACTTCTTCAAACTCCAAAGCTAGTTGTCCTATATCAGTCTCGACTTAGTCAACACTTCTTCAAACTCCAAAGCTAGTTATCCTATATCAGTCTCGACTTAGTCTCCACCTCGAGTCCAATATCTTGGGCTGTTTCTAATCAACCTGCCAAATTTCAGCCCATTCAGACATCGTCGTGACAAATGACAAAATTGCCCCTGGTACGATTTTTCTTTAATAATTTTCTGTCCAAGACATCGTCAAACTCCAAACCTAGTTGTCCTCTATCAGTCTCGACTTGGACTCTGCCTCGAGTACAATATCTCGGGCATTTCTAATCAACCTGCCAAATTTCAGCCCAATCTGACACCATCGCGACAAATGACAAAATTGCCCCTGGTGCTATTTTTCTTTGTTAATTTTCTGTCCAACACTTCTTCAAACTCCATAGCTAGTCGTCCTATATCAATCTTAGGACTCCACCCTGAGTTCAATTACTCGGGCCATTTCATATCACCCTTTTAAATTTCAGCCCATTCCGACACCGTCGCGACAAATGACAAAATTGCCCCTGGTAAGGTTTTTCATTGTAAATTTTCTGTCCAAAACTTCCTAAAACTCCAATGCTAGATGTCCTATATCAGCCTTAGGACTCCACCCTAAGTCCAATTTCGAGGGCTGTTTCGAATCAACTTGCCAACTTTTAGCCCATACCGACACCGTCGTGACAAATGACAAAATTGCCCCTCGTGCGGTTTTTCATTGTTAATTTTCTGTCCAACACTCCTTCAAACTCTAAAGCTAGTTGTCCTATATCAATCTTGCCATGGACTCTACCTTGAGTCCAATTTCTTAGGCCGTTTCCAATTAACCTTCAAAGTTTTAGTCCATTCCGACACCTTCGTGACAAATGACAAAATTGCCCCTGGAGCGATTTTTCTTTGTAAATTTTTTGTCTACTTCAAACTCCAAAGCTAGTTGTCCTATACCAGTCTCCGCTTGGACTCTGCCTCAAGTCCAATATCTTGGGCGTTTCTAATCAACCTGCCAAATTTCAGCCCATTCAGACACCGTCGCGACAAATGACAAAATTGCCCCTGGTGCGATTTTTCTTTGTTAATTTTCTGTCCAACACTTCTTCAAACTCCATAGCTAGTTGTCCTATATCAGTCTCAAGACTCCACCCTAAGTTCAATTTCCCAGGCCGTTTCCAATCAACCTATTAAATTTCAGCCCATTTCGACATCGTTGTGGCAAATGACAAAATTGCCCCTGGTGCGATTTTTCTTTGTAAATTTTCTGTCCAAAACTTCTTCAAACTCCAAAGCTAGTTTTCCTATATTAGTCTTGAGACTCCACCCCGAGTCCAATTTCTTGGGCCGTTTCCAATCAACCTGCCAAATTTCCTCCCATACCGACACCATCGCGACAAATGACAAAATTGCCCCTCGTGCGGTTTTTCATTGTAAATTTTCTGTCCAACACTCCTTCAAACTCCAAAGCTAGTTCTCCTATATCAGTCTTTGCTTGGACTCTACCCCGTGTCCAATTTCTTGGGCTGTTCCCAATCAACCTTCTAAATTTCAGCCCATTCCGACACCGTCGCGACAAATGACAAAATTGCCCCTGGGGCGATTTTTCTTTGTTAATTTTTTGTCTTCTTCAAACTCCAAAGCTAGTTGTCCTATATCAGTCTCAACTTCAACTCCACCTCGAGTCCAATTTCTCGGGCCATTTCCGATCAACTGGCCAAATTTCAGCCCATTCTGACACCATCGGGACAAATGACAAAATTGCCACTAGTGCGGTTTTTCTTTGTTTATTTTTTGGCCATCACTTCTTCAAACTCCAAAGCTAGTTGTCCTATATCAGTCCCGGCTTGGACTCTGCCTCAAGTCCAAATTCTAGAACCATTTCCAACCAACCTACCAAATTTAAGCCCATTCTGACACCGTCGTGACAAATGACAAAATTGCCCCTCGTGCGATTTTTCTTTTTTAATTTTCTATCCAACACTTCATCAAACTCCAAAGCTATTTATCCTATATCAGTCTTAGCTTGGACTCCACCTTGAGTCAAATTTCTTGGGCCGTTTCTAATCAACCTGCCAAATTTCAGCCCATTCTGACACCGTTGCGACAAATGACAAAATTGCCCCTAGTGTGATTTTTCTTTGTTAATTTTCTGTCCAACACTTCTTCAAACTCTATAGCTAGTTATCCTATATCAGTCTCAGGACTCCACCCTAAGCTCAATTACTCAGGCTGTTTCCAATCAACCTGTTAAATTTTAGCCCATTCTGACACCGTCGCGACAAATGACAAAATTGCCCCTGGTGCGGTTTTTCTTTGTAAATTTTCTGTCCAAAACTTCTTCAAACTCCAAAGCTAGTTGTCCTATATCAGTCTTGGGACTCCACCCTAAGTCTAATTTCTCAGGCCGTTGCCAATCAACTTGCCAAATTTTAGCCCATAACGACACCGTCGTGACAAATGACAAAATTGCCCCTCGTGTGGTTTTTCATTGTTAATTTTCTGCCTAACACTCCTTCAAACTCCAAAGCTAGTTGTTCTATATCAGTCTCAGCTTGGACACAACCCTGAGTCCAATTTCTTGGCCATTTCCAATCAATTTTCCAAATTTCAGCCCATTCCGACACCGTTGCGGCAAATGACAAAATTGCCCCTGGAGCGGTTTTTCTTTGTTAATTATTTGTCTTCTTCAAACTCCAAAGCTAGTTGTCTTACATCAGTCTCCGCTTGGACTCTACCTCGAGTCCAATATCTCGGGCATTTCTAAATAACCTACCAAATTTTAGCCCATTCCAATACCGTCGCGACAAATGACAAAATTGCCCCTGGTGCTATTTTTCTTTGTTAATCTTCTGTCCAACACTTCTTCAAACTCCATAGCTAGTTGTCCTATATCAGTCTCAGGACTCCACCTTGAGTTCAATTTCCTGGGCCGTTTCCAATCAACCTGTTAATTTCAGCCCATTCCGACACCGTCGCGGCAAATGACAAAATTGCCCCTGGTGAGGTTTTTCTTTGTAAATTTTCTGTCCAAAACTTCTTCAAACTCCAAAGCTAGTTGTCCTATATCAGTCCCGGGAGTCCACCTCGAGTCCAATTTCTCGAGCCATTTCCAATCAACCTGCCAAATTTTTCCCAATACAGACACCGTCGCGACAAATGACAAAATTGCCCCTCGTGCGATTTTTCATTGTAAATTTTCTGTCCAACACTCCTTCAAACTCCAAAGCTAGTTGTCCTATATCAGTCTTTGCTTGGACTTTACCCCGAGTCCAATTTCTCGTGCCACTTCCAATCAACGTTCCAAATTTCAGTCCATTACGACACCGTCACGACAAATGACAAAATTGCCCCGGGGGAGGTTTTTCTTTGTTAATTTTTTGTCTTCTTCAAACTCCAAAGCTACTTGTCCTATATCAGTCTCTCCTTGGACTCTACCCCGAGTCCAATTTCTCATGGTGGTTCCAATCAACCTGCCAAATTTCAACGTATTCCGACATTGTTGCAATAAATGACAAAATTACCCCTGGTGCGGTTTTTCTTTGTTAATTTTCTGTCCAACACTTCTTCAAATCCAAAGCTAGTTGTCCTATATCAGTCGCGGCTTGGGCTCTACCTCAAGTCTAATTTCTCGAGCCATTTCCAATCAATCGGCCAAATTTCAGCCCATTCTGACACTGTCGTGACAAATGACAAAATTGCCCCTGGTGCGATTTTTCTTTTTTAGTTTTCTATCCAACACTATTTAAAACTCCAAAGCTAATTGTCCTATATCAGTCTCAGCTTGGACTCTACTTTGAGTCCAATACCTTGGGCCATTTCTAATCAACCTGCCAAATTTTAGCCCATTCCGACACCATCGTGACAAATGACAAAATTGCCCTTGGTGTGGTTTTTCTTTATTAATTTTCTATCTAACACTTCGTCAAACTCCAAAGCTAGTTGCCTGTATTAGTCTCGAGACTCCACCAAGATTTTAATTTCTCGGGCCATTTCTAATCAAACTGTAAAATTTCAGTCCATTCCGACACCGTCGCAACAAATGATAATATTGCCCCTTGTGCGGCTTTTATGTGTAAATTTTCTGTCCAACACTTCTTCAAAGTCCAAAGCTAGTTGTCCTATATCAGTCTAGGCTTGGACTCTGCCCCGAGTCCAATTTCTCGGGCTGTTTCCAATCAACCTTCCAAATTTCAGCCCATTCTGACACCATCGCGACAAATGACAAAATTGCCCCTGGTGCGGTTTTTCTTTTTTAATTTTCTGTCCAACACTACTTAAAACTCCAAAGCTAGTTTTCCTATATCAGTCTCGACTTGAACTATGTTTGGAGTCCAATTTCTCTGGCCGTTTCCAATCAACCTTCCAAATTTCAGCCCATTCCGACACCGTCGCGACAAATGACAAAATTGCCCCTGGGGCGATTTTTCTTTGTAAATTTTCTGTCCAACACTTCTATAAACTCCAAAGCTAGTTGTCCTATATCAGTCCCTAGACTCTGCCTCGAGTCCAATTTCTCGAGCCATTTTCGATCAACCTGCCAAATTTCAGCACATTTCGACACTGTCGCGACAATTGACAAAGTTCCCCCTGGTGCGATTTTTCTTTGTTAATTTTCTGTCCAACACTTTTTCAAACTCCAAAGCCAGTTGTCCTATATCAGTCTCGGCTTGGATTCCACCTCGAGTCCAATTTCTCTGGCCATTTCCAATCGACCTGCCAAATTTCAGCCCATTCGGACACCGTCGCGACAAATGACAAAATTGCCCCTGTGCGATTTTTCTTTGTAAATTTTCTATCCAACACTTCTATAAACTCCAAAGCTAGTTGTCCTATATCAGTCTCGGGACTTCGCCCCGAGTCCAATTTCTTGAGCCCTTTCCAATCGACCTGCCAAATTTCAGCACATTCCGACACCGTTGCGACAAATGACGAATTTTCCCCCGGTGCGATTTTTCTTTGTTAATTTTCCGTCCAACACTTCTTTAAACTCCAAAGCCAGTTGTCCTATATCAGTCTCAACTTGGATTTCACCTCGAGTCCAATTTCTCGGGCTGTTTCCATTCGACCAGCCAAATTTCAGTCCATTCCGACACCGTCGCGACAAATTACAAAATTGCCCCTGGAGCGGTTTTTCTTTGTTAATTTTTTGTCTTCCTCAAACTCCAAAGCTAGGTGTCTTATATCGGTCTCGAGACTCCACCCCAAGTCCAATTTCTCTGGTCGTTTCCAATCATCCTACCAAATTTCGGCCCATTCTAACACCGTCGCGGCAAATGACAAAATTGCCCCTGGTGCGGTTTTTTTTTAAATTTTTTGTCCAACACTTCTTCAAACTCCAAAGCTTGTTGTCCTGTATTAGTCTTGACTTAGTCTCCACCTTAAGTCCAATATCTCGGGCCGTTTCTAATCAACCTGCCAAATTTCAGCCCATTTCGACACCGTCGGGGCAAATGACAAAATTGCCCCTGGTGTGGCTTTCCTTTGTTAATTTTCTGTCCAACACTTCTTCAAACTCCAAAGCTAGTTGTCCTATATTAGTCTAAGGACTCCACCAAGAGATTAAATTCTTGGGCCATTTCCAATCAACCTGTTAAATTTCAGCCCATTCCAACACCATTGCGACAAATGACAAAATGACCCCTGGTGCGATTTTTCTTTGTAAATTTTCTGTCAAACACTTCTTCAAACTCCAGAGCTAGTTGTCCTATATCTGTCTTGAGACTCCACCCCGAATCGAACTTCTCGGGCCGTTTCCAATAAACCTTCCAAATTTCAGCCCATTATGACACCGTCGCGACAAATGACAAAATTGCCCCTGGTGCAGCTTTTCTTTGCTAATTTTTTGTTCAACACTTCATCAAACTCCAAAGCTAGTTGTCCTATATTGGTCTTGGCTTGGGCTTTGCCTCGAGACCAATATCTTGGGCCGTTTCCAATCAACCTGCCAAATTTCTGCCCATTCTGACACCGTCGCAACAAATGACAAAATTGCCCCTGGTGCGATTTTTCTTTGTTAATTTTCTGTCCAACACTTCCTCAAACACCAAGGCTAGTTGTCCTATATCAGCCTCAGGACTCCACCCCGAGTTCAATTTCATGGGCCGTTTCCAATCAACCTGTTAAATTTCAGCCTATTCCGACACCATCGCGAAAATTGACAAAATTACCCCTGGTGCGGTTTTTCTTTGTAAATTTTCTGTCCAACACTTCTTCAAACTCCAATGCTAGTTGTCCCAAATCAGTGTCAAGACTCCGCCCCAAGTCCAATTTCTCAGGCCATTTCCAATCAACCTGCTAAATTTCAGCCCATTCCGACACCGTCGCGACAAATGACAAAATTATCCCAGGTGCGGTTTTTCTTATTTAATTTTCTATCCAACACTTCTTCAAACTCCAAAGCTAGTTGCCCAATATCAATCTCAGATTGGACTCCACCATGAGTCCAATTTCTCGGGATGTTTCCAATCAACCTTCCAAATTTTAGCCCATTCCGACACCGTCACGACAAATGACAAAATTGTCCCTGATGCGATTTTTCTTTGTTAATTTTCTGTCTTCTTCAAACTCCAATGCTAGTTGTCCTATATCTACCTCGGGACTCCACCCTGAGTCCAATTTCTTGGGCTGCTTCCAATTAATCTGGCAAATTTCAGCCCATTCCGACACCGTCGCGACAAACGACAAAATTGACCCTGGTGCGATTTTTCTTTGTTAATTTTTTGTCTTCTTCAAACTTCAATGCTAGTTGTCCTTTATCAGTCTCGGAACTCCACCCCGAGTCCAATTTCTTGGGCCGTTTCTAATCAACTTGCCAAATTTCAGCCCATTCCGACATTGTCGCGACAAATGACAAAATTACCTCTGGTGCGATTTTTCTGTTTTTATTTTCTATCCAACATTTCGTCAAACTCCAAAGCTAGTTGTTCTATATCAGTGTTGGCTTGGACTCCACCCCGACTGCAATTTCTCAGGTCGTTTCTGATCAACATGCAAAATTTCAGCCCATTCTGACACCGTCGGGACAAATGATAAAATTGCCTCTAGTGCGGTTTTTCTTTGTTAATTTTCTGTCTATCACTTCTTCAAACTCTAAAGCTAGTTGTCCTATATCAGTCCCGGCTTGGTCTCCACCTCGAGTCCAATTTCTCAAGCTGTTTCGAATCAGCCTGCCAACTTTGAGTCTATTCTAACACCGTCATGACAAATGACAAAATTGCCCCTGGTGCGGTTTTTCTTTTTTAATTTTCTGTCCAACACTTCTTCAAACTCCAAAACTATTTGTCCTATATCAGTCTCGGCTTGGACTCCGCCTTGAGTCAAATTTCTTGGGCCATTTCTAATCAACCTGCCAAATTTCAGCCAATTCCGACAGCATCGTGACAAATGACAAAATTACCCCTGGTGCAATTTTTCTTTGTTAATTTTCAGTCCAACACTTCTTCAAACTCTGAAGCTAGTTGTCCTATATCAGTCTCGGGACTCTACCAAGATTTTAATTTCTCGGTCCGTTTCCAATCAACCTATAAATTTTCTGTCCATCACTTCTTCAAACTCCAAAAAGCTAGTTGTCCTATATTAGTCTCAGGACTCCACCATGAGTTTGATTTCTTAGGACGTTTCCAATAAACCTATTAAATTTCAGCCCGTTCCGACACAGTCGCGACAAATGAAAAAATTGCCACAGGTGCGATTTTCCTTTGTAAATTTTCTGCCCAACACTTCCTCAAACTCCAATATCAGTCTTGGGACTCCACCCTGAGTCCAATTTCTCGGGCCGTTTCCAATCAACTTGCCAAATTTCAGCCCATTCCGACACCGTCGCGACAAATGACAAAATTGCCCCTGGTGCGGTTTTTCTTTGTAAATTTTCGGTCCCAAAGCTAGTTGTCCTATATCAGTCTTAAGACTCCCCCATGAGTTCAATTTCTTGGGCCATTTCTAATCAACCTGCCAAATTTCAGCCCATTCTGACACCGTCGGGACAATGACAAAATTGCCTCTAGTGCGGTTTTTCTTTGTAAATTTTCGGTCCCAAAGCTAGTTGTCCTATATCAGTCTTAAGACTCCCCCATGAGTTCAATTTCTTGGGCCATTTCTAATCAACCTGCCAAATTTCAGCCCATTCTGACACCGTCGGGACAATGACAAAATTGCCTCTAGTGCGGTTTTTCTTTGTAAATTTTCGGTCCCAAAGCTAGTTGTCCTATATCAGTCTTAAGACTCCCCCATGAGTTCAATTTCTTGGGCCATTTCTAATCAACCTGCCAAATTTCAGCCCATTCTGACACCGTCGGGACAATGACAAAATTGCCTCTAGTGCGGTTTTTCTTTGTAAATTTTCGGTCCCAAAGCTAGTTGTCCTATATCAGTCTTAAGACTCCCCCATGAGTTCAATTTCTTGGGCCATTTCTAATCAACCTGCCAAATTTCAGCCCATTCTGACACCGTCGGGACAATGACAAAATTGCCTCTAGTGCGGTTTTTCTTTGTAAATTTTCAGTCTTGGGACTCCACCCTGAGTCCAATTTCTCGGGCCGTTTCCAATCAACTTGCCAAATTTCAGCCCATTCCGACACCGTCGCGACAAATGACAAAATTGCCCCTGGTGCGGTTTTTTTTTGTTAATTTTCTGTCCAACACTTCTTCAAACACCAAAGCTAGTTGTCCTATATCAGTCTTAAGACTCCCCCATGAGTTCAATTTCTTGGGCCATTTCCATTAAACCTGTTGAATTTCAGCCCATTCCGACATCGTCGTGACAAATGACAAAATTGCCCCTAGTGCGGTTTTTCTTTGTAAATTTTCGGTCCAACACTTCTTCAAACTCCAATGCTTGTTGTCCTATATCAATCTCAAGACTCTGCCTCGAGTCCAATTTCTCAAGCCATTTCTAATCAACCGGCCAAATTTCAGCCCATTCCGACATTGTCGCGAGAAATGGCAAAATTGCCCCTGCCACGATTTTTCTTTTTTAATTTTCTGTCCAACATTTCTTCAAACTCCAAAGCTAATTGTTCTATATCAGTCTCGGCTTGGACTCCACCCTGAGTCCAATTTCTGGAGCCGTTTCCAATCAACCTGCCAAATTTCAGCCCATTTCGACAGCGTCGCGACAAATGAAAAAATTGCCCCTGGAGCTGTTTTTCTTTGTTAATTTTCTGTCCAACACTTCTTCAAACTCCAAGCTAGTTGTCCTATATCAGTCTCAGATTGGACTCTACCATGAGTCCAATTTCTCGGGACATTTTCAATCAACCTTCCAAATTTTAGCCCATTCTGACACCGTCACGACAAATGACAAAAATGTCCCTGGTGCGGTTTTTCATTGTTAATTTTCTGTCTTCTTCAAACTCCAATGCTAGTCGTCCTATATCAGCCTCGGGACTCTGCCCTGAGTCCAATTCCATCTTCTTCAAACTCCAATGTTAGTTGCCCTATATCAGCCTCGGGACTCCGCCTCGAGTCCAATTTCTTGGGCTGTTTCTAATCAACCAAGCAAATTTCAGCGCATCCCGACACCGTCGCGACAAATGACAAAATTGACCCTAGTACGATTTTTCTTTGTTAATTTTCTGTCTTCTTCAAACTCCAATGCTAGTTGTCCTATATCAGCCTCGGGACTCCACCCCAAATCCAATTTCATGGGCTGTTTCCAATCAACTTGGCAAATTTCAGCCCATTCCGACACCATCACGATAAATGACAAAATTGTCCCTGGTGCGATTTTTCTTTGTTAATTTTCTTTCTAACACTTCTTCAAATCCAAAGCTAGTTGTCCTATATCAGTCTCGAGTTCAACTCCACCCCGAATCCAATTTCTCGGGTCATTTTCGATCAATCGGACAAATTTCAGCCTATTCTGACACCGTCGGGACAAATGACAAAATTGCCACTAGTGCAATTTTTCTTTGTTTATTTTCTATCCATCACTTCTTCAAACTCCAAAGCTAGTTGTCCTATATCAGTCCCGGCTTGGACTCTGCCTCAAGCCCAATTTCACGAGCCATTTCCAATCAACCTACCAAATTTCAGCCTATTCTGACACCGTCGCGACAAATGGCAAAATTGCCCCTGGTGCGGTTTTTCTTTTTTAATCTTCTGTCCAACACTACTTAAAACTTCAAAGCTAGTTGTCCTATATCAGTCTCAGCTTGGACTCTGTCTCGAGTCCAATTTCTTGGGCCGTTTTCAATCAACCCACCAAATTTCAGCCCATTCCGACACCGTCGCAACAAATGACAAAATTGCCCCTGGTGCGATTTTTCTTTGTAAATTTTCTGTCCAACACTTCTATAAACTCGAAAGCTAGTTGTCCAATATCAGTCTCGGGACTCTGCCCCGAGTCCAATTTCTCAGGCCCTTTCCAAACAACCTGCCAAATTTCAGCACGTTAAGACACCGTCGCGACAAATGACAAAGTTCCCCCCGGTGCGATTTTTCTTTGTTAATTTTCTGTCCAATACTTCTTCAAACTCCAAACCCAGTTGTCCTATATTAGTCTCAGCTTGGATTCTACCGTGAGTCCAATTTCTTGGGCCGTTTCCAATCGACCTGCCAAATTTTACCCCATTCCGACACCGTCGCGACAAATGACAATATTGCCCCTTGAGCGGTTTCTCTTTGTTAATTTTCAGTCTTCTTCAAACTCCAAAGCTAGTTGTCCAATATTGGTTTTGGGACTCCTCCTCGAGTCCAATTTCTCAGGCTGTTTTCAATCAACCTGCCAAATTTCAGCCCATTCCGACATTGTTGCGATAAATGATAAAATTGTCCCTGGTGCGATTTTTCTTTGTTAATTTTCTGCCCAAAACTTCTTCAAACTCCAAAGCTAGTTGTCCTATATCAGTCCTGGCTTGGACTCCACCCCGTGTTTAATTTCTCATGCCATTTCCATTCAAGCTGCCAAATTTCAGACCATTCCGACACTATTTTGACAAATGACAAAATTACCCCTGGTGCGGTTTTTCTTTATTAATTTTCTATCCAACACTTCTTCAAACTCCAAAGTTGGTTGTCCTATATCAGTCTTGGGACTCTGCCCCTAGTCCAATTTCTCAAGGCGTTTCCAATCATCCTGCCAAATTTTGGCCCATTCTGACACCATCGCGACAAATGAGAAAATTGCCCCTGGTGCAGTTTTCCTTTGTTAATTTTCTGTCCAACACATCTTCAAACTCCAAAGCTAGTTGTTCTCTATGAGTCCGACTCTACCTCGAGTCACATTTCTCGGGCCGTTTCCAATTAACCTGCCAAATTTCAGCCCATTCCAACAACGCGCGGCAAATGACAAAATTGCCCCTGGTGCGATTTTTCTTTGTTTATTTTCTATCCAACACTTCTTCAAACTGCAAAGCTAGTTGTCCTATATAAGACTCTTGACTCTACCCCGAGTCCAATTTCACGATCCATTTACAATCAACCTACCAAAATTTAACCCATTCCGACACCGTCGCGATAAATGACAAAATTGCCCCGGGTGCGGTTTTTCTTTATTTATTTTCTGTCCAATACTTCTTCAAACTCCAAAGCTAGTTGTCCTACACCAGTCTCTAGACTTTGCCTCGAGTCCAATTTCTCGAGCTATTTCCAATCAACCTGCCAAATTTCAGCCCATTCTGACACTGTCGCGACAAATGACAAAATTGACCCTGGTGCAATTTTTCTTTTTTAATTTTCTGTCCAACACTACTTAAAACTTCAAAGCTAGTTGTCCTATATCAGTCTTAGCTTGGACTCCACCCCGAGTCCAATTTCTCTGGTCGTTTCCAATCAACCATCCAAATTTCAGCCCATTCCCACACCGTCGCGATAAATGACAAAACTGTCCCTGGTGCGATTTTTCTTTGTAAATTTTGTCCAACACTTCTATAAACTCCAAAGCTAGTTGTCCTATATCAGTCTCAGGACTCCACCTCGAGTTCAATTTTTTGGGCCCTTTCCAATCAACCTGTAAAATTTCAGCACATTTCGACACCGTCGTGACAAATGACAAAGTTCCACCGGTGCGATTTTTCTTTGTTAACTTTCTGTCCAACGCTTCTTCAAACTCCAAAGCCAGTTGTCCTATATCAGTCTCAGCTTGGATTCTACCCCGAGTCAAATTTCTCGGGCCATTTCCAATCGACCTGCCAAATTTTAGCCCATTCTGAAACTGTCGCGACAAATGACAAAATTGCCCCTGGAGCGGTTTTTCTTTGTTAATTTTCTGTCTTCTTCAAACTCCAAAGCTAGTTGTCCAATATCAGTCTTGGGACTCCACCTCGAGTCCAATTTCTCAGGCTATTTTCAATCAACCTGCCAAATTTCAGCCCATTCCGACACTATCGCGATAAATGACAAAATTGTCCCTAGCGCGATTTTTCGTTGTTAATTTTCTACACAAAACTTCTTCAAACTCCAAAGTTAATTGTCCTATATAAGTTTCAGTTTGGACTCCACTTCGTGTCCAATTTCTCGAGCCATTTCCAATCAACCTGGCAAATTTTAGCCTATTTCGACATCTTCGCGACAAATGACAAAATTGCCCCTGGTGCGATTTTTCTTTGTTAATTTTCTGTCCAACACTTCTTCAAACTCCAAAGCTAGTTTTCCTATATCAGTTTTCTCGGGTCGTTTTCGATCAACCTGCCAAATTTCAGCCCTTTGGGACAAATGACAAAATTGCCCCTGGTGCGATTTTTCTTTGTTAATTTTCTGTCCAACACTTCTTCAAACTCCAAAGCTAGTTGTCCTGAGTTAGTCTTGGCTTCAACTCCACCCTAAGCCCAATTTTTCGGGTCGTTTTCGATCAACCTGCCAAATTTCAGCCCTTTGGGACAAATGACAAAATTGCGCCTAGAGCGATATTCCTTTGTTAATTTTATGTCAAAGACTTCTTCAAATTCCAAAGCTAGTTGTCCTATATCAGTCCCGGCTTGGACTTTGCCCCATGTTCAATTTCTCGTGCTGTTTACATTCAAGCTACCAAATTTCAGACCACTCCGACACCGCCGCGACAAATGACAAAATTGCCCCTGGTGCGGTTTTTCTTTATTAATTTTCTGTCCAACACTTATTCAAACTCCAAAGCTGGTTGTCCTATATCAGTCTTGAGATTTTGCCCCAAGTCCAATTCTCAGGCTGTTTCAAATCATACTACCAAATTTCGGCCCATTGCGACACCATCGCGACAAATGAGAAAATTGCCCCTGGTGCGGTTTTTCCTTGTTATTTTTCTGTCCAACACATCTTCAAACTCCAAAGCTAGTTGTCGTCTATGAGTTGGAGTCCGCCTCAAGTCCAATTTCTTAGGCCATTTCCAATCAACCTGCCAAATTTTAGCCCATTCCGACAACGTCGCGGCAAATGACAAAATTGCCCCTGGTGCGATTTTTCTTTGTTTATTTTCTATCCAACACTTCTTCAAACTCCAAAGCTAGTTGTCCTATATAAGACTCTTGACTCTGCCCTGAGTCCAATTTCACAGTCCATATACAACCAACCTACCAAAATTCAACCCATTCCGACACCGTCGCGACAAATGACAAAATTGCCCCGGGTGCGGTTTTTCTTTATTTATTTTCTGTCCAACACTTGTTCAAATTCCAACGTTAGTTGTCCAATATAAGACTCTTGACTCTGCCCCTAGTCCAATTTCACAGTCCATTTACAATCAACCTACCAAAATTCAACCCATTCCGACACCGTCACGACAAATGACAAAATTGCCCCGGGTGTGATTTTTCTTTATTTATTTTCTGTCCAGCACTTCTTCAAACTCCAAAGCTAGTTGTCCTACATCAGTCTCTGGACTCTGCCTCGAGTCCAATTTCTTGAGCTGTTTCCAATCAACCTGCCAAATTTCAGCCCATTCTGACACCGTCGCGACAAATGACAAAATTGCCCTTGGTGCGATTTTTCTTTTTTAATTTTCTATCCAACACTACTTAAAACTTCAAAGCTAGTTGTCCTAAATCAGTCTTAGCTTGGACTCTACCCTGAGACCAATTTCTCAGGCCGTTTCCAATCAACCATCCAAATTTCAGCCCATTCCGACACTGTTGTAATAAATGACAAAATTGCCCCTTGTGCGATTTTTCTTTGTAAATTTTCTGTCCAACACTTCTATAAACTCCAAAGCTAGTTGTCCTATATCAGTCTCGAGACTCCACCCTGAGTCCAATCTCTGGGGCCCTTTCCAATCAACCTACCAAATTTCAGCACATTTCGACACCATCGCGACAAATGACAAAGTTCCCCCGGTGCAATTTTTCTTTATTAATTTTCTGTCCAACACTTCTTCAAACTCTAAAGCTAGTTATCCTATATCAGTCTCAGCTTGGATTCTACCCCGAGTCCAATTTCTTGGGCCGTTTCCAATCGACCTGCCAAATTTTAGCCCATTTCGACACCGTTGCGACAAATGACAAAATTGCCCATGGAGCGGTTTTTCATTGTTAATTTTCAGTCTTCTTCAAACTGGAAAGCTAGTCGTCCAATATCGGTCTCGGGACTCCACCTCGAGTCCAATTTCTCTAGCTGTTTTCAATCAACCTGCCAAATTTCAGCCCATTCCGACACTGTCGCGATAAATGACAAAATTGTCCCTGGTGCGATTTTTCTTTATTAATTTTCTGCCCAAAACTTCTTCAAACTCCAAAGTTAGTTGTCCTATATAAGTCTCAGTTTGGAGTCCACCTCGTGTCCAATTTCAAGGGCCGTTTCCAATCAACCTGGCAAATTTTAGCCCATTCTGACATCTTCGAGACAAATGACAAAATTGCCCCTGGTGCAATTTTTCTTTGCTAATTTTCTGTCCAACACTTCTTCAAACTCCAAAGCTAGTTGTCCTGAGTTAGTCTTGACTTCAACTCCACCCTGAGCCCAATTTCTTGGGTTGTTTTCGATCAACCTGCCAAATTTCAGCCCATTGGGACAAATGACAAAATTGCCCCTAGAGCGATTTTTCTTTGTTAATTTTCTATCAAAGACTTCTTCAAACTCCAAAGCTAGTTGTCCTATATCAGTCTCAACTTAGACTTTGCCCCGAGTCCAATTTCTCAGGCCGTTTCCAATCATCCTGCCAAATTTTGGCCCATTCCGACACCATCGCGACAAATGAGAAAATTGTCCGTGGTGCGATTTTTCTTTGTTATTTTTCTGTCCAACACATCTTCAAACTCCAAAGCTAGTTGTTGTCTATGAGTTGGACTCTGCCTCAAGTCCAATTTCTCAGGCCGTTTCCAATCAACCTGCCAAATTTCAGCCCATTCTGACAACGTTGCGGCAAATGACAAAATTGCCCCTGGTGCGGTTTTTCTTTGTTTATTTTCTATCCAACACTTCTTCAAAGTCCAAAGCTAGTTGTCCTATATAAGACTCTTGACTCTATTCCGAGTCCAATTTCACGGTTCCATTTACAATCAACCTACCAAAATTCAACCCATTTCGACACCCTCACGACAAATGATAAAATTGCCCCGGGTGCGATTTTTCTTTATTAATTTTCAATTCGACACTTCTTCAAACTCCAAAGCTAGTTGTCCTACATCAGTCTCTGGAGTTCGCCTCAAGTCCAATTTCTCGGGCTGTTTTCAATCAACCTACCAAATTTAAGCCCATTCTAACACCGTTGCAGCAAATGATAAAATTGCCCCTGGTACGGTTTTTCTTTTCTAATTTTCGGTCCAACACTTCTTCAAACTCCAAAGCTATTGTCCTATATCAGTCTCAACTTAGTCTCTGCCTTGAATCCAATATCTCAGGCCATTTCTAATCAACCTACTAAATTTCAGCCCATTCCGACACCGTCGTGACAAATGATAAAATTGTCCCTGGTGCGATTTTTCTTTGTTAATTTTCTGTCCAACACTTCTTCAAACTCCAAAGCTAGTTGTCCTATATCAGTCTCAGGACTCCACCAAGAGATTAATTTCTCGAGTCGTTTCCAATCAACCTGTTAAATTTCAGCCCATTCCGACAACGTCGCGACAAATGACAAAATTGCCCCTAGTTTGGTTTTTCTTTGTAAATTTTCAATCCAATACTTCTTCAAACTCTAGAGTTAGTTGTCCTATATCAGTCTCTGGACCCCACCCCGAGTCCAATTTCTCGGGCCATTTCCAATCAACCTTCCAAATTTCAACCCACTCCGACACCGTCGCGACGATTGACAAAATTGCCCTTGGTGCGGTTTTTCTTTGTTAATTTTTTATCCAACACTTCATCAAACTCCAAAGCTAGTTGTCCTATATCAGTCTCGGCTTAGACTCTTCCTTGAGTCCAATATCTTGGGTCGTTCCTAATCAACCTGCTAAATTTCAGCCCATTCCGACACCGTCGCGACATATGACAAAATGGCCCTAGGTACGGTTTTTTTTTGTTAATTTTCTGTCCAACACTTCTTCAAACTCCAATGGTAGTTGTCCTATATCAATCTTAGGACTCTGCCCCGAGTCCAATTTCTTCGGTCGTTTCCAATCAACCTGCCAAATTTCAGTCCATTCCAACATCGTCACGACAAATGACAAAATTGCCGTTGGTGCAATTTTTCTTTGTTAATTTTCTGTCTTCTTCAAACTCCAAAGCTAGTTTTCCTATATCAGTCTCGAGATTCTACCTCGAGTCCAATTTCTAAAGCTGTTTCCATTCAACCTGCCAATTTTCGGTCATTCCAACACCATCACGATAAATGAAAAAATTGCCCTGGAGCGGTCTTACTTTGTTAATTTTCGGTCCAACACTTCTTCAAACTCCAAAGCTAGTTGTCCTATGTCAGTCTCAGCTTCAACTCCACCCTGACACCAATTTCTCAGGCCATTTCCGATCAACCTGCCAAATTATAGCCCATTCTGACACCGTCGGGACAAATGACAAATTGCCCCTAGTGCGGTTTTTCTTTGTTAGTTTTCTATCCATCACTTTTTCAAACTCCAAAAATCTAGTTGTCCTATATCAGTCCCAGCTTGGACTCCACCTCAAGTCCAATTTCTCAAGCCATTTCAAATCAACCTGCCAAATTTTAGCCCATTCTGACACCGTCGTGACAAATGACAAAATTGACCCTTGTGCGGTTTTTCTTTTTTTAATTTCTGTCCAACACTTCTTCAAACTCCAATGCTATTTATCCTATAACATTCTCAGCTTCGACTCCACCTCGAGTCCAAAATATCGGGCTATTTCGAATCAACCTGCCAAAATTTAGCCCATTCTGACACTGTCGTGACAAATGACAAAATTGCCCCTGGTGCGGTTTTTTTTTTCAATTTTCTGTCCAACACTTCTTCAAACACCAAAGCTAGTTGTCCTATATCAGTCTCAAGACTCCACCATGAGGTCAATTTCTCAGGCTATTTCCAATAAACCTGTTAAATTTTAGCCCATTCCGACACCATCGTGACAAATGACAAAATTGCCCCTGGTGCGATTTTTCTTTGTAAATTTTCTGTTCAACACTTCTTCAAACTCCAATGCTAGTTGTCCAATATCAGTCTCGGGTCACCCTAAGTCCAATTTCTCGGGCTTCAAATCAACCTACCAAATTTCAACCCATTCCGACACCGTCGCGACAAATGACAAAATAGTCCCTGGTGCGGTTTTTTTTTGTTAATTTTCTATCTAACACTTCTTCAATCACCAAAGCTTGTTGTCCTATATCCGTCTCAGGACTCCACCATGAGTTCAATTTCTCGGGCCGTTTCCAATAAACCAGTTAAATTTCAGCCCACTTCGACACCGTCGCGACAAATGACAAAATTGCCCCTGGTGCGGTTTTTCTTTGTGAATTTTCTGTCCAACACTTCTTCAAACTCCAATGCTTGTTGTCCTATATCAGTCTTGGGACTCCACCCGGAGTCCAATTTCTTGGGCCATTTCTAATCAACCTGCCAAATTTCAGCCCATTCCGACACTGTCGCAAAAAATGACAAAATTGCCCCTAATGCGGTTTTTCTTTTTTTATTTTTTGTCCAACATTTCTTCAAACTCCAAAGCTAGTTGTTCTATATCAATCTCGGCTTAGACTCCACCCTGGGTCCAATTTCCTCAGCCATTTCCAATCAACCTTCCAAATTTCAGCCCATTCCGACACCGTCACGTCAAATGGCAAAATTGCCACTAGCGCGGTTTTTTCTGTTAATTTTCTATCTTCTTCAAACACCAAAGCTAGTTGCCCTATATCAATCTCGAGACTTCACCCCAAGTCCAATTTCTCAGGCTGTTTCCAATCAACCTGCCAAATTTCAGCCCATTCCGACACCGTCACGATAAATGACAAAATTGCCCCTGGTACGATTTTTCTTTGTTAATTTTTTGTCCAACACTTCTTCGAACTCCAAAGCTAGTTATCCCATATTAGTCTCAGCTTCAATTCCATCCTGACTCAATTTTCTCGGGTCGTTTCCGATCAACATGCTAAATTTCAGCCCATTCTGACATCGTCGGGACAAATGACAAAATTGCCCCTAGTGCGGGTCCAACACTTCTTCAAACTCCAAAGCTAGTTGTCCTATATCAGTCCTGGCTTGAACTCCACCTCGAGTCCAATTTCTCAAACTGTTTCGAATTAACCTGCAGAATTTCAGCCCATTCTGACACCGTCGTGACAAATGACAAAATTGCCCGTGGTGCGGTTTTTCTTTTTTAATTTTCTGTCCAACACTTCTTCAAACTCCAAAGCTATTTGTCCTATATCAGTCTTGGCTTGGACTCCACCTTGAGTCCAATTTCTTGGGCCGTTTCTAATCAACCTGCCAAATTTTAGCCCATTCCGACAGCATCGTGACAAATGACAAAATTACCCCTGGTACGATTTTTCTATGTTAATTTTCAGTCCAACACTTCTTCAAACTCCAAAGCTAGTTGTCCTATATCAGTCTCTGGACTCTACCAAGATTTTATTTCCTCTGTCCGTTTCCAATCAACCTGTAAAGTTTCAGTCCATTCCGACACCGTTGCAATAAATGAAAAAATTGCCCCTGGTGCAGCTTTTCTGTGTAAATTTTTTGTCCATCACTCTTCAAACTCCAAAATGCTAGTTGTCCTATATCAATCCCGGCTTAGACTCCACCTTGAGTCCAATTTCTCAAGCGATTTCGAATCAACCTGCCAAATTTTAGCCCATTCTGACACCACGTGACAAATGACAAAATTGTCCCTGGTGCGATTTTTCATTTTTAATTTTCTGTCCAACACTTCTTCAAACTCCAATGCTATTTATCCTATATTAGTCTTTGCTTGGACTCCGCCTTGAGTCTAATATCTCGGGCTATTTCGAATCAAGCTGCCAAATTTCAGCCTATTCCGACACCGTCGCGACAAATGACAAAATTGCACCTGGTGCAGTTTTTTTTTTTGTAAATTTTCTGTCCAAAACTTCATCAAACACCAAAGTTAGTTGTCTTATATCAGTCTCAGGACTCCACCATGAGTTCAATTTCTCAGGCCGTTTCCAATAAACCTATTAAATTTCAGCCCATTCCGACACCGTCGCGACAAATGACAAAATTGCCCCTAGTGCGGTTTTTCTTTGTAAATTTTCTGTCCAACACTTCCTCAAACTCCAATGCTAGTTCTCCAATATCAGTCTTGGGACTCCTCTTCGAGTCCAATTTCTCGGGTTGTTTCCAATCAACTTGCCAAATTTCAGCCCATTCCGGCACTGTCGCAAAAAATGACAAAATTGCTCCTGCTGCGATTTTTCTTTTTTAATTTTCTGTCCAACATTTTTTCAAACTCCAAAGCTAGTTGTTCTATATCAGTCTCAGCTTGGATTCCACCCTGAGTCCAATTTCTCAAGGCGTTTCCAATCAACCTACCGAATTTCAGCCCATTTCGACACCGTTGCGACAAATGAAAAAATTGCCCCTGGAGCGTTTTTTCTTTGTTAATTTTCTATCCAACACTTCTTCAAACTCCAAAGCTAGTTGTCCTATATCAGTCTCAGATGGGACTCCACCATGAGTCCAATTTCTTGGGATGTTTCCAATCAACCTTCCAAATTTTAGCCCATTCCGACATCGTCACAACAAATGACAAAATTGTCCCTGGTGCGGTTTTTCATTGTTAATTTTCTATCTTCTTCAAACTCCAATGCTAGTTGTCCTATATCAGCCTCAGGACTCTGTCCCGAGTCTAATTCTATCTTCTTCAAACTCCTACGCTAGTTGTCCTATATCAGCCTCGGGACTCCGCCCCGAGTCCAATTTCTTGGGCTGCTTCCAATCAACCTGGCAAATTTCAGCCCATTCTGACACCTTCGCGACAAATGACAAAATTGACCCTGGTGCGGTTTTTCTTTGTTAACTTTTTATCTTCTTCAAACTCCAATGCTAGTTATCCTATATCAACCTTGGGACTCTAACCTGAATCCAATTTCTTGGGCTATTTCAAATCGACCTGGCAAATTTCAGCCCATTCCGACACCGTCGTGATAAATGACAAAATTGATCCTGGTGTGGTTTTTCTTTGTTAATTTTCTGTCCAACACTTCTTCAAATCCAAAGCTAGTTGTCCTATATTAGTCTCAGCTTGAACTCCACCCCGAGTCCAATTTCTTAGGTCATTTTCGATCAACCAGCCAAATTTTAGCCCATTCTGACACCGTCGGGACAAATGACAAAATTGCCCCTAGTGCGATTTTTCTTTGTTTATTTTCTGTCCATCACTTCTTCAAACTCCAAAGCTAGTTGTCCTATATCAGTCCTAGCTTGGACTCCGCCTCCAGCCTAATTTCTCAAGCTGTTTTGAATCAACTTGCCAAACTTCAGCCCAGTCTAACACCGTCGCGACAAATGACAAAATTGCCCCTGGTGCGGTTTTTCTTTTTTAATTTTCTGTCTAACACTACTTAAAACTTCAAAGCTAGTTGTCCTATATCAATCACAGCTTGGACTCTGTCCTGATTCCAATTTCTTGGGCCGTTTCCAATCAACCCTCCAAATTTCAGCCCATTCCGACACCGTCGTGACAAATGACAAAATTGCCCCTGGTGCGATTTTTCTTTGTAAATTTTCTGTCCAGCACTTCTATAAACTCCAAAGCTAGTTGTCCTATATCAGTCTCAGGACTCTACCCCGAGTCCAATTTCTCAGGCCCTTTCCAATCAACCTGCCAAATTTCAGCATGTTCCGACACCGTCACAACAAATGACAAAGTTCCCCGCGGTGCGATTTTTCTTTGTTAATTTTCTGTCCAACACTTCTTCAAACTCCAAAGCCAGCTGTCTTATATCAGTCTCCGCTTGGATTCTACCTCTAGCCCAATTTCTTGGGCAGTTTCCAATCGACCTGCCAAATTTTACCCTATTCTGACACTGTCATGACAAATGACAAAATTGCCCCTGGAGCGGTTTTTCTTTGTTAATTTTCTGTCTTTTGCAAACTCCAAAGCTAGTTGTCCGATATTGGTCTCGAGACTCCACCTCAAGTCCAATTTCTCAGGCTATTTTTAATCAACCTGCAAATTTCAGCCCATTCCGAAACCGTCGCGATAAATGACAAAATTGTCCTTGGTGCGATTTTTCTTTGTTAATTTTCTGCCCAAAACTTCTTCAAACTCCAAAGTTAGCTGTCCTATAAAAGTCTCAGTTTGGACTCCACCTCGTGCCCAATTTCTCGGGCCATTTCTAATCAACCTGGCAAATTTTAGCCCATTCCGACATCGTCGCAAAAAATGACAAAATTACCCCTGGTGCGATTTTTCTTTGTTAATTTTCTGTCCAACACTTCTTCAAACTCCAAAGCTAGTTGTCTTGAGTTATTCTCGGCTTCAACTCCACCCTGAGCCTAATTTTTCGAGTCGTTTACGATTAACCTGCCAAATTTCAGGCCTTTGGGACAAATGACAAAATAGCCCCTAGAGCGATTTTCCTTTGTTAATTTTTTGTCAAACGCTTCTTCCAACTCCAAAGCTAGTTGTCCTATATCAGTCCCGGCTTGGACTCTGCCCCGTGTTCAATTTCTCGTGCCGTTTCCATTCAAGCTGCCAAATTTTAGACCATTCCGACACCGTCGCGACAAATGACAAAATTGCCCCAAGTGCAGTTTTTCTTTATTAATTTTCTATCCAACGCTTCTTCAAACTCCAAAGCTAGTTGTCCTATATAAGATGCTTGACTCTGCCCCGAGTCCAATTTCACGGTCTGTTTACAATCAACCTACCACAATTCAACCCATTCCGACACCGTCGCGACAAATGACAAAATTGCCTCGGGTGCAGTTTTTCTTTATTTATTTTCTGTCCAACACTTCTTCAAACTCCAAAGTTAGTTGTCCTACATCAGTCTCTGAACTCCGCCTCAAGTCCAATTTCTCGAGCTATTTCCAATCAACCTGCCAAATTTCAACCCGTTCTGACACCGTCGCGACAAATGATAAAATTGCCCCTGGTGCGGTTTTTCTTTTTTAATTTTCTGTCCAACACTACTTAAAACTTCAAAGCTAGTTTCCTATTTCAATCTCAACTTGGACTCTGCCCCGAGTCCAATTTCTTGGGCCGTTTCCAATCAACCCTCCAAATTTCAGCCCATTCCGACACCGTCGCGACAAATGACAAAATTGCCCCTGGTGCGATTTTTCTTTGTAAATTTTCTATCCAACACTTCTATAAACTCCGAAGCTAGTTATCCTATCAGTCTCTGGACTCCACCCCAAGTCCAATTTCTCGGGCCCTTTCCAATCAACCTGCCAAATTTCAGTACATTCCGACACCGTCGCGACAAATATCAAAGTTCCCCCCGTTGTGATTTTTCTTTGTTAATTTTCTATCCATCACTTCTTCAAACTCCAAAAAGCTAGTTGTCCTATATCAGTCCCAGCTTGGACTCCACCTCGAGTCCAATTTCTCAAGCCATTTCGAATCAACCAGCCAAATTTTAGCCCATTCTGACACCGTCGTGACAAATGACAAAATTGACCCTTGTGCAGTTTTTCTTTTTTAATTTTCTGTCCAACACTTCTTCAAACTCCAATGCTATTTATCCTATATCAGTCTCAGCTTGGACTCTTCCTCGAGTCCAATATCTCGGGGTATTTCGAATCAACCTGCCAAATTTTAGCCCATTTCGACACCGTCGCGACAAATGATAAAATTGCCCCTTGTGCGGTTTTTTTTGTCAATTTTCTGTCCAACACTTCTTCAAACACCAAAGTTAGTTGTCCTATATCAGTCTCAAGACTCCACCATGAGCTCAATTTCTCAGGCCATTTCCAATAAACCTGTTAAATTTCAGCCCATTCCGACACCGTCGTGACAAATGACAAAATTGCCCCTAGTGCGATTTTTCTTCATAAATTTTCCGTCCAACACTTCTTCAAACTTCAATGCTAGTTGTCCAATATCAGTCTCGGGACTTTACCCCGAGTCCAATTTCTCGGGCCGTTTCAAATCGACCTGCCAAATTTCAACCCATTCCGACACCGTCGCGACAAATGACAAAATTGCCCCTGGTGTGATTTTTTTTTGTTAATTTTCTGTCCAACACTTCTTCAATAACGAAAGCTAGTTGTCCTATATCAATCTCAGGACTCCACCATGAGTTCAATTTCTAGGGCCGTTTCCAATAAACCAGTTAAATTTCAGCCCATTTCGACACCGTCGCTAAAAATGACAAAATTGCCCTTATTGCGATTTTTCTTTGTAAATTTTGTATCCAACACTTCTTCGAACTCCAATGCTTGTTGCCCTATATCAGTCTCTAGACTCTGCCCCGAGTCCATTTTCTTGGGCCGTTTCTAATCAACCTACCAAATTTCAGCCCATTCCGACACTGTCGCGACAAATGACAAAATTGCCCCTGGTGCGATTTTTCTTTTTTAATTTTCTGTCCAACATTTCTTCAAACTCCAAAGCTAGTTGTTCTATATTGGTCTTGGCTAAGACTCCACCCTGAGTCCAATATCCCGGGCCATTTCCAATCAACCTTCCAAATTTAAGCCCATTCCGACACCTTCACGTCAAATGACAAAATTACCACTAGGGCGGTTTTTCTTTGTTAATTTTCTGTCTTCTTCAAAAACCAAAGCTAGTTTTTCTATATCAATCTCGAGATTTTACACCAAGTCTAATTTCTCAGGCTGTTTCCAATCAACATGCCAAATTTCAGCCCATTTCGACACCATCGCGATAAATGACAAAATTACCCCTGGTGTATTTTTACTTTGTCAATTTTATGTCCAACATTTCTTCAAACTCCAAAGCTAGTTGTTCTATATCAGCCTTGGCTTGGACTCCGCCCTGAGTCCAATTTCCCTGGCCGTTTCCAATCAACATTCCAAATTTCAGCCCATTCCGACACCGTCACGTCAAATGACAAAATTGCCACTAGTGCGGTTTTCTTTGTTATTTGTATATCAATCTTGAGACTTCGTACCAAGTCCAATTTCTCAGGCTGTTTCCAATCAACCTGCCAAATTTCAGCCCATTTCGACACCGTCGCGATAAATGACAAAATTACCCTTGGTGCGATTTTTCGTTGTTAATTTTCTGTCCAACACTTCTTCAAACTCCAAAGCTAGTTGTTCTATATCAGTTTCGACTTGGACTCCGTCCTGAGTCCAATTTCCCTGGCTGTTTCCAATCAACCATCCAAATTTAAGCCCATTCCGACACTATCACGTTAAATGGTAAAATTGCCACTGGTGCGGTTTTTTTTGTTAATTTTCTGTCTTCTTCAAACACCAAAGCTAGTTGTCCTATATCAATCTCAAGACTTCACCCCAAGCCCAATTTCTCAGGCAATTTCCAATCAACCTGCCAAATTTCAGTCCATTCCGACACCGTCGCGACAAATAACAAAATTGCCCATGGTGCGATTTTTCTTTGTTAATTTTCTGTCCAACACTTCCTCAAACTTCAAAGCTAGTTGTCCTATATTAGTCTCAGCTTCAACTCCACCCTGACTCCAATTTCTCGGGTCATTTCCGATCAACATGCAAAATTTCAGCCCATTCTGACACCGTCGGGACAAATGACAAAATTGCCCCTGGTGCGGTTTTTCTTTGTTAATTTTCTATCCATCACTTCTTCAAACTCCAAAGCTAGTTGTCCTATATCAGTCCTGGCTTGGACTCCACCTCGAGTCCAATTTCTCAAGGTGTTTCGAATCAACCTGCCAAATTTCAGCCCATTCTGACACCGTCATGAGAAATGACAAAATTGCCCCTGCTGCGGTTTTTCTTTTTCAATTTTCTGTCTAACACTTCTTCAGACTCAAAGCTATTTGTCCTATATCAGTCTCGGCTTGGACTCCGCCTTGAGTCTAATTTCTTGGGCCGTCTCTAATCAACCTACCAAATTTCAGCCCATTCCGACAGCATCGTGACAAATGACAAAATTACCCTTGGTGCGGTTTTTCTTTGTTAATTTTCAGTCCAACACTTCTTCAAAATCCAAAGCTAGTTGTCCTATATCAGTCTCGGGACTCCACCAAGATTTTAATATCTCGGTCCATTTCCAATCAACCTGTAAAATTTCAGTCCATTCCGACACCGTCGCGACAAATGAAAAAATTGCCCCTGGTGCGTCTTTTCTATTTAAATTTTCTGTTCATCACTTCTTCGAACTCCAAAAAGCTAGTTGTCCTATATTAGTCCTGGCTTGGACTCCACCTCAAGTCCAATTTCTCAAGCCATTTCGAATCAACCAGCCAAATTTCAGCCCATTCGGACACCGTCGTGATAAATGACAAAACTGTCACTGGTGCGGTTTTTCTTTTTTAATTTTCTGTCTAACACTTCTTCAAACTCCAATGCTATTTATAATATATCGGTCTCGGCTTGGACTCCACCTTGAGTCCAATATCTCGGGCTATTTTGAATCAAGCTCCCAAATTTCAGCCCATTTCGACACCGTCGCGACAAATGACAAAATTGCCCCTGGTGCTTTTTTTTGTTAATTTTCTGCCCAACACTTCTTCAAACACCAAAGCTAGTTTTCCTATATCAGTCTCAGGTCTCCACCATGAGTTCAATTTCTTAGGCTGTTTCCAAAAAACCTGTTAAATTTTAGCCCATTCCGACACTGTCGCAACAAATGACAAAATTGCCCCTGGTGCGGTTTTTCTTTGTAAATTTTCTGTCCAGCACTTCCTCAAACTCCAATACTAGTTGTCCAATATCAGTCTTGGGACTCTGCCCCGAGTCCAATTTCTTGGGCCGTTTCCAGTCAACCTGCCAAATTTCAGCCTATTCCGACACCCATCGCAACAAATGACAAAATTGCCCCTAGTGCGGTTTTTTTTTGGCAATTTTTTATCCAACACTTCTTCAAACACCAAAGCCAGTTGTCCTATATCAATCTTAGGACACCATGAGTTCAATTTCTCAGGCAGTTTCCAATAAACCTATTAAATTTCAGCCCATTCCAACACCGTCGCGACAAATGACAAAATTGCCCCTAGTGCATTTTTTTTGTTAATTTTCTGTCCAACACTTCTTCAAACACCAAAGCTAGTTTTCCTATATCAGTCTCAGCTTGGACTCCACCCTGAGTCAAATTTCTTGGGCCGTTTCCAATCAACCTGCCAAATTTCAGCCCATTTTAACACCGTCGCGACAAATGAAAAAATTGCCCCTCGAGGGAATTTTCTTTTTTAATTTTTATGTCCAACACTTCTTCAAACTCTAAAGCTAGTTGTCCTATATCAGTCTTAGATTGGACTCCACCATGAGTCCAATTTCTCTGGAAATTTCCAATCAACCTTCCAAATTTTAGCCCATTCCAACACCGTCACGACAAATGACAAAATTGTCCCTGGTGCGGTTTTTCTTTGTTAATTTTCTGTCTTCTTCAAACTCCAATGCTAGTTGTCCTATATCAGCCTTGGGACTCTGCCCCAAGTCCAATTCTGTCTTCTTCAAACTCCAATGCTAGTTGTCCTATATCAGCCTCAGGACTCCACCCCGAGTCCAATTTCTTGGGTTGTTTCCAATCAAGCTGGCAAATTTCAGCCCATTACGACTCTGTCGCGACAAATGACAAAATTGACCCTGGTGCGATTTTTCTTTGTTAATTTTCTGTCTTCTTCAAACTCCAATGCTAGTTGTCCCATATCAACCTCGGGACTTCGCCCTGAATCCAATTTCTTGGGCTGTTTCCAATTAACCTGGCAAATTTCAGCCCAATTCGACACCGTCGCGATAAATGACAAAATTGACCGTGGTGCGGTTTTTCATTGTTAATTTTCTATCCAACACTTGTTCAAATCCAAAGCAAGTTGTCCTGTATCAGTCTCAGCTTCAACTCCACCCCAAGTCCAATTTCTCAGGTCATTTTCAATCAACCGGCCAAATTTCAACCCATTCTGACACCGTCGGGACAAATGACAAAATAGCTCCTAGTGCGATTTTTCTTTGTTTATTTTCTGTCCATCACTTCTTCAAACTCCAAAACTAGTTGTCCTATATCAGTCCCAGCTTGGACTCCGCCTCAAGCCCAATTTCTTGAGCCATTTCCAATCAACCTGCCAAATTTCCGCCCATTTTGACACTGTCGCGACAAATGACAAAATTGCCTCTGGTGCGGTTTTTCTTTTTTAATTTTCTGTCCAACACTACTTAAAACTTCAAAGCTAGTTGTCCTATATCAATCACAGCTTGGACTCTGCCCCGAGTCTAATTTCTCGGGCCGTTTCCAATCAGCCCTCCAAATTTTAGCCCATTCTAACACCATCGCGACAAATGACAAAATTGCCCCTCGTGCGATTTTTCTTTGTAAATTTTCTATCCAACACTTCTATAAACTCCAAAGCTAGTTGTCCTATATCAGTCTCGAGACTCTGCCGTGAGTACAATTTCTCAGGCCCTTTCCAATCAACCTGGCAAATTTCAGCACGTTCCGACACCGTCGCGACAAATGACAAAGTTCCCCCTGGTGCGATTTTTCTTTGTTAATTTTCTATCCAACACTTCTTCAAACTCCAAAGCCAGTTGTCCTATATCAGTCTCAGCTTGGATTCTGCCCCGAGTCCAATTTTTTGGACAGTTTCCAATCGACCTGCCAAATTCTAGCCCATTCTGACACCATCGCGACAAATGACAAAATTGCCCCTGGAGCAGTTTTTCTTTGTTAATTTTCTGTCTTCTTCAAACTCGAAAGCTAGTTGTCCAATATCAGTCTCGGACTCCACCTCGTGTCCAATTTCTTAGGCCATTTCTAATCAACCTGGCAAATTTTAGCCCATTCCGACATCGTCGCGAAAAATGACAAAATTACCCCTGGTGCGATTTTTCTTTGTTAATTTTCTGTCCAACACTTCTTCAAACTCCAAAGCTAGTTGTCCAGAGTTAGTCTTGGCTTCAACTCCACCCTGAGACCAATTTTTTGGGTCGTTTTCGATCAACCTGCCAAATTTCAGCCCTTTGGGACAAATGACAAAATTGCCCCTAGAGCGATTTTCCTTTGTTAATTTTCTGTCAAACACTTCTTCAAACTCCAAAGCTAGCTGTCCTATATCAATCCCAGCTTGGACTCTCCCCTGTGTTCAACTTTTCGTGCCGTTTCCATTCAAGCTGCCAAATTTCAGACCATTCCGACACCGTCGCGACAAATGACAAAATAGCCCCTGGTGCGATTTTTCTTTATTAAATTTCTATCCAACACTTCTTCAAACTCCAAAACTGGTTGTCCTATATCAGTCTCAGGACTTTACCCCAAGTCCAATTTCTCAGGCCGTTTCCAATCATCCTGCCAGATTTTGGCCCATTCCGACACCATTGCGACAAATACGAAAATTGCCCCTGGTACGGTTGTTCTTTGTTAATTTTCTGTCCAACACACTTCAAACTCCAAAGCTAGTTGTCCTCTATGAGTCGGACTTTACCTCGAGTCCAATTTCTCGGGCCATTTTCAATCAACCGGCCAAATTTCAGCCCATTCCGACAACGTCGCGGCAAATGACAAAATTGCCCCTGGTACGATTTTTCTTTGTTTATTTTCTATCCAACACTTCTTCAAACTCCAAAGCTAGTTGTCCTATATAAGACTCTTGACTCTGCCCTGAGTCCAATTTCACGGTCTGTTTACAATCAACCTACCAAAATTCAACCCATTTCGACACCGTCGCGACAAATGACAAAATTGCCTCGAGTGCAGTTTTTCTTTATTAATTTTCTGTCTAACACTTCTTCAAACTCCAAAGCTAGTTGTCCTACATCAGTCTCTGGTCTCCACCTTGAGTCCAATTTCTTGAGCTGTTTCCAATCAGCCTGCCAAATTTAAGCCCATTCTAACACCGTCACGGCAAATGACAAAATTGCCCCTGGTGCGATTTTTCTTTTCTAATTTTCTGTCCAACACTTCTTCAAACTCCAAAGCTAGTTATCCTACATCTGTCTCAACTTAGTCTCTACCTTGAATCCAATATCGTAGGCCATTTCTAATCAACCTACCAAATTTCAGCCCATTCCGACACCGTCATGACAAATGACAAAATTTTCCTTGGTGCGGTTTTTCTTTGTTAATTTTCTGTCCAACACTTCTTCAAACTCCAATGCTATTTATCCAATATCAGTCTCAGCTTGGACTACGCCTCAAGTCCAATATCTCGGGCTACTTCCAATCAACCTGTCAAATTTTAGCCCATTCCGACACCGTCACGACAAATGACAAAATTGCCCCTGGTGCAGTTTTTTTTATCAATTTTCTATCCAACACATCTTCAAACACCAAAGCTAGTTATCCTATATCAGTCTCAGGACTCCACCATGACTTCAATTTCTCAGGCCGTTTCCAATAAACCTGTTAAATTTCAGCCCATTCCGATACCGTCGTGACAAATGACAAAATTGCCCTTAGTGCGGTTTTTCTTTGTAAATTTTCTGTCCAACACTTCTTCAAACTCCAATGCTCGTTGTCCTATATCAGTCTAAGGACTCCACCTCGAGTCCAATTTCTTTGGCCGTTTCTAATCAACCTGCCAAATTTCAGCCCATTTCGACACTGTCGGGACAAATGACAAAATTGCCCCTGGTGCGGTTTTTCTTTTTTAATTTTCTGTCCAACATTTCTTCAAACTCCAAAGCTAGCTGTTCTATATCAGTCTCTACTTGGACTCCACCCTGAGTCCAATTTCTCGGGCCCTTTCCAATCAACTTTTCAAATTTCAGCCCATTCCGACACTGTCACGTTAAATGACAAAATTCCCACTAGTGCGGTTTTTCTTTGTTAATTTTCTGTCTTCTTCAAACTCCAAAGCTAGGTGTCCTATATCAATCTCGAGACTTTGCCCCAAGTCCAATTTCTCAGGCTGTTTCCAATCAACCTGCCAAATTTTAGCCCAGTCTGACACTGTCGCGATAAATGACAAAATTGCCCCTGGGGCGGTTTTTCTTTGCTAATTTTCTGCCCAACACTTCTTCAAACTCCAAAGCTAGTTGTTCTATATTAGTCTCGACTTGGATTCCACCCTGAGTCCAATTTCTCAGGCCATTTCCGATCAACCTTTCAAATTTCAGGCCATTCCGACACCGTCAAGTCAAATGGCAAAATTGCCACTAGTGCGATTATTTTTTTTGTTAATTTTCTATCTTCTTCAAACACCAAAGCTAGTTATCCTACATCAATCTCGAGACTTCACCCTAAGTCCAATTTCTTAGGCTATTTTCAATCAACCTGCCAAATTTCAGCCCATTCCGACACCGTCGCGATAAATGACAAAATTACATCTGGTGCGGTTTTTCTTTGTTAATTTTCTGTCCAACACTTCTTCAAACTCCAAAGCTAGTTTTTCTATATTAGTCTTAGCTTCAACTCCACCCTGACTCCAATTTCTCAGGTCACTTCCGATCAACATGCAAAATTTCAGCCCATTCTGACACCGTCGGGACAAATGACAAAATTGCCCCTAGTGCGGTTTTCTTTGTTAATTTTCTGTCCATCGCTTCTTCAAGCTCCAAAGCTAGTTGTCCTATATCAGTCCCGGCTTGGACTCCACCTCGAGTCCAATTTCTCAAGCTATTTCGAATCAACCTGCCAAATTTCAGCCTATTCTGACACTGTCGTGACAAATGACAAAATTGCCCCTGGTGCGGTTTTTCTTTTTTAATTTTCTATCCAACACTTCTTCAAACTCCAAAGCTAGTTGTCCTATATCAGTCTCGGCTTGGATTCCACCTTGAGTCCAATTTCATGGGCCATTTCTAATCAACCTGCCAAATTTCAGCCCATTCTGACAGCATCGTGACAAATGACAAAATTACTCTTGGTGCGGGTTTTCTTTGTTAATTTTCAGTCCAACACTTCTTCAAACTCCAAAGCTAGTTGTCCTATATCAGTCTTAGGACTCCATGAAGATTTTTAATTTCTCGGTCCGTTTCCAATCAACCTGTAAAATTTCAGTCCATTCTGACACCGTCGCGAGAAATGAAAAGATTGCCCCTGGTGCGAATTTTCTGTGTAAATTTTCTGTCCATCACTTCTTCAAACTCCAAAAAGCTAGTTGTCCAATATTAGTCCCAGCTTGGACTCCACCTCAAGTCCAATTTCTCAAGCCATTTCGAATCAACCAGCCAAAATTTAGCCCATTCTGACACCGCCGTGACAAATTACAAAATTGCCCTTGGTGTGGTTTTTCTTTTTTAATTTTCTGTCCAACACTTCTTCAAACTCCAATGCGATTTATCCTATATTAGTCTCAACTTGGACTCTACCTTGAGTCTAATATCTCGGGCTATTTTGAATCAACTTGCCAATTTCAGTCCATTCCGACACCGTCGCGACAAACGACAAAGTTGCCCCTGGTGTAGTTTTTTTTTTAATTTTCTATCCAACACTTCTTCAAACACCAAAGCTAGTTGTCCTATATCAGTCTCAAGACTCCACCATGAGTTCAATTTCTCAGGCCGTTTCCAATAAACCTGTTAAATTTTGGCCCATTCCGACACCGTCGCGACAAATGACAAAATTGCCCCTAGTGCGGTTTTTCTTTATAAATTTTCTGTCCAACACTTCCTCAAACTCCAATGCTAGTTGTCCAATATCAGTCTTGGGACTCCGCCCCAAGTCCATTTTCTCAGGCTGTTTCCAATCAACCTGCCGAATTTCAGTCCATTCTGACACCGTAGCGACAAATGACAAAATTGCCCCTGGTGCGTTTTTTTTTTTTGTTAATTTTCTGTACAACACTTCTTCAAACACCAAAGCTAGTTGTCAAATATGAGTCATAGGACTCCACCATGAGTTCAATTTCTCGGGCTGTTTTCAATAAACCTGTTAAATTTTAGCCCATTCCGACACCGTCGCGACAAATGACAAAATTGCCCCTGGTGCGGTTTTTTCTTTGTAAATTTTTAGTCCAACACCTCTTCAAACTCCAATGCTTGTTGTCCTATATCGATCTCAGGACTTTGCCCTGAGTCCAATTTTATGTGCCATTTCTAATCAACCTGCCAAATTTCAGCCCATTCCGACATTGTCGCGACAAATGACAAAATTGCCCCTGGTGCGGTTTTTTCTTTGTAAATTTTTAGTCCAACACCTCTTCAAACTCCAATGCTTGTTGTCCTATATCGATCTCAGGACTTTGCCCTGAGTCCAATTTTATGTGCCATTTCTAATCAACCTGCCAAATTTCAGCCCATTCCGACATTGTCGCGACAAATGACAAAATTGCCCCAGCTGCGGTTTTTCTTTTTTAATTTTTTGTCCAACATTTCTTCAAACTCCAAAGCTAGGTGTTCTATATAAGTCTCGGCTTGGACTCTACCCTTAGTCCAATTTCTAGGGCCGTTCCCAATCAGCCTGCCAAATTTCAGCCCATTTCGGCATCGTTGCAACAAATGAAAAATTGCCCCTGGAGAGGTTTTTCTTTGTTACTTTTTTGTCTACTTCAAACTCCAAAGCTAGTTGTCCTATATTGATCTCTGGACTCTGTCCCAAGTCCAATTTCTCTGGCTATTTCCATTCAACCTGCCAAATTTTAGCCCATTCCGACACCGTCGCGATAAATGACAAAATTACCCCTAGTGCGGTTTTTCTTTGTTAATTTTCTGTCCAACACTTCTTCAAACTCCAAAACTAGTTGTCCTCTATAAGTCCCAAGACTTTGTCCTAAGTCCAATTTCTCGGGTTGTTTCCAATCAACCAGCCAAATTTCAGCCCATTCCGACACTGTCGTGGCAAATGACAAAATTACCCCTGGTGCGGTTTTTCTTTGTTTATTTTCTATCCAACACTTCTTCAACCTCCAAAGCTAGTTGACCTATATTAGTCTCATGACTCTACCTTGAGTACAATTTCTCGGTCCGTTTACAATCAACCTGCCAAAATTTAATCCATTCCGTCACCGTCGCGACAAATGACAAAATTGCCCCAAGTGCAGTTTTTCTTTATTAATTTTCTGCCCAACACTTCTTCAAATTTCAAAGCTATTTGTCCTACATCAGTCTCAGGACTCCACCTTGAGTCCAATTTCTAGAGTCATTTCCAATCAACCTGCCAAATTTCAGCCCATTCTGACACCATCGAGACAAATGACAAAATTGCCCCTGGTGCGGTTTTCTCTTTTAATTTTCTGTCCAACACTTCATCAAACTCCAAAGCTAGTTGTCCTATATCAGTCTCAACTTGTACTCTACCTTGAGTCCAATATCTTGGGCCATTTCTAATCGACCTGTCAAATTTCAGTCCATTCCGACACTGTCATGACAAATGATAAAATTGCCCCTGGTGCGGTTTTTCTTTTTTACTTTTCTGTCCAACACTTCTTCAAACTCCAAAGCTAGTTGTCCTATATTAGTCTCGGCTTGGACTCCACCTCATGTCCAATATCTCAGGCCATTTTTATTCAACCTGCCAAATATCATCCCATTCCGACACTGTATCGACAAATGACAAAATTGCCCCCGGTGTGATTTTTCTTTGTTAATTTTCTGTCCAGCACTTCTTCATACTCCAAAGCTAGTTGTCCTATATCAGTCTCAAGAATCCACCCTGAGTTCAATTTCTTGGGTAGTTTCCAATCAACCTGTTAAATGTCAGCCCATTCCGACACCGAGGCGACAAATGACAAAATTGCCCCGGTACGGTTTTTTTTGTTAATTTTCTGTCCAACACTTCTTCAAACTCCAAAGCAAGTTGTCCTATATCAGTCTCGCCACTTAACCCCGAGTTCAATTTCTCGAGCCGTTTCCAATCAACCTTTTAAATTTTAGCCCATTCCGACACCGTCGCGACAAATGACAAAATTGCCCTGGTGCGGTTTTTGTTTATAAATTTTCTGTCCCACACTTCTTCAAACTCCAAAGCTAGTTGTCCAATTTTAGTCTCAAGACTCCACCACGAGTGTAATTTCTTAGGACACTTCCAACCAACCTGCCAAATTTCAGCCCATTCTGACACCATTGCGACAAATGACAAAATTGCCCTCGGTGCAGTTTTTCTTTGTTAATTTTTTGTCCAACACTTCTTTAAACTCCAAAGCTAGTTGTCCTGTATAATTCTCGGCTTGGACTCCACCTCTAGTCAAATTTCATGGGCCGTTTCAATCAACCTTCAAAATTTCAGCCCATTCCGACACCGTTACAATAAATGGCAAAATTGCCCCAGGTGCGGTTTTTCTTTGTTAATTTTCTATCTTCTTTAAACTCCAAATCTAGTTGTCCTATATCAATCTCGAAACTCCACCCAGAGTCTAAATTCTCAGGCTGTTTCCATCAACCTTCCAAACTTCAGCGCAATCCGACACCGTCGCGACAAATGACAAAATTGCCCTGGTGCGGTTTTTCTTTTTTAATTTTCTGTCCAACACTGCTACAAACTCTAAAGCTAGTTTTCATATATCAGTCTCGGCTTGGACTCCACCTCGTGTCCAAAATCTCGAGCCATTTCTATTCAACCTACCAAATTTCATCCCATTCCGACACCGTATCAACAAATGACAAAATTGCCCCCGGTGAGGTTTTTCTTTGTTGATTTTCTGTCCAACACTTCTTCATACTCCAAAGCTAGTTGTCCTAAATCAGTCTCAGGAATCTACCTCAAGTTCTATTTCTTTGGCCATTTCCAATCAACCTATTAAATGTCAGCCCATTCTGACACCGTCGCGACAAATGACAAAATTGCCCTGGTGCCGTTTTTCTTTGTTAATTTTTTGTCCAACACTTTTTCAAACTCCAAAGCAAGTTGTCCTATATTAGTCTCATGACTCCAGCCCGAGTTCAATTTCTTGAGCTGTTTCCAATCAACTTTTTAAATTTCAGCCCATTCCGACACCGTTGCGACAAATGACAAAATTGCCCCCAGTGCGGTTTTTGTTTATAAATTTTCTATCCCACACTTCTTCAAACTCCAAAGCTAGTTGTCCAATTTCAGTCTCGAGACTCTGTCTCGAGTCCAATTTCTCAGGATGTTTCCAATCAACTTGCCAAATTTCAGCCCATTCTGACACCATCGCGACAAATGACAAAATTGCCCCTGGTGCGGTTTTTCTTTGTTAATTTTTTGTCCAACACTTCTTTAAACTCCAATGCTAGTTGCCCTGTATAAGTCTTGGCTTGGACTCCGCCTCGAGTCAAATTTCTCGGGCCGTTTCCAATCAACCTTCCAAATTTCAGCCCATTCCGACACCGTCACGATAAATGGCAAAATTGCCCCTAGTGCGGTTTTTCTTTCCTAATTTTTTGTCTTCTACAAACTCAAAAGCTAGTTGTCCTATATCAATCTCATAACTCTGCCCTGAGTCCAAATTCTCAGGCTATTTCCAATCAACCTTCCAAACTTCAGCCCATTCCGATACCGTCGCGACAAATGACAAAATTACCACGGTGCGATTTTTCTTTGTTAATTTTCTGTCCAATACTTCTTCAAACTCTAAAACTAGTTGTCCTATATCAGTCTCAATTCAACTCCACCCCGAGTCCAATTTTTCAGGTTGTTTCCAATCAACCTGCCAAATTTCAGCCCATTTTTGACACCGTCGGGACAAATGACGAAATTGCCCCTAGTGAGATTTTTCTTTGTTAATTTTCTGTTCAACACTTCTTCAAACTCCAAAGCTAGCTGCCCTATATAAGTCTTAGCTTGGACTCCACACCGAGTCCAATTTCTTGGGCCGTTTCCATTCAACCTGCCAAATTTTAGCCCATTTCGACACCGTCACGACAAATGACAAAATTGCTCCTGGTGCGGTTTTTCTTTATTAATTTTTTGCCCAACAGTTCTTCAAACTCCAAACCTAGTTGTCCTCTATGAGTTCTGAGACTCTGCCCCGAGTCCAATTTTTCGGGCCATTTCCAAAAAACCTGCCAAATTTTAGCCCATTCCGACACCGTCGCGGTAAATGACAAAATTGCCCCTGGTGCGGTTTTTCTTTGTTTATTTTCTGTCCAACTCTTCTTCAGACTCCAAAGCTAGTTGTCCTATATCAGTCTCTTGACTCTGCCCAGAGTCCAATTCTCGGTCCGTTTATAATCAACCTGCCAAAATTCAACCCATTCTGACACCGTCGCGACAAATGACAAAATTGCCCAAGTGCGATTTTTCTTTACTAATTTTGTGTCCATCAATTCTTCAAACTCCAAATCTAGTTACACTATATCAGTCTCAGCTTGGACTCCACCTCGTGTCCAATATCTTGGGCTGTTTCTATTTAACCTGCCAAATTTCATTCCATTCCGACACCGTCGCGACAAATGACAAAATTGCCCCCGGTGCGGTTTTTCGATGTTAATTTTCTGTCCAACACTTCTTCATACTCCAAAGCTAGTTGTCCTATATTAGTCTTAGGAATCCACCCTGAGTTCAATTTCTTGGGCCATTTCCAATCAACTTATTGAATGTCAGCCCATTCCGACATCGTCGCGACAAATAACAAAATTGCCCCTGGTGCGGTTTTTCTTTGTAAAATTTCTGTCCAACACTTCTTCAAACTCCAATGGCAGTTGTCCTATATCAGTCTCGAGACTCTACCCCGAGTCCAATTTTTTGGGCTGTTTCCAATCAACCTGCCAAATTTCAGCCTATTCCGACACCATCGCAACAAATGACAAAATTGCCTCTGGTGCGATTTTTCTTTGTTAATTTTCTGTGCAACACTTGTTCAAACTCCAAAGCTAGTTGTCCTATATCAATCTTAGCTTGAACTCCGCCCTGAGTCCAATTTCTCGGGTCGTTTCCAATCAACCTTCCAAATTTTAGCCCATTCCGACATCGTCACGTCAAATGACAAAATTGCGCCTGGTGCGGTTTTTCTTTGTTAATTTTCTGTCTTCTTTAAACTCCAAAGCTAATTGTCCTATATCAGTCTCGAGACTCTGCCTAAAGTCCAATTTCTCAGGCTGTTTCCAATCAACCTGCCAAATTTTAGCCCATTCCGACACCGTCGCGATAAATGACAAAATTGCCCCTGGTGCGATTTTTCTTCGTTAATTTTTTGTCCAACACTTCTTCAAACTCTAAAGCTAGTTTTCCTATATCAGTCTCTCGACTCTTCCCTGAGTCTATTTTTTTCATTTCGTTTATAATCATACTGCAAAAATTCGACCCATTCCGACACCGTCTTGACAAATGACAAAATTGCCCCAGGTGCGATTTTTCTTTATTAATTTTTGGTCCAACACTTCTTCAAACTCCAAAGCTAGTTTTTTTACATCAGTCTTGGGACTCCATCTTGAGTCCAATTTCTCGAGTCGTCTCCAATCAACCTGCCAAATTTCAGCTCATTCTGACACCATCACGACAAATGACAAAATTGCACTAGGTGCGGTTTTTCGTTTTTAATTTTCTGTCCAACACTTCTTCAAACTCAAAAGCTAGTTGTCCTATATCAGTCTCAGCTTGGACTTCGCATCGAGTCCAATATCTCAGGCCATTTCTAATCAACCTGCCAAATTTCAGCCCATTCCGACACCGTCATGACAAATGACAAAATTAGCTCTGGTGTGGTTTTTCTTTGTTAATTTTCTATCCAACGCTTCTTCAAACTCCAAACATAGTTGTCCTATATCAGTTTTTGAGACTCCACCAAGATTTTAATTTCTTGGGCCGTTTGCAATCAACCTGTTAAATTTCAGCCCATTTCGACACCGTCGCGACAAAAGACAAAATTGCCCTGGTGCGGTTTTTCTTTGTTAATTTTCTGTCCAACACTTCTTCAAACTCCAAAGCAAGTTGTCCTGTATTAGTCTCAGGACTCTGCCCTGAGTTTAATTTCTCGAGCCGTTTCCAATCAACCTTTTAAATTTCAGCCCATTCAGACACAGTCGCGACAAATGATAAAATTGCCCCCAGTGCGGTTTTTCTTTGTAAATTTTCTATCCCACACTTCTTCAAACTCCAAAGATAGTCATCCAATATTAGTCTTGGGACTCCATCCTGAGTCCAATTTCTCAAGAAGTTTCCAATCAACCTGCCAAATTTCAGCCCGTTCCGACACCATCGCGACAAATGACAAAATTGCCTCATGGTGCGATTTTCTTTGTTAATTTTCTGTCCAGCACTTCTTCAAATTCCAAAGCTAGTTGTCCTATATTAGTCTTGGCTTGGACTCCACCTCGAGTCAAATTTCTCAGGCCGTTTCCAATCAACCTTCCAAATTTCCGCCTATTGCGACACTGTCACGACAAATGGCAAAATTGCCCCTGGTGCGGTTTTTCTTTGTTAATTTTCTGTCTTTTTCAAACTCCAAAGCTAATTGTCCTATATCAGTCTCGAGACTCCACCCAATGTCCAAATTATTAGGCTGTTTTCGATCAACCTTCCAAACTTCAGCCCATTTTGACACTGTTGCGACAAATGACAAAATTGCCGTGGTGCGATTTTTCTTTGTTAATTTTCTGTCCGACACTTCTTCGAACTCTAAAGCTAGTTGTCCTATATCAGTCTCGGTTCAACTCCACTCTGAGTCCAATTTCTCAGTCATTTCCGATCGGCCTGCCAAATTTCAGCCCATTTTAACACCGTCGGGACAAATGACAAAATTACCCCTAGTGCGGTTTTTCTTTGTTAATTTTCTGTCCAACACTTCTTCAAACTCCAAAGCTAGTTGCCCTATATTACTCCCAGCCAAGACTTCTCACCGAGTCTAATTTCTCGGGCTGTATCCATTAAATTTGCCAAATTTCAGCCCAATTCGACACCGTCACGACAAATGACAAAATCGCCCCTGGTGCGGTTTTTCCTTATTAATTTTCTGTCCAACACTTCTTCAAACTCCAAAGCTAGTTGTCCTATATCAATCTCGGGACTCTAGCTTGAGTCCAATTGCTCGGGCCGTTTCCAATCATCCTGCCAAATTTTGACCCATTCCGACACCGTTGCGAGAAATGAGAAAATTGCCCCTGGTGTTGTTTTTCTTTATCAATTTTCTGTCCAACACTTCTTCAAACTCCAAACCTAGTTGTCCTACATCAGTCTTGGGACTTCGCCCTGAGTCCAATTGCTTGGGCCGTTTCCAATCAACATCCCAAATTTTAGTCTATTTCGACACCGTCCCGACAAATGACAAAATTGCCCCTGGTGCGGTTTTTCTTTATAAATATTATGTCCAACACTTCTTCAAACTCCAGAGCTAGTTGTCCCGTATCAGACTCAGGACTTCGCCCCAAGTACAATTTCTCGAGCCGTTTCCAATCAACCTTCCAAATCTCATCCCATTCCGACACCGTCGCGACAAATGACAAATTGCCCCAGGTGCAGTTTTTCTTTGTTAGTTTTCTGTCCAACACTTCTTCAAACTCTATAGCTAGTTGTCCTATATCAGTCTCGACTTGGACTCTGCCTTGAGTCCAATATCTCGGCCCATTTCTAATCAACCTACCAAATTTCAGCCCATTCCGACACCGTCGCGACAAATGACAAAATTGCCCCAATTGCGATTTTTCTTTGTTAATTTTCTGTCCAACACTTCTTCAAACTTCAAAGCTAGTTGTCCTATCTCAGCCTCAGGACTCCACCCCAAGTTTAATTTCTGGAGCCATTTCCAAGCAACCTGTTAAATTTTAGCCCATTCCGATACCGTTGCGACAAATAACAAAATTACCCCTGGTGCGGTTTTTCTTTATTAATTTTATGTCCAACACTTCTTCAAAATCTAAAGCTAGTTGTCCTACATCTGTCTCGGGACTTCGCCTCGAGTCCAATTTCTGGAGCCATTTCCAATCAACCTACCAAATTTCAGCTATTCTGACACCTTCGTGACAAATGACAAAATTGCACCTGGTGCAATTTTTCTTTTATAATTTTATGTCCAACACTTCTCCGAGCTCCAAACCTAGCTGTCCTATATCAGTCTCAGCTTGGACTCCACCTCAAGTAGAATATCTCGGGTCGTTTCTAATCAACCTTCCAAACTTCAGCCCATTTCGACACCGTCGTGACAAATGACAAAATTGACCCTGGTGCAGTTTTTATTTGTTAATTTTCTGTCCAACACCTCTTCAAACTCCAAAGCTAGTTGTCCTATATTAGTCATGGGATACCACCAAGTGTTTAATTTCTCGGGCCGTTTCCAATCAACCTGTTAAATTTAAGCCCATTCTGAAACCGTCGTGACAAATGACAAAATTGCCCCTGGTGCGATTTTTCTTTGTAAATTTTCTGTCCAACCTTTCTTCAAACTCTAGAGCTAGTTGTCCTATATCAGTCTTAAGACTCCGCCCTGAGTCCAATTTCTTGGGCAGTTTCCAATCAACCTACCAAATTTCAGCCCATTCCAACACTGCGCGACAAATGACAAAATTGCCCCTGGTGCGATTTTTCTTCGCTAATTTTCTGTCCAACACTTCATCAAACTCCAAAGCTAGTTGTCCTATATCAGTCTCGGCTTGGACTTCACCTTGAGTCCAATATCTAGGGCCGTTTCTAATCAACCTGCCAAATTTCAACCCATTCTGACACCATTGCGACAAATGACAAAATTGCTCCTGGTGCTGTTTTTCTTTGTTAATTTTCTGTCCAACACTACTTCAAACTCCAAAGCTAGTTGTCCTATATCAGTCTCAGGACTCCACCCCGAGTTCAATTTCTCAGGCCGTTTCCAATCAACCTCATAAATTTCAGCACATTGCAACACCGTCGCGACAAATGAGAAAATTACCCCCGGTGCGATTTTTCTTTGTAAATTTTCTGTCTAACACTTCTTCAAACTCCAAAGCTATTTGTCCTATAACAGTCTCGGGACTCTACCCTAAGTTTAATTTCTTGGGCCATTTCCAATCAACCTACCAAATTTCAGCCCATTCCGATACCGACGCGACAAATGACAAAATTGCCCATGGTGCGATTTTTCTTTGTTAATTTTCTGTCCAACACTTTTTCAAACTCCAAAGCTAGTTGTCCTATATCAATCTCGACTTGGACTCTGCCATGAGTCCAATTTCTTGGGCCGTTTCAAATCAACCATCCAAATTTCAGCTAATTCTGACACCGTCACGACAAATGACAAAATTGCCCTTGGTGCGGTTTTTCTTCGTTAATTTTCTGTCTTCTACAAACTCAAAAGCTAATTGTCCGTACCAGTCTTGGGACTCCACCTCGAGTCCAATTTCTTTAGCTGTTTCCAATCAACTTGCCAAATTTCAGCCCATTCCGACACCGTAGCGATAAATGAAAAAATTGCCCCTGGTGCTGTTTTTCTTTGTTAATTTTCTATCCAACACTTCTTCAAACTCCAAAGCTGGTTGTCCTACATCAGTCTTGGCTTCAATTTCACCTCGAGTACAATTTCTTGGGCCGTTTCCATTCAACTTGCCAAATTTCAGCCCATTCTGACACCATCACGACAAATGACAAAATTGCCCCTGGTGCGGTTTTTCTTTATTAATTTTCTGTCCAACACTTCTTCAAACTCCAAAGCTAGTTGTCCTATATCAATCTCAAGACTCCGCCCTGAGTCCAATTTCTTGGGCCATTTCCAATCACCCTGCCAAATTTCAGCCCATTCCAACACTGTCACGACAAATGACAAAATTGCCCCTGGTGCGGTTTTTCTTTATTAATTTTCTGTCCAACACTTCTTCAAACTCCAAAGCTAGTTGTCCTATATCAATCTCAAGACTCCGCCCTGAGTCCAATTTCTTGGGCCATTTCCAATCACCCTGCCAAATTTTGGCCCTTTCCGACACAATCGCGACAAATGAGAAAATTTCCCCTCGTGTGGTTTCTCTTTGTTAATTTCCTGTCCAACACTTTTTATAACTCCAAAGCTAGTCGACCTATATCAGTCTCAGGACTCCACCCGGAGTTCAATTTCTCAGGCCGTTTCCAATCAACCTGTTAAATTTCAGCGCATTCCGACATCGTCGCGACAAATGACAAAATTGCCCTTCGTGCGGTATGTCTTTGTAAATTTTTTGTCCAACACTTCTTCAAATACCAAAGCTAGTTTCCCTATATCAGTCTCAGGACTTGGCCCCAAGTCCAATTTCTCGGGCCGTTTCCAATCAAGCCGCCAAATCCCAGTCCATTCCGACACCGTCACGACAAATGACAAAATTGCCCCTGGTACGGTTTTTCTTTGTTAATTTTCTGTCCAATAGTTCTTCAAACTCCAAAGCTAGTTGTCCTATATCAATTTCGGCTTGGACTCTGCCTTGAGTCCAATTTCTCGGGCCGTGTCCAATGAACCTGCCAAATTTCAGCCCATTTTGACACTGTCGCGACAAATGAAAAAATTGCCCCTAGTGTGGTTTTTCTTTATTAATTTTCTGTCCAATACTTCTTCAAACTCCAAAGTTAGTTATCCTGCATCAATCTTAAGACTCCTCCTTGAGTCCAATTTCTCGAACCGTTTCCAATGAACCTGCCAAATTTCAGGCCACTCCGACACCGTCGCGAAAAATGATAAAATTGCCCCTGGTGCGATTTTTTTTTAATTTTCTGTCCAACACTTCTTGAAACTCCAAGGTTAGTTGTCCTATATTAGTCTCGACTTAGACTCCGCCTTTAGTCTAATATCTCGGGCCATTTCTAATCAACCTGTCAAATTTCAGCCCATTCCAACACCATCGTGACAAATGACAAAATTACCCCGGGTACGGTTTTTCTTTGTTAATTTTCTATCCAACACTTCTTCAAACTCCAAAGGTAGTTGTCCTATACCATTCTCGAGACTCCACCAAGATTTTAATTTCTTGGGCCGTTTCCAATCAATCCGTAAAATTTCAGCCCATTCCGAAACCGTCGCGACAAATGACAAAATTGCCCTTAATGCAGCTTTTCTGTGTAAATTTTCTATCCAACACTTCTTCAAACTCGAGAGCTAGTTGTCCTATATCAGTCTTGGACAATGCCCTGAGTCCAGTTTCTTGGGCTGTCTCCAATCAACTTTCCAAATTTCAACCCATTCCTCCACCGCCGACAAATGACAAAATTGCTCTTAGGTGGTTTTTCTTTGTTAATTTTCTGTCAAACACTTCTTCAAACTCCAAAGCTAGTTTTCCTATATCAGTCTCAGCTTGGAGCCCACCTTGAGTCCAATATCTCGGGCCATTTCTAATCAACCTGCCAAACTTCAGCCCATTCCGACACAATCGCAACAAATGATAAAATTGCCCGTGGTGTGGTTTTTCTTTGTAAATTTTCTGTCCAACACTTCTCCAAACTCCAAAGCTAGTTGTCCTATATCAGTCTTAGGACTTTGCCCTAAGTCTAATTTCTCGGGCCGTTTCCAATCAACCTGCCAAATTTCAGCCGATTCCGACATCGTCGCGACAAATGAGAAAATTGGCCGTGGTGTGGTATTTCTTGGTTAATTTTCTGTCCAACACTTCTTCAAGTTCCAAAGCTAGTTGTCCTATATCAGTTTCGGCTTGGACTTTGCCCCGAGTCCAATTTCTCGGGCCGTTTCCAATCAATCTTCCAAATTTCTACCCATTCCAACACCATCGTGACAAATGACAAAATTGCCCCTGGGTGGTCTTCCTTTGTTAATTTTCTACCAGACACTTCTTCAAACTCGTAAGCCAGTTGCCCTATATCAGTCTCGGCTTGGACCCCACCCTGAGTCCAATATCTTGGGCCGTTTCTAATCAACCTATCAAATTTCAGCCCATTCCGACACAGTCGCGACAAATGACAAAATTGCCCCTGGTGCGATTTTTCTTTGCTAATTTTCTGTCCAACATTTTTTAGAACTCCAAAGCTAGTTGTCCTATATATGTCAAAGGACTCCACCCCGTGTTCAATTTCTCTGGCCGTTTCCAATCAACCTGATAGATGTCAACCCATTCCAACACCGTTGTGACAAATGACAAAATTGCCCCTGATGCGGTATTTCTTTGTAAATTTTCTGTCCAACACTCCTTCAAACTCCAAAGCTAGTTGTCCTATATCAGTCTCCGGACTCCACCTCGAGTCTAATTTCTTGGACGGTTTCCAATCAACCTGCCAAATTTCAGCTCATTTCGATGCCGTCGCGACAAATGACAAAATTGCTCCTGTTGTGGTTTTTCTTTGTTAATTTTCTGTCCAACACTTCTTCAAACTCCAAAGCTAGCTGTCCTATATCATCTTGGCTTGAACATTGCCCCGAGTCCAATTTCTCGGGCTCTTTCCAATCAACCTGCCAAATTTCAACCCATTCCGACACTGTCGTTACAAATGACAAAATTACCCCTGGTGTGATTTTTCTTTGTTAATTTTCTGTCCAACACTTCTTCAAACTCCAAAGCTAGTTGTCCTATATCAGTCCCAGCTTGGACTCTGCCCCAAGTCCAATTTCTCGGGCCGTTTCCAATCAACCTGCCAAATTACAGCCCATTCCGACACCATCGCGACAAATGACAAAATTGCCCCTAGTGTGGTTTTTCTTTATTAATTTTCTGTCCAATACTTTTTCAAACTCCAAAGCTAGTTGTCTTACATCAGTCTCGAGAATCCGCCTTGAGTCCAATTTCTTGAGCCGTTTCCAATCAACCTACCAAATTTTAGGCCACTCCGACACCGTCGCGACAAATAACAAAATTACCCCAGTGCGGTTTATTTTTTAATTTTCTGTCCAACACTTCTTCAAACTCCAAAGCTAGTTATCCTATATCTATCTCGGCTTAGACTCCACCTTTAGTCCAATATCTCGGGCTGTTTCTAATCAACCTGCCAAATTTCAGCCCATTCAAACAGTGTCGTGACAAATGACAAAATTACCCTTGTGCGGTTTTTCTTTGTTAATTTTCTGTCCAACACTTCTTCAAACTCTAAAGCTAGTTGTCCTATATCATTCTTAGGACTCCACAGAGATTTTAATTTCTCGAGCTATTTCCAATCAACCTGTAAAATTTCAGCCCATTTCGAAACCGTCGCAACAAATGACAAAATTGTCCCTGGTGCGGCTTTTCTGACTAAATTTTCTATCCAACACTTCTTCAAACTCCAGAGCTAGTTGTCCTATATTGGTCTTGGGACTATGCCCTGAGTCTAATTTCTTGGGCTATTTTCGATCAACCTTCCAAATTTCAACTCATTCCGACACCGTCACGGCAAATGACAAAATTGCCCTTGGATGGTTTTTCTTTGTTAATTTTTTGTCAAACACTTCTTCAAACTCCAAAGCTAGTTGTCCTATATCAGTATCGACTTGGACCCCATCTTGAGTCCAATATCTCGGGCCATTTCTAATCAACCTGCCAAATTTCAGCCCATTCCAACACCGTCGTGACAAATGACAAAATTACCCCTGGTGTGGTTTTTCTTTGTTAATTTTCTATCCAACACTACTTCAAACTCCAAAGCTAGTTGTCCTATATCATTCCCAGCTTGGACTCTGCCCCGAGTCCTATTTCTCAGGCCGTTTCCAATCAACCTGCCAAATTTCAGCCCATTCCGACACCGTCGCGACAAATGACAAAATTGCCCATGGTGTGGTTTTTCTTTATTAATTTTCTTTCCAATACTTCTTCAAACTCCAAATTTAGTTGTCTTACATCAGTCTCAAGACTCCACCTCCAGTCCAATTTCTCGAGCCGTTTCCAATCAACCTGCAAAATTTCAGGCCACTCCGGCACCGTCGCGACAAATGACAAAATTGCCCCTGGTGCAGTTTATTTTTTAATTTTCTGTCCAACACTTCTTCAAACCCCAAAGCTAGTTGTCCTATATCTTTCTTAGGACTCCACAAAGATTTTAATTTCTTGAGCTATTTCCAATCAGCCTGTAAAATTTCAGCCCATTCCGAAACCATCGCGACAAATGATAAAATTGCCCCTGGTGCGGCTTTTCTGAGTAAATTTTCTATCCAACACTTCTTCAAACTCCAGAGCTAGTTGTCCTATATTGGTCTTGGGACTATGCCCTGAGTCTAATTTCTTGGGCTATTTTCGATCAACCTGCCAAATTTCAGCCCATTCCAACACCGTCGTGACAAATGACAAAATTGCCCCTGGTGTGGTTTTTCTTTGTTAATTTTCTGTCCAACACTACTTCAAACTCCAAAGCTAGTTGTCCTATATCATTCCCAGCTTGGACTCTGCCCCGAGTCCTATTTCTCAGGCCGTTCCCAATCAACCTGCCAAATTTCAGCCCATTCCGACACCGTCGCGACAAATGACAAAATTGCCCATGGTGTGGTTTTTCTTTATTAATTTTCTTTCCAATACTTCTTCAAACTCCAAAGTTAGTTGTCTTACATCAGTCTCAAGACTCCATCTCCAGTCCAATATCACGATCCGTTTCCAATCAACCTGCAAAATTTCAGGCCACTCCGACACCGTCGCGACAAATGACAAAATTGCCCCTGGTGCGATTTATTTTTTAATTTTCTGTCCAACACTTCTTCAAACCCCAAAGCTAGTTGTCCTATATCATTCTTGGGACTCCACAAAGATTTTAATTTCTTGAGCTATTTCCAATCAGCCTGTAAAATTTCAGCCCATTTCGAAATCGTCGCAACAAATGACAAAATTGTCCCTGGTGCGGCTTTTCTGAGTAAATTTTCTATCCAACACTTCTTCAAACTCCAGAGCTAGTTGTCCTATATTGGTCTTGGGACTATGCCCTGAGTCTAATTTCTTGGGCTATTTTCGATCAACCTTCCAAATTTCAACTCATTCCGACACCGTCACGGCAAATGACAAAATTGCCCTTGGATGGTTTTTCTTTGTTAATTTTTTGTCAAGCACTTCTTCAAACTCCAAAGTTAGTTGTCCTATATCAGTCTCGACTTGGACCCCATCTTGAGTCCAATATCTCGGGCCATTTCTAATCAACCTACCAAATTTCAGCCCATTCCAACACCGTCGTGACAAATGACAAAATTACCCCTGGTGTGGTTTTTCTTATTTAATTTTCTGTCCAACACTACTTCAAACTCCAAAGCTAGTTGTCCTATATCATTCCCAGCTTGGACTCTGCCCCGAGTCCTATTTCTCAGGCCGTTTCCAATCAACCTGCCAAATTTTAGCCCATTCCGACACCGTCGCGACAAATGACAAAATTGCCCATGGTGTGGTTTTTCTTTATTAATTTTCTTTCCAATACTTCTTCAAACTCCAAAGTTAGTTGTCTTACATCAGTCTCAAGACTCCACCTCCAGTCCAATTTCTCGAGCCGTTTCCAATCAACCTGCAAAATTTCAGGCCACTCCGACACCTTCGCGACAAATGACAAAATTGCCCCTAGTGCGGTTTATTTTTTAATTTTCTGTCCAACACTTCTTCAAACCCCAAAGCTAGTTGTCCTATATCATTCTTGGGACTCCACAAAGATTTTAATTTCTTGAGCTATTTCCAATCAGCCTGTAAAATTTCAGCCCATTCCGAAACCATCGCGACAAATGAGAAAATTGCCTCTGGTGCGGCTTTTCTGAGTAAATTTTCTATCCAACACTTCTTCAAACTCTAGAGCTAGTTGTCCTATATTGGTCTTGGGACTATGCCCTGAGTCTAATTTCTTGGGCTATTTTCGATCAACCTTCCAAATTTCAACTCATTCCGACACCGTCACGACAAATGACAAAATTGCCCTTGGATGGTTTTTCTTTGTTAATTTTTTGTCAAACACTTCTTCAAACTCCAAAGCTAGTTGTCCTATATCAGTCTCGACTTGGACCCCATCTTGAGTCCAATATCTCGGGCCATTTCTAATCAACCTGCCAAATTTCAGCCCATTCCAACACCGTCGTGATAAATTACAAAATTACCCCTGGTGTGGTTTTTCTTTGTTAATTTTCTGTCCAACACTACTTCAAACTCCAAAGCTAGTTGTCCTATATCATTCCCAGCTTGGACTCTACCCCGAGTCCTATTTCTCAGGCCGTTTCCAATCAACCTACCAAATTTCAGCCCATTCCGACACCGTCGCGACAAATGACAAATGCCCATGGTGTGGTTTTTCTTTATTAATTTTCTTTCCAATACTTCTTCAAACTCCAAAGTTAGTTGTCTTACATCAGTCTCAAGACTCCACCTCCAGTCCAATTTCTTGAGCCGTTTCCAATCAACCTGCAAAATTTCAGGCCACTCCGACACCGTCGCGACAAATGACAAAATTGCCCCTGGTGCGGTTTATTTTTTAATTTTCTGTCCAACACTTCTTCAAACCCCAAAGCTAGTTGTCCTATATCATTCTTGGGACTCCACAAAGATTTTAATTTCTTGAGCTATTTCCAATTAGCCTGTAAAATTTCAGCCCATTCCGAAACCATCGCGACAAATGATAAAATTGCCCCTGGTGCGGCTTTTCTGAGTAAATTTTCTATCCAACACTTCTTCAAACTCCAGAGCTAGTTGTCCTATATTAGTCTTAGGACTATGCCCCGAGTCCAATTTCTTGGGCCGTTTCCAATCAACCATCCAAATTTCAGCCCATTCCGACACCTTCGCGACAAATGACAAAATTGCCCCTCGGTGGTTTTTCTTTGTTAATTTTCTATCAAACACTTCTTCAAACTCCAAAGCCAGTTATCCTATATCAGTCTCGGCTTGGACCCTACCTTGAGTCCAATATCTCAGGCCGTTTCTAATCAACCTGCCAACTTTCAGCCCATTCCGACACAGTCGCGACAAATGATAAAATTACCCCTGGTGTGGTTTTTCTTTGTTAATTTTCTGTCCAACACTACTTCAAACTCCAAAGCTAGTTGTCCTATATCATTCCCAGCTTGGACTCTACCCCGAGTCCTATTTCTCAGGCCGTTTCCAATCAACCTACCAAATTTCAGCCCATTCCGACACCGTCGCGACAAATGACAAATGCCCATGGTGTGGTTTTTCTTTATTAATTTTCTTTCCAATACTTCTTCAAACTCCAAAGTTAGTTGTCTTACATCAGTCTCAAGACTCCACCTCCAGTCCAATTTCTTGAGCCGTTTCCAATCAACCTGCAAAATTTCAGGCCACTCCGACACCGTCGCGACAAATGACAAAATTGCCCCTGGTGCGGTTTATTTTTTAATTTTCTGTCCAACACTTCTTCAAACCCCAAAGCTAGTTGTCCTATATCATTCTTGGGACTCCACAAAGATTTTAATTTCTTGAGCTATTTCCAATTAGCCTGTAAAATTTCAGCCCATTCCGAAACCATCGCGACAAATGATAAAATTGCCCCTGGTGCGGCTTTTCTGAGTAAATTTTCTATCCAACACTTCTTCAAACTCCAGAGCTAGTTGTCCTATATTAGTCTTAGGACTATGCCCCGAGTCCAATTTCTTGGGCCGTTTCCAATCAACCATCCAAATTTCAGCCCATTCCGACACCTTCGCGACAAATGACAAAATTGCCCCTCGGTGGTTTTTCTTTGTTAATTTTCTATCAAACACTTCTTCAAACTCCAAAGCCAGTTATCCTATATCAGTCTCGGCTTGGACCCTACCTTGAGTCCAATATCTCAGGCCGTTTCTAATCAACCTGCCAACTTTCAGCCCATTCCGACACAGTCGCGACAAATGATAAAATTACCCCTGGTGCGATTTTTCTTTGCTAATTTTCTGTCCAACACTTCTTCAAACTCCAAAGCTAGTTTTCCTCTATCAGTCTAAGGACTCCACCTCGTGTTCAGTTTCTTTGGTCATTTCCAGTCAACCTGTTAAATTTCAGCCCATTCCGACACCGTCGCGACGAATGACAAAATTGCCCCTGATTCAATTTTTCTTTATAAATTTTTTGTCCACCACTTCTTCAAATTCCAAAGCAGGTTGTCCTATATCAGTCTTAGGATACCACCCTGAGTCCAATTTCGTGGACCGTTTCCAATCCACCTGCAAAATTTCAGTTCATTCCGACGCCATCGAGACAAATGACAAAATTGCTTCTGGTGCGGTTTTTCTTGTTAATTTTCTATCGAACACTTCTTCAAACTCCAAAGCTAGTTGTCCTATATCAGTCTTGGCTTGAACTCTACCCCGAGTCCAATTTCTTGGGCCATTTCTAATCAACCTGCCAAATTTCAGCACATTTCGACACCGTCGCGATAAATGATCAAATTGCCTCTGGTGTGGTTTTTTTTATTAATTTTCTGTCCAACACTTCTTCAAACTCCAAAGCTAGTTGTCCTATATCAGTCCCAGCTTTGACTCTATCCCGAGTCTAATTTTTCGGGCCATTTCCAATCTACCTGCCAAATTTCAGCCCATTCCGACACTGTCGCGACAAATGACAAAATTGCCCCTGTTGTGGTTTTCTTTGTTAATTTTCTATCCAACACTTCTTCAAACTCCAAAGCTAGTTGTCCTATATCTGTCCCAGCTTAGACTCAGCCCCAAGTCCAATTTCTTGGGCTGTTTCGAATCAACTTGCCAAATTTTAGCCCATTTCGACACCTTCGCAACAAATGACAAAATTGCCCCTGGTGTGGTTTTTCTTCGTTAATTTTCCATCTTCTTCAAACTCCAAAGATAGTTGTCCTATATCAGTCTCGAGACTCCACCCTGAGTTCAATTTCTCAGGTTGTTTCCATCAACCTGCCAAATTTTAGTCCGTTCCGACACCGTCACGACAAATGACAAAATTGCCCGTGGTGCGATTTTTCTTTGTAAATTTTCTGTCCAATACTTCTTCAAACTCCAAAGCTAATTGTCCTATATCAGTCTCAAGAGTCCACCCCAAGTCCAATTTCTTGGGCCGTTTGCAATCAACCTGCCAAATCTCAGCCCATTCTGACACCGTCGCGACAAATGACAAAATTGCCCTTGGTGCGATTTTTCTTTGTTAATTTTCTGTCCAACACTTCTTCAAACTCCAAAGCTAGTTATCCTATATCAGTCTTGGCTTGGACTCCACCTTGAGTCCAATTTCTCAGTTTGTTTCCAATTAACCTTCCAAATTTCAGCCCATTCCGACATCGTCACGAGAAATGACAAAATTGCCCTGGTGCGGTTTCTCTTTGTTAATTTTCTGTCTTCTTCAAACTCCAAAGCTAATTGTCCTATATCAGTCTTGGGACTCCACCCCATGTCAAATTTCTCAGGCTGTTTCCAATCAACCTGCCAAATTTCGGCCCATTCCGACACCGTCGCGATCAACGAAAAAATTGCCCTTAGTGCGGTTTTTCTTTATTAATTTTCTGTCCAACACTTCTTCAAACTTCAAAGCTGGTTGTCCTATATCTGTCTCGCCTTCAAATCCACCCCAGGTCCAATTTCTTGAATCGGTTCCAATCAACCTGCCAAATTTTAGCCCATTCTTACACCGTCGAGACAAATGAAAAAATTGCCCCTAGTGCGGTTTTCTTTGTTAATTTTCTGTCCAACACTTCTTCAAACTCAAAAGCTATTTACCCTATATCAATCCCGATTGGAATTCGCACCGAGTCCAATTTCTAGGGCCATTTCCATTCAACCTGCCAAATTTCAGCCCATTCCAACACCATCACGATAAATGACAAAATTGCCCATGGTGCAATTTTTCTTTATTAATTTTCTGTCCAACACTTCTTCAAACTCCAAAACTCGTTGTCCTATATCAGTCTCAAGACTCTGCCCCGAGTCCAATTTCTTAGGCCATTTCCAATCATCTTGCCAAATTTTGGCCCATTCCGACACCGTCGCGACAAATGAGAAAATTGCCCCTGGTGTGGTTTTTTCTTTGTTAATTTTCTGTACAACACTTCTTCAAACTCCAAAGCTAGTTGTCCTATATTAATCTCGGGACTCCACCTCGAGTTCAATTTCTTGGGACATTTCCAATCAACCTGTTAAATTTCAGCCCATTTCGACACCGTCGCGACAAACGACAAAATTACTCCTGGTGCGGTTTATCTTCGTAAATTCTCTGTCCAACACTTCTTCAAACTCCAAGGCCAGTTGCCCTATATCAGTCTTAGAACTCCACTTCGAGTCCAATTTCAGGCCGTTTCCAATTCACCTGCCAAATTTCAGCCCATTCTGTCACCATCGTGACAAATGACAAAATTGCCCCTCGTGTGGTTTTTCTTTATTAATTTTCTATCCAATACTTCTTCAAACTCCAAAGCTAGTTGTCCTATATCAGTCTTGGCTTGGACTCGACCCCGAGTCCAATTTCTTAGGCTATTTCCAATCAAACTGTCAAATTTCACCCCATTCCGACACCATCGCGATAAATGAGAAAATTGCCCCTAGTGCGATTTTTCTTTGTTAATTTTCTATCAACACTTCTTTAAACTCCAAAGCTAGTTGTCCTATATCAGTCTCGGCTTCAACTCCATCTTGAGTCCAATTTCTTGGGTCATTTTTGATCAACTGCCAAAATTTCAGCCTATTCCGACACCGTCGCGACAAATTACAAAATTGTCCCTGGTGCGGTTTTTCTTTATTAATTTTCTGTCAAACACTTCTTCGAACTCCATAGCTAGTTGTCCTATTTCAGTCTCGAGACTCAACCTCGAGTCCAATTTCCCTAGCCATTTCTAATCATCTTGCCAAATTTAGGCCCATTCCGACACCGTCGCAACAAATGAGAAAATTACCCCCGGTGCAGCTTTTCTTTGCTAATATTCTGTCCAATACTTCTTCAAACACCAAAGCTAGTTGTCCTCTATGAGTCCCAAGACGTCACCTCGAGTCCAATTTCTCGGGCTGTTTCAAATCAACCTGCCAAATTTCAGCCCATTCTGACACCGCCGCGACAAATGACAAAATTTCCTTTGGTGCGGTTTTCTTTGTTTATTTTCGGCCCAACACTTCTTCTAACTCCAAAGCTAGTTGTCCTATATCAGTCTCTTTACTCCACCCCTGAGTCCAATTTATCATTCCATTTACAGTCATCCTACCAAAATTCAACCCATTACGACACCGTCGCGCCAAATGACAAAATTGCCCCGGTGTGGTTTTTCTTCATTAATTTTCTATCCAACACTTCTTCAAATTCCAAAGCTAGTTGTCTCACATCAGTCTCAAGACTCTACCTCAAGTCCAATTTCTCAAGCCGTTTCCAATCAACTGGCCAAATTTCAGGCCATTCCGATACCGTCGCGACAAATGAAAAAATTGCCCTTGGTGCGATTTTTCTTTTTTAATTTTCTGTCCAACACTTCTTAAAACTCCAAAGCTAGTTGTCCTGTATCAGTCTCAGCTTAAACTCCACCTCGAGTCCAATGTCTTGGGCCATTTTTAATCAACCAGCCAAATTTCAGCCCATTCCGACACAGTCGCGACAAATGACAAAATTGCCCCTGGTACGGTTTTTCTTTGCTAATTTTCTATCCAACACTTCTTCAAACTCCAATGCTAGTTGTGTGATAACAGTCTCAAAACTCCACCCAGTGTTCAATTTCTCTATCCATTTTCAATCAACCTGTTAAATTTTAGCCCATTTCGACACCGTAGCGACAAATGACAAAATTACCCTAGGTGCGGTTTTTCTTTCATAATTTTCTGTCCAACACTTTTTCAAACTCCAAAGCTTGTTATCCTATATCAGTCTTGGGACTCCACCTCGGGTCCAATTTCTTGAGCTGTTTCCAATCAATTTGCCAAATTTCAACCCGTTCTGACACCGTCACGACAAATGACAAAATTGCCCCTGGTGCGATTTTTCTTTGTTAATTTTCTGTCCAACACTTCTTCAAACTCCAAAGCTAGTCGTCCTATTTCAATCTCAAGACTCTACCTTGAGTCCAATTTCTCGAGCCATTTCTAATCAACCTGTCAAATTTCAGCCCATTCTGACACCGTCGCGACAAATGACAAAATTGCCCCTGGTGCGATTTTTCTTTGTTAATTTTCTGTCCAACACTTCTTCAAACTCCAAAGCTAGTCGTCCTATTTCAATCTCAAGACTCTACCTTGAGTCCAATTTCTCGAGCCATTTCTAATCAACCTGTCAAATTTCAGCCCATTCTGACACCGTCGCGACAAATGACAAAATTGCCCCTAGTACGGTTTTTCTATGTTAATTTTCTGTCCAACACTTCTTCAAACTCCAAAGTTAGTTGTCCAATATCAGTCTCGGCTTGGACTCCACCACAAGTCCAATTTCTTGGGCTGTTTCCCATCAACCTTCCAAATTTCAACCCATTCCGACACCGTAGCGACAAATGACAAAATTACCCCAGGTGCGGTTTTTCTTTGTTAACTTTCTGTCCAACACTTCTTAAAACTCCAAAGCTAGTTGTCCTATAACAGTCTCGAAACTCCATCATGTGTTTAATTTCTCTGGCCGTTTCCATTCAACCAGTTAAATTTCAGCCCATTCCGACACCGTCGTGACAAATGACAAAATTGCCCTTGGTGCGGTTTTTCATTGTAAATTTTCTGTCCAACACTTCTTCAAACACCAAAGCTAGTTGTCCTATATCAGTCTTGGGACTCCACCTCGAGTCTAATTTCTCGGGCCATTTCCAATCAACCTGCCAAATTTCAGCCCATTCCGAAATCGTCACGACAAATGACAAAATTACCCCGGGTGCGGTTTTTCTTTGTTAATTTTCTGTCCAACACTTCTTCAAACTCCAAAGCTAATTGTCATATATCAGTCTCAGCTTGGACTCCGCCTTGAGTCCAATTTTTTGGGCCATTTCCAATCAACTTTCAAAATTTTTGAATATTCCGACACTGTCGCTATAAATGACAAAATTGCCCCTGGTGCGATTTTTCTTTGTTAATTTTCTGTCTTCTTCAAACTCCAAAGCTAGTTGTCCAATATCAGTCTCAAGACACCTCCTTGAGTCCAATTTCTAAGGCTGTTTCCAATCAACCTTCCAAATTTCAGTCCATTTCGACACCGTCGCGACAAATGACAAAATTGCCCCTGGTGCGGTTTTTCTTTGTTAATTTTTTGTCCAACACATCTTCAAACTCCAAAGCTAGTTGTCTTGTATCAGTCTTGGCTTGGACTCCACCCTGAGTCCAATTTCTTGGCTCGGTTCTAATCAACCTACCAAATTTCAGCCCATTTCGACACCGTCGGGACAAATGACAAAACTGCCCCTAGTGCAATTTTTATTTATTAATTTTCTGTCCAGCACTTCCTCAAACTCCAAAGTTTGTTTTCCTGTATTAGTCTCATCTTCGACTCCATCCCAAGTCGAATTTCTAGGGCCATTTCCAATTAACTTGCCAAATTTCAGCCCATTCCGACACCATCGCGACAAATGACAAAATTGCCTGCGGTGCAGTTTTTCTTTATTAATTTTTTGTCCAACACTTCTTCAAACTCCAAAGCTTGTTTTCCTATATCAGTCTCGGGACTCCACCCTAAGCCCAATTTCTAGGGCCGTTTCCAATTAACCTGCCAAATTTCAGCCCATTTTGACACCATCGTGACAAATGACAAAATTGCCCCTGGTACGGTTTTTTTTTGTTAATTTTCTGTCCAACACTTCTTCAAACTCCAAACCTAGTTGTCCTATATCAGTCCCAAGACTTTGCCCAGAGTCCAATTTCTCGGGCCATTTCAAATCAACCTTCCAAATTTCAGCCCATTCCGACACAATCGCGATAAATGATAAAATTGCCCATGGTGCGATTTTTCTTTATTAATTTTTATCCAACACTTCTTCAAACTTCAAAGCTGGTTGTCCTATATCAGTTTGGGCTTGGACTCCGCGCTGAGTCTAATTTCTTGGGCCGTTTCCAATCAACCTGCCAAATTTCAGCCCACTCCGACACTGTCGTGACAAATAACAAATTTGCCCCTGGTGTAGTTTTTCTTTTTTAATTTTCAATCCAACACTTCTTCAAACTCAAAAGCTAGTTGTCCTACATCAGTCTCGGGACTCCTCCCCGAGACCAATTTCTCATGTCGTTTCCAATCAACCTGCCAAATTTCAGCCGATTTCGATACCGTTGCGACAAATGACAAAATTTACCCTGGTGCGATTTTTCTTTGTTAATTTTCTGTACAACACTTCATCAAACTCCAAAGCTAGTTTTCCTATATCAGTCTCAAGACTCCCGTCCGAGTCAAATTTCTCGGACCGTTTCCAATCAACCTACGAAATTTCAGTCCATTCTGACACCGTCGCGACAAATGATAAAATTGCCCCTGGTGTAGTTTTTTTTATTAATTTTCTGCCCAACACATCTTCAAACTCCAAAGCTAGTTGTCCTATATCTATCTCTGCTTTGACACAACCTGGAGTCCAATTTTTCGGGTCATTTTTGATCAACTTGCCAAATTTCAGCCCATTCTGACACCGTCGGGACAAATGACAAAATTGTCCCTAGTGCGGTTTTTCTTTGTTAATTTTCTGTCCAACACTTCTTCAAATTCCGAAGCTAGTTGTCCTATATCAGTCCCGACTTGGACTCTGCCTGAGTCCAATTTCTCGGGTCGTTTCCAACCAACCTGCCAAACTTCAACCCATTCCGACACCATCGTGACAAATGACAAAATTGCCCCTGGTGCGGTTTTTCTTTATTAATTTTCTGTCCAACACTCCTTCAAACTCCAAAGATAGTTGTCCTATATCAGTCTCCAGAGTCTACCTTGAGTGCAATTTCTCGAGCCGTTTCCAATCATCCTGCCAAATTTCGGCCTATTCCGGCACCGTCGCGACAAATGAGAAAATTGCCCCTGGTGCAATTTTTCTTTGTTAATTTTCTGTCAAACACTTCTTCAAACTCCAAAGCTAGTTGTCCTATATCAGTCTCAGGACTCCGCCCCAAGTCCAATTTCTTGGGCCATTTCCAATCAACCTGTCAAATCTCAGTCCATTCCTACACCGTCGCGACAAATGACAAAATTGCCCCTGTTGCAATTTTTCTTTGTTAATTTTCTGTCCAACACTTCTTCAAACTCCAAAGATAGTTATCCTATATCAGTCTCAGCTTGGACTCTGCCCTGAGTCCAATTTCTCAGGCCATTTCTAATCAACCTTCCAAATTTTAGACCATTCCAACATCGTCACGAGAAATGACAAAATTGCCCTGGTGCGGTTTTTCTTTGTTAATTTTCTGTCTTCTTCAAACTCCAAAGCTAATTGTCCTATATCAGTCTCGAAACTCCACCCCAAGTCAAATTTCTTAGGCTGTTTTCAATCAACCTGCTAAATTTTAGCCCATTCCGACACCGCCGCTATAAATGACAAAATTGCCCTTAGTGCGGTTTTTCTTTATTAATTTTCTGTCCAACACTTCCTCAAACTTCAAAGCTGGTTGTCCTATATCTGTCTTGGCTTCAACTCCATCCCGGGTCTAATTTCTCCAGTCGTTTCTGATCAACCTGCCAAATTTCAGCCCATTCTGACACCGTGGAGACAAATGACAAAATTGCCCTTAGTGCGTTTTTCTTTGTTAATTTTCTGTCCAACACTTCTTCAAACTCAAAAGCTATTTGTCCTATATCAGTCTCGGCATGGAATTCGCACTGAGTCCAATTTCTAGGGCCGTTTCCATTCAACCTCCCAAATTTCAGCCCATTCCGACACCGTCACGACAAATGACAAAATTACCCCAGGTGCAGTTTTTCTTTATTAATTTTCTGTCCAACACTTCTTCAAACTCCAAAACTCGTTGTCCTATATCAGTCTCAGGACTCCGCCCCAAGTCCAATTTCTCAGGTCGTTTCCAATCATCCTGCCAAATTTTGGCCCATTTCGACACCGTCGCGACAAATGAGAAAATTGCCCCTCGTGTGGTTTTTTTTTTTGTTAATTTTCTTCACAACACTTCTTCAAACTCCAAAGCTAGTTCTCCTATATTAATCTCAGGACTCCACCTCGAGTTCAATTTCTTGGGACATTTCCAATCAACCTGTTAAATTTCAGCCCATTCCGACATCTCGCGACAAATGACAAAATTACTCCTGGTGCGGTTTGTCTTCGTAAATTTTCTATCCAACACTTCCTCAAACTCCAAAGCTAGTTTTCCTATATCAGTCTCAAAACTCCACCCCGAGTCCAATTTCTCAGGCTGTTTCCAATTCACCTGCCAACTTTTAGCCCATTCCGACACCGTCGTGACAAATGACAAAATTGCCCCTCGTGTGGTTTTTCTTTGTTAATTTTTTGTCCAACACTTCTTCAAACTCCAAAGCTAGTTGTCCTATATCAGTCTCGACTTTGACTTGGCCCCGAGTCCAATTTCTCAGGCTGTATCCAATCAAATTATCAAATTCCACCCCATTCCGACATCGTCGCGACAAATGAGAAAATTACCCCTGGTGCGATTTTTCTTTGTTAATATTTTGTCCAATACTTCTTCAAACACCAAAGCTAGTTGTCCTCTATGAGTCCTAGGACTTCACTTCGAGTCCAATTTCTTGGGCTGGTTCCAATCAACCTGCCAAATTTCTGCCCATTCCGACACCATCCCGACAAATGACAAAATTGCCTCTAGTGCGATTTTTCTTTGTTTATTTTAGGTCCAACACTTCTTCAAACTCCAAAGCTAGTTGTCCTATATCAGTCTCTTGAATCTACACCTGAGTCTAATTTCTCGGTCCATTTACAAACATCCTGCCAAAATTCAACCCACTACGACACCGTCGCGACAAATGACAAAATTGCCCCTGGTGTGGTTTTTCTTCATTAATTTTCTGTCCAACACTTCTTCAAATTCCAAAGCTAGTTGTTTTACATCAGTCTTGAGACTCTTCCTTGAGTCCAATTTCTTGAGCCGTTTCCAATCAACTGGCCAAATTTCAGGCCATTCCGATACCGTCGCGACAAATGAAAAAATTGCCCTCGGTGCGATTTTTCTTTTTTAATTTTTTGTCCAACACTTCTTAAAACTCAAAAGCGAGTTGTCATGTATCAGTCTCAGCTTAGACTCCACCTCAAGTCCAATATCTTAGGCCATTTCTAATCAACCAGCCAAATTACAGTCTATTCTGACACAGTCGCGACAAATGACAAAATTGCCCCTTGTACGGTTTTTCTTTGCTAATTTTCTGTCCAACACTTCTTCAAACTCCAAAGCTAGTTGTGCTATAACAGTCTCAAAACTCCACCAAGTGTTCAATTTCTCTGTCCATTTCCAATCAACCTGTTAAAATTCAGCCCATTGCGACACCGTTACGACAAATGACAAAATTACCCTTGGTACGGTTTTTCTTTAATAATTTTCGGTCCAACACTTTTTCAAACTCCAAACTTGTTATCCTATATCAATCTCTGGACTCCACCTTGGGTCCAATTTCTCGAGCCGATTCCAATCAACCCGCCAAATTTCAACCCATTCTGACACCGTCACGACAAATGACAAAATTGCCCCTGGTGCGGTTTTTCTTTATTAATTTTCTGTCCAACACTTCTTCCAACTCCAAAGCTAGTTATCCTATATTAGTCTCGGGACTATACCTTGAGTCCAATTTCTAGGGCCATTTCCAATCATCCTTCCAAATTTCAGCCCATTTCGACACCGTCGCGATAAATGATAAAATTGACCCTGGCGCAGTTTTTCTTTGTTAATTTTCTGCCCAACACTTCTTCAAACTCCAAACCTAGTTGTCCAGTATCAATCTCAAGATTTCACCTCGAGTCCAATTTCTCAGGCTGCTCCCAATCAACCTACAAATTTTAGCCCATTCTGACACCGTCGTGACAAATGGCAAAATTGCCCCTGGTGCGATTTTTCTTTGTCAATTTTTTGTCCAACACTTCTTCAAATGCCAAAGCTAGTTGTCTTATAACAGTCTCAGGACTTTTCCCCGAGTCCAATTTCTCGGGCCGTTTCCTATCAACCTGCCAAATTTCAGCCCATTCCGACACCGTCGCGACAAATGACAAAATTGCCCTAGGTGCGGTTTTTCTTGGTTAATTTTCTGTCCAACACTTCTTCAAATGCCAAAGCTAGTTGTCTTATAACAGTCTCAGGACTTTTCCCCGAGTCCAATTTCTCGGGCCGTTTCCTATCAACCTGCCAAATTTCAGCCCATTCCGACACCGTCGCGACAAATGACAAAATTGCCCTAGGTGCGGTTTTTCTTGGTTAATTTTCTGTCCAACACTTCTTCAAACTCCAAAACCTAGTTGTCCTATATCAGCCTCAAGACTTCACCCCGAGTCCAATTTCTAGGGGCATTTCCAAACAACCTGCCAAATCTCAGCCCATTCCGACACCATCGCCACAAATGACAAAATTGCCCTCTTGCAGTTTTTCTTTGTTAATTTTCTGTCCAACACTTCTTCAAACTCCAAAATAGTTGTCCTATATCAGTCTCGAGACTCCACCTCGAGTCCAATTTCTCGGGCCGTTTCCAATCAACCCGCCAAATTTTAGCCAATTTCGACACTGTCGTGACAAATGACAAAATTGTCTCTGGTGTGATTTTTCTTTGTTAATTGTCTGTCCAACACTTCTTCAAACTCCAAAGCTGGTTGTCCTATATCAGTCTCGGCTTGGACTCTGCCCCGAGTCCAATTTCTCAGGCCGTTTCCAATCAACCTGCCAAACTTCAGCCCATTCCGACATCGTCACGACAAATGATAAAATTGCCCATGCTGCAGTTTTTCTTTGTTAATTTTCTGTCCAACACTTCTTCAAACTCCAAAGCTAGTTGTCCTATATCAGTCCGAGCTTGGGCTTCGACCCGAGTCCAATTTCCTGTGCCGTTTCCAATCAACCTGCCAAATTTCAGCCCATTTTGACACCGTCGCGACAAATGATAAAATAGACCCTGGCGCAGTTTTTCTTTGTTAATTTTCTGCCCAACACTTCTTCAAACTCTAAAGCTAGTTGTCCTATATCAGTCTTGCCTTCGACTCAACCTCGAGTCCAATTTCTTAGGTCGTTTCCGATTAACCTGCCAAATTTCATCCCATTCTGACACCGTCGGGACAAATGACAAAATTGCCCTTAGTGTGATTTTTCTATGTTAATTTTCTGTCCAACACTTCTTCACACTCCAAAGCTAGTTGTCTTATATCTGTTTTGGCTTGGACTCTACCTTGAGTCAAATTTCTCGAGCAGTTTCTGATCGACCTGCCAAATTTTAGCCCATTCCGACACCGTCACCACAAATGACAAAATTACCCCTGGTGCGGTTTTTCTTTATTAATTTTCTGTCCAACACTTCTTCAAACTCCAAAGCTATTTGTCCTATATCAGTCTCGACTTGGACTCTGCCCCGAGTCCAATTTCTCAGGCCGTTTCCAATCAACCTGCCAAACTTCAGCCCATTCCGACATCATCGCGACAAATGATAAAATTGCGCTTGGTGCAGTTTTTCTTTGTTAATTTTCTATCCAACACTTCTTCAAACTCCAAAGCTAATTATCCTATATCAGTCTAGGCTTGGACTTCGCCCCGAGTCCAATTTCTTGGGCTGTTTCCAATCAACCTTCCAAATTTCAGTCCGACACCATCGCGATAAATGATAAAATTGACCCTGGTGCAGTTTTTCTTTGTTAATTTTCTGCCCAACACTTTATCAAACTCTAAAGCTAGTTGTCCTATATTAGTCTCACCTTCGACTCAACCTCGAGTCCAATTTCTCGGGTCATTTTCGATTAACCTGCCAAATTTCATCTCATTCTGACACCGTCGGGACAAATGACAAAATTGCCCCTAGTGCAACTTTTCTGTGTTAATTTTCTATCCAACACTTCTTCACACTCCAAAGCTAGTTCTCTTATATCAGTCCTGGCTTGGACTCTACCCCGAGTCAAATTTCTCAAGTAGTTTCTGATCAACCTGGCAAATTTTAGCCCATTTCTACGCTGTCGCCACAAATGACAAAATTGCCCCTGGTGCGGTTTTTCTTTATTAATTTTCTGTCCAACACTTCTCCAAACTCCAAAGCTAGTTGTCCTATATCAGTCTCGGGACTCTGCCTCGAGTCCAATTTCTCGGGCCGTTTCCAATCAACTTGCCAAAATTTAGTCCATTCCGACACCGTCGCAATAAATGACAAAATTGCCCCGGGTGCGATTTTTCTTTGTTAAGTTTCTGTCCAACACTTCTTCAAATTCCAAAGCTAGTTATCCTATATTATTCTTGGCTTCAACACCACCCGAGTCAAATTTTTTGGGTCATTTTCGATCGACTTGCCAAATTTCAGCACATTCTGACGTCGTGGGGACAAATGACAAAATTGCCTCTAGTGCTGTTTCTCTTTGTTAATTTTCTGTCCAACACATCTTCAAACTCCAAAGCTAGTGGTCCTTTATCTGTCCGGACTTGGATTCCACCTGAGTCCAATTTCTCGGGCGTTTCAAATCAACCTGTCAAATTTTAGCCCATTCTGACACCGTCGCGACAAATGACGAAATTGCCCCTGTTGTGGTTTCTCTTTATTAATTTTCTGTCCAACACTTCTTCAAACTCCAAAGCTAGTGGTCCAATATCAGTCATGAGACTCCACCACGAGTCCAATTTCTCAAGCCATTTCCAATCAACTTGCTAAATTTTAGCCCATTCCGACACCGTCACGACAAATGACAAAATTGCTCCTCGTGTGGTTTTTCTTTGTTAATTTTCTATCCAACACTTCTTCAAACTCCAAAGCTAGTTGTCCTCTATGAGTCCAGAGACTTGACCTTGAGTCCAATTTCTCAGGCCATTTCCAATCAACCTACCAAATTTTAGCCCATTCCGACACCGTCGTGACAAATGACAAAATTGCCTATGGTGCGATTTTTCTTTATTAATTTTTATCCAACACTTCTTCAAACTCCAAAGCTAGTTGTCCTATATCAGTCTTGGGACTCTGCCCTGAGCACAATTTCTTGGGCCGTTTCCAATCATCCTGCCAAATTTCAGCCCATTCCGGCACCGTCGTAACAAATGAGAAAATTGCCCCTGGTGCGATTTTTCTTTGTTAATTTTCTGTCCAACACTTCTTCAAACTCCAAAGCTAGTTGTCTTATATCAGTCTCAACTTCAACTCCACCCCGAGACCAATTTCTTGGGTCGTTTCCTATCAACTACCAAATTTCACCCTATTCTGACACCATCGCGACAAATGATAAAATTGCCCCTGGTGCGATTTTTCTTTATTGATTTCCTATCCAACACTTCTTCAGTCTCGACATGGACTCCACCCTGAGTCCAATTTCTCAGGCCGTTTCCAATCAAGCTGCCAAATTTTAGGCCACTCCGACCCCGTCAAGACAAATGACAAAATTGCTCCTGGTGCAGTTTTTCTTTGTTAATTTTCTATCCAACACTTCTTCAAACTTCAAAGCTAGTTGTCCTATATCAGTCTTGAGACTCTACCTCGAGTCCAGTTTCTCGGGCCGTTTCCAATCAACCAGTCAAATTTCAGCCAATTTCGACATCATCACGATAAATGACAAAATTGCCCCTGGTGCGATTTTTCTTTGTTAATTTTCTGTCCAACACTTCTTCAAACTCCAAAGCTAGTTATCCTATATTAGTCTCAGCTTCAACTCCACCCCGAGTCCAATTTCTCAGGTCATTTTTGATCAACCTGCCAAATTTCAGCCCATTCTGACACCGTCAAGACAAATGACAAAATTGTCCCTAGTGCGGTTTTTCTTTGTTAATTTTCTGTCCAACACTTCTTCAAACTCCAAAGCTAGTTATCCTATATCAATCTCGGCTTGGACTCCGGCCTGAGTCCAATTTCTCGGGCATTTCCAATCAACCTACCAAACTCCAGCCCATTCCAACACCGTCGCGACAAATAATGATATTGCCCCTGGTGCGGTTTTTCTTTATTAATTTTCTGTTCAACACTTCTTCAAAGTTCAAAGCTAGTTGTCCAACATAAGCCTCAAGACTCCAATTCGAGTCCAATTTCTTGAGCCGTTTCAAATCAACTTGCCAAATTTTGACCTATTCTGACACCGTCGTGACAAACGACAAAATTGCCCCCTGGTGCGGTTTTTCTTTGTTAATTTTCTATCCAACACTTCTTCAAACTCCAAAGCTAGTTGCCCTATAACAGTCTTGGGACTCTACTTCGAGTACAATTTCTCGATCCGTTTCCAATCAACCTGCCAAATTTCAGCCCATTTCGACACCGTCGCGACAATTGACAAAATTGCCCCTGGTACGATTTTTCTTTATTTGTTTTCTGTCCAACACTTCTTCAAACTCCAAAGTAGTTGTCCTATATCAACCTCAGGACTCCGCCTAGAGTTCAACTTCCTGGGCCATTTCCAATCAACCTGCCAAATGTTAGCTCATTTCGACACCGTCGTGACAAATGACAAAATTGTCCCTGGTGCGATTTTTCTTTGTTCATTTTCTGTCCAACACTTCTTTAAACTCCAAAGCTAGTTGTCCTATATCATTCTCGGCTTGGACTCTACCCCGAGTCCAATTTCTCGAGCCGTTTCCAGTCAACCTTCCAAATTTCAGCCCATTCCGACGTCGTCGCGACAAACAACAAGGTTACCCTTGGCGCGATTTTTCTTTATTAATTTTCTATCCAACACTTCTTTAAACTCCAAAGCTAGTTGTCCTATATAAGTCTTGGGACTCCATCCTGAGTCCAATTTCTCAGGCCGTTTCCAATCAACCTGCCAAATTTCAGCCAATTTCGACACCGTCTCGACAAATGAAAAAACTAACCCTGATGCGATTTTTCTTTGTTAATTTTCTGTCCAACACTTCCTCAAACTCCAAAGCTAGTTGTCCTATATGGGTCTCGAGACTCCGTCCTGAGTCCAATTTCTCGGGTTGTTTCCAATCAACCTGCCAAATTTCAGTCCATTCCGACACTGTCGCTACAAATGACAAAATTGCTCCGGGTGATGTTTTTCTTTGATAATTTTCTGTCCAAAACTTTTTCAAACTACAAAGCTAGTTGTCCTATATCAGTCTCAGGACTCCACCTCGAGTCCAATTTCTCAGGCCGTTTCCAATCAACCTACCAAATTTCATCCCATTCCGACATCGTCGCTACAAATGACAAAGTTGCCCCGGTGCGGTTTTTCTTTACTAATTTTCTGTCCAACACTTCTTCAAAATCCAAAGCAAGTTGTCCTATATCTGTCTCAGGACTCTACCTTGACTCTAATTTCTTGGGCCATTTCCAATCAACCAGCCAAATTTCAGCCCATTTCGATATCGTCGCGACAAATGACAAAGTTGCCCCTGGTGCGATTTTTCTTCATTAATTTTCTGTCCAACACTTCTTCAAACTCCAAAGATAGTTGTCCTATATAAGTCTCAGCACTCCATCCTGAATCCAATTTCTTGGGCCATTTCCAATCAACTTGCCAAATTTCAGCCAATTCGGACACCATCGCGACAAATGAAAAAATTACCCTTGGTGTGGTTTTTCTTTGTTAATTTTCTGTCCAACACTTGTTCAAACTCAAGAGCTAGTTGTCCTACATCAGTCTCGAGACTCCACCTGAAGTCTAATTTCTCAGGCCATTTCCAATCAACCTGGCAAATTTAAGCCCACTCCGACACTGTCGCTACAAATGACAAAATTGCTCCTGGTGCAGTTTTTCTATGCTAATTTTTTGTCCAACACTTCTTCAAACTCCAAAGCTAGTTGTCATATATCAGTCTCAGGACTCCACCCCGAGTCCAAATTCTCGGGCTGTTTCCAACCAACCTGTCAAATTTCAGCCCATTTCAACATCGTCGCGACAAATGACAAAGTTGTCCCTTGTGCGATTTTTCAAATAATTTTCTGTCCAATAATTTTTCAAACTCTAAAGCTAGTTGTCCTATATCTGTCTTAGGACTTCGCCCTGAGCCCAATTTCTCTGGCTGTTTCCAATCAGCCTGCCAAATTTCTGCCCATTCCGACATCGTCGCGACAAATGACAAAGTTGCCCCTGGTGCGATTTTTCTTTATTAATTTTCTGTCTAACACTTCTTCAAACTCCAAAGCCAGTTGTCCTATATAAGTCTCGGTACTCCATCCTGAGTCCAACTTCTCGGGCCGTTTCCAATCAACCCGTCCAATTTTAGCCAATTCCGACACCGTCGCGACAAATGAAAAAATTGCCCCCGGTGCGGTTTTTCTTTGTTATTTTTCTGTCCAACACTTGTTCAAACTCGAAAGCTAGTTGTCCTACATCAGTCTCGGGACTCCACCTTGAGTCCAATTTCTCGGGCTGTTTCCAATCAACGTGCCAAATTTAAACCCACTCCGACACTGTCGCTACAAATGACAAAGTTGCTCCTAGTGCAGTTTTTCTTTGTTAATTTTCTGTGCAAAACTTCTTCAAACTCCAAAGCTAGTTCTCCTATATCAGTCTAGGCTTGGATTCTGCCCTGAGTCCAATTTCTTGGACCATTTCCAATCAACCTGCCAAATTTCAGCCCACTCCAACACCGTCGTGACAAATGACATAATTGCTCCTGGTGCAGTTTTTCTATGTTAATTTTCTGTCCAACACTTCTTCAAACTCTAAAGCTAGTTGTCCTATATCAGTCTCGGGACTCCACCCCAAGTCCAATTTCTCAAGCCCTTTCCAATCCACCTGCCAAATTTCAGCCCATTCCGACATCGTCGCGACGAATGACAAAGTTGCCCCTAGTGCGATTTTTATTTATTAATTTTCTGTCCAACACATCTTCAAACTCCAAAGCTAGTTGTCCTGCATCAGTCTCGAGACTCCACCTTGAGTCCAATTTCTCGAGCCATTTCCAATCAACCTGCCAAATTTTAGCCCATTTCGACATCGTCGCGACAAACAACAAAGTTGCCCCTGGCGCGATTTTTCTTCATTAATTTTTTGTCCAACACTTCTTCATACTCCAAAGCTAGTTGTCCTATATAAGTCTCGGCACTCCATCCTCAGTCTAATTTCTTGGGCCATTTCCAATCAACCTGCTAAATTTCAGCCAATTTCGACACCGTCGTGACAAATGAAAAAATTGCACCTTATGCGATTTTTCTTTGTTAATTTTCTTTCCAACACTTCTTCAAACTCAAAAGCTAGTTGTCCTATATCTATCTTAGGACTCCACCCTGAGTCCAATTTCTCGGGACATTTCCAATCAGCCTGCCAAATTTCAGCCCATTACGACATTGTCACGACAAAGGACAAAGTTGCCCCTGGTGCGATTTTTCTTTATTAATTTTCTGTCCAACACTTCTTCAAACTTCAAAGCTAGCTGTCCTATATAAGTCTTGACACTCCATCCTGAGTCCAATTTCTCTGGTTGTTTCCAATCAACCTGCCAAATTTTAGCCAATTTTGACACCGTCGCGACAAATGAAAAAATTGCCCCTGGTGCAGTTTTTCTTTTCTAATTTTCTGTCCAACACTTGTTCAAACTCCAAAGCCAGTTGTCCTACATCAGTCTCGGCACTCCACCTCGAGTCCAATTTCTTAGGTTGTTTCCAATCAACCTTCCAAATTTAAGCCCACTCCGACATTGTCGCTACAAATGACAAAATCGCTCCTGGTGCAGTTTTTCTTTGTTAATTTTCTGTGCAAAACTTCTTCAAACTCCAAAGCTTGTTCTCCAATGTCAGTCTCAGCTTGGATTCTGCCCCGAGTCCAATTTCTTGGGTCATTTCCAATCAACCTGCCAAATTTCAGCCCACTCCAACACCGTCACGACAAATGACAAAGTTGCCCCTAGTACGGTTTTTCTTTATTAATTTTCTGTCTAACACTTCTTTAAACTTTAAAGCTAGTTGTCCTATATAAGTCTCAACAATCTGACCTGAGTTCAATTTCTCGGGCCGTTCCAATCAACCGTCGAATTTTAGCCAATTCCAACACCGTCGCGACAAATGAAAAAATTGCCCCTAGTGTCGTTTTTCTTTGTTAATTTTCTGTCCAACACTTGCTCAAACTCCAAATCTAGTTGTCCTACATCAGTCTCAGGACTCCACCTCGAGTCCAATTTCTCAGGCCATTTCCAATCAACCTGCCAAATTTAAGCCCACTCCAACACCATTGCTACAAATGACAAAATTGCTCCTGGTGCAGTTTTTCTTTGTTAATTTTCTGTACAAACTTCTTCAAACTCCAAAGCTAGTTGTTCTATATCAGTCTCAGCTTGGACTCTGCTCCGAGTCCAATTTCTTGGACCATTTCCAATCAACCTGCCAAATTTCCGACCACTCCAACACCGTCGCGACAAATGACAAAATTGCTCCTGGTGCAGTTTTTCTGTGTTAATTTTCTGTCCAACACTTCTTCAAACTCCAAAGCTAGTTGTCCTATATCAGTCTCAGGACTCCACCCCGAGTCTAATTTCTCAGGCCCTTTCCAATCAACCTGCCAAATTTCATCCCATTTCGACATCGTCGCGACAAATGACAAAGTTGCCCTAGTGCGGTTTTTCTTTATTCATTTTCTGTCCAACACTTCTTCAAACTCCAAAGCTAGTTGTCCTACATTAGTCTCAGGACTCCACCTCGAGTCCAATTTCCTGGGCTGTTTCAAATCAACCTGCTAAATTTTAGCACACTCCGACACCGTCGCTACAAATGACAAAATTGCTCCTGGTGCAGTTTTTCTTTATTAATTTTCTGTCCAAAACTTCTTCAAACTCCAAAGTTAGTTGTCCTATATCAGTCTCGGCTTGGACTCCGCCCCGAGTCCAATTTCTTGGGCCATTTCCAATCAACCTGCCAAATTTCAACCCATTCCGACCTCATTGCGACAAATGACAAAATTACCCCTCGTACAATTTTTCTTTGTTAGTTTTCTGTCCAACACTTCTTCAAACTCCAAAGTTGTTGTCCTATATTAGCCTTAGGACTTTATCCCTAGTTCAACTTTTTGGGCCGTTTCCAATCAACCTACCAGATTTTAGCTCATTCCAACACCATCGTGACAAATGACAAAATTGTCCCTGGTGCGATTTTTCGTTGTTCATTTTCTATCCAACACTTCTTCGAACTCCAAAGCTAGTTGTCCTATATCAGTCTCGGCTTGGACTTTGCCCCGAGTCCAATTTCTTGGGCAGTTTCTTATCAACCTTCCAAATTTCATCCCATTCCGACATCATCGCGACAAACGACAAAGTTAACCCTGGCGCGGCTTTTCTTTATTAATTTTCTGTCCAACACTTCTTCAAACTCCAAAGTTCTTGTCCTATATAAGTCTAGGCACTCCATCCGGAGTCCAATTTCTAAGGTCGTTTCCAATCAACCTGCCAAATTTTAGTCAATTCCGACACTGTCACGACAAATGAAAAAATTGTCCCTGATGCGGTTTTTCTTTGTTTATTTTCTGTCCAACACTTCTACAAACTCCAAAGCTAGTTGTCCTATATAAGTCTCGGGACTCCATGCTTAAGTTCAATTTCTCGGGCCATTTCCAACAACCTATCCAATTTAAGTCCACTCCGACACCGTCGCTACAAATGACAAAATTGCTCTGGGTGATTTTTTCTTTGTTAATTTTCTGTCCAAAACATCTTCAAACTCCAAAGCTAGTTGTCCTATATCTGTCTCGACTTGGACTTCGTCCCGAGTCCAATTTCTTAGGCCATTTTAAATCAACCTGTAAAATTTCAGCCCACTCCAACACTGACGCGACAAATTACAAAATTGCTCCTGGTGCAGTTTTTCTTTGTTAATTTTCTATCCAACACTTCTTCAAACTCCAAAGCTAGTTGTCCTATATCAATCTTGACTTGGACTCCTCCCCGAGTCCAATTTCTTGGGCTGTTTCCAATCAACCTGCTAAATTTCAGCCCACTCCGACACCGTCGTTACAAATGACAAAATTGCTCCTGGTGCAGTTTTTCTTTATTAATTTTCTGTCCAACACTTCTTCAAACTCCAAAGCTAGTTGTCCTATATCAGTCTCAGGACTCCACCCCGAGTCCAATTTCTCGGGTTCCAATCAACCTACCAAATTTCAGCCCATTCCGATACCGTCGCGACAAATGACAAAATTGCCCCTGGTGCAGTTTTTCTTTGTTAATTTTCTGTCCAACACTTCTTGAAACTCCAAAGCTAGTTGTCCAATATCAGTCTCGCAACTCTGCTCCGAGTCCAATTTCTTGGGCCATTTCCAATCAACCTGCCGAATTTCAGCCCATTCCAACGCCGTCGCGAGAAATGATAAAATTGCCCCTTGTGCGATTTTTCTTTGTTTAATTTTTGTCCAACACTTCTACAAACTCCAAAGCCAGTTGTCCTATATCTATCTCTTGACTCGGCCCCAAGTCCAATTTCTCCGATCGTTTACAATAAACCTGCCAAATTTCAACCCATTCCGACACCGTTGCGATAAATGACAAAATTGTCCCTAATCCGATTTTTCTTTATTAATTTTCTGTCCAAACTTCTTCAAACTCCAAAGCTAACTGTCCTACATCAGTCTCGGGACACCACCTTGAATCCTATTTATCGAGTCATTTCCAATCAACCTGCCAAATTTCAGCCCATTTTGACACCGTCATGACAAATGACAAAATTGCCCCTGGTGCGGTTTTTCATTATTAATTTTCTGTCCAACACTTCTTCAAACTCCAAAGCTAGTTGTCCTATATTAGTCTCAGCCCGGACTCGACCTTGAGTCCAATATCTTGGGCCATTTCTTATCAACCTGCCAAATTTCAGCCCATTCTGACACCATCGCAACTAATAACAAAATTGTCCCTGGTGAGGTTTTTCTTTCTTAATTTTCTGTTCAACACTTCTTCAAACTCCAAAGCTAGTTGTCCTATATCAGTCTTGGCTTGGACTCCGCCCCGAGTCCAATTTCTTGGGCTGTTTCCAATCAACTTGCCAAATTTCAGCCCACTCCAACACCGTCGCTACAAATGACAAAATTGCTCCTGGTGCAGTTTTTCTTTGTTAATTTTTTGTCCAACACTTCTTCAAACTCCAAAGCTAGTTTCCTATGTCAGTCTTAGGACTCTACCCCGAGTCCAATTTCTTGGGCCGTTTCCAATCAACCTGCCAAATTTCAGCCCATTCCTATACCGTCGCGACAAATGACAAAATTGCCCCTGGTGCAGTTTTTCTTTGTTAATTTTCTGTCCAACACTTCTTCAAACTCCAAAGCTAGTTGTCCTATGTCAGTCTTAGGACTCTACCTCGAGTCCAATTTCTTGGGCCGTTTCCAATCAACCTGCCAAATTTCAGCCCATTTTGACACCGTCGTGACAAATGACAAAATTGCCCCTGGTGCGGTTTTTCGTTGTTAATTTTCTGTCCAACACTTCTTCAAACTCCAAAGCTAGTTGTCCTATGTCAGTCTTAGGACTCTACCTCGAGTCCAATTTCTTGGGCCGTTTCCAATCAACCTGCCAAATTTCAGCCCATTTTGACACCGTCGTGACAAATGACAAAATTGCCCCTGGTGCAGTTTTTCTTTGTTAATTTTCTGTCCAACACTTCTTCAAACTCCAAAGCTAGTTGTCCTATATCAGTCTCAGGACTCCACCCCGAGTCCAATTTCCCGGGCCATTTCCAATCAACCAGCCAAATTTCAGCCCATTTCGATACCATCGCGACAAATGACAAAATTGCCCATAGTGCAATTTTTCTTTGTTAATTTTCTGTCCAACACTTCTTCAAACACCAAAGCTAGTTGTCCTATATCTGTCTCTTGACTCGGCCCCATGTCCAATTTCTCCAAGCATTTACAATAAACCTACCAAATTTCAACCTATTCCGACACCGTCGCGATAAATGACAAAATTGTCCCTAGTTCAATTTTTCTTTATTAATTTTCTGTCCAAACTTCTTCAAACTCCAAAGCTAACTGTCCTACAATAGTTTCGGGACATCACCTCAAGTCCTACTTATCGAGTCGTTTCCAATCAACATGCCAAATTTCAGCCCATTTTGACACCGTCGTGACAAATGACAAAATTGCCCCTGGTGCGGTTTTTCGTTGTTAATTTTCTGTCCAACACTTCTTCAAACTCCAAAGCTAGTTGTCCTATATTAGTCTCAGCCTGAACTCCACCTCAAGTCCAATATCTTGGGCCATTTCTAATCAACCTGCCAAATTTCAGCCGATTCTAACACAGTCGCGACTAATAACAAAATTGTCCCTGATGAGGTTTTTCTTTGTTAATTTTCTGTCCAACACTTCTTCAAACTCCAAAGCTAGTTGTACTATGTCAATCTCAGGACTCCACCAAGAGTTTAATTTCTCGGGCTGTTTCCAATCGACCTATTAAATTTCAGCCCATTCCGACACCGTCACGACATGTGACAAAATTGCCCTTGGTGCGGTTTTTCTTCGTAAATTTTCTGTCAAACACTTCTTCATACTCCAGGGCTAGTTGTCCTATATCAATCTCGAGACTCTACCCTAAGTCCAATTTCTCATGCCATTTCCAATCAACCTTCCAAATTTCAGCCCATTACGACACCGTCGCGACAAATGAAAAAATTGCACCTGGTGCGATTTTTCTTTGTTAATTTTCTGCCCAACACTTCTTCAAAATCCCAAGCTAGTTGCCCTATATCGGTCTCGGGAGTACGCCTTGAGTCTATTATCTTGGGCCATTTCTAATCGACCTTCCGAATTTCAGCCCATTCCAACACCGTCACGACAAATGATAAAATTACCCTTGGTGCGATTTTTCTTTGCGAATTTTCTGTCCAAAACTTCTTCAAACTCCAAAGCGAGTTGTCCTATATTGGCCTTGGGACTACATCCTGTGTTTAATTTATTTGGCAATTTCGAATCAACCTGTTAAATTTCAGACTATTCCGACACCGTCGCGACAAATGACAAAATTGCCTCTAGTACGGTTTTTCTTTGTAAATTTTCGGTCCAACGCATCTTCAAACTCCAAAGCTAGTTGTCCTATATTAGTCTTAAGAATCCACCCAGAGTTCAATTTCTCGGGCCATTTCCAATCAATCTGCCAAATTTTAGCCCAATCCGACACCGTCACGACAAATGACAAAATTGCCACTCGTGCGGTTTTTCTTTGTTCATTTTCTGTCCAACACTTCTTCAAAATCTAAAGCTAGTTTTCCTATATCAGTATCGGGAATCCACTTCGAGTCCAATTTCTTGGGCCATTTCCAACCAACCTATCAAATTTCAGCCCATTTCGACACCGTCGCGACAAATGACAAAATTTTCCCTGGTGTGATTTTTCTTTGTAAATTTTCTGTTCAACAATTTTTTAAACTCCAGAGCTATTTGTCCTATATCAGTCTCGAGACTCTGCCCCAATCCAATTTCTCAAGCTATTTCCAATCAACCTTCCAAATTTCAGCCCATTATGACACCGTCGTAACAAATGTAAAAATTGCCCCCGGTGTGGTTTTTCTTTGTTAATTTTCTGTCCAACACTTCTTCAAACTCCAAAGCTAGTTGTCCTATATTAGTCTCAGCTTACACCTCGAGTCCAATATCTTGGGCCGTTTCTAATCAGCCTGCCAAATTTCAGCCCATTCTGACACCGTCACGACAAATGACAAAATTTCCCCGAGTACGATTTTCGTTTGCTAATTTTTTGTCCAACACTTCTTCAAACTCCAAAGCTGGTTGTCCTATATCAGTCTGAAGATTCCACCCAATGTTCCATTTCTATGGCCATTTCCAATCAACCTTTTAAATTTCAGCCCATTCCGACAGTGTCGCGACAAATGACAAAATTGCCCCTGATGCGGTTTTTCGTTTTCAATTTTCTGTCCAACCCTTCTTCAAACTCCAGAGCTAGTTGTCCCATATCATTCTTAGGACTCTGTCTTGAGTCCAATTTCTCGAGCCGTTTCCAATCAACCTTCCAAATTTCCGCCCAGTCCGACACCGTCGGGACAAATGACAAAATTGCCCCTAGTGCAGTTTTTCTTTGTTAATTTTCTGTCCAACACTTCTTCAAACTCCAAATCTATTTGTCCTATATCAATCTTGACTTGGACTCTGCCTTGACTTCATTATCTCAGGCCGTTTCTAATCAACCTGCCAAATTTCAGCCCATTCCGACATCGTCGCGACAAACGTTAAAATTGTCCCTAGTGCGATTTTCCTTTTCTAATTTTCTATCCAGCACTTCTTCAAACTCCAAAGCTAGTTGTCCTATATCAATATCAAGACTCCACCCAGTGTTCAATTTCTCTGGCCATTTCCAATAGACTTGTTAAATGTCCATTCTGACACCGTCGTGACAAATGACAAAATTGCCCCTGGTGTGGTTTTTCTTTGTTAATTTTTTTTCCAACACTTCCTCAAACTCCAAAGCTAGTTGTCCAATATTAGTCTTGGGACTCCACCAAGTGTTTAATTTCTCGGGCTATGTCCAATCGACCTGTTAAATTTCAGCCCAATCCGACACTGTCGCGACATATGATAAAATTGCCCCTGCTACGGTTTTTCTTTGTAAATTTTCTGTCCAATACTTCCTCAAACTCCAGAGCTAGTTGTCCTATATCAATCTTAGGACTCCGCCCCAATCCAATTTCTCAAGCCGTTTCCATTCAACCTTCCAAACTTCAGCCCATTACGACACCGTCGCGACAAATGTATAAATTGCCCCTAGTGTGGTTTTTCTTTGTTAATTTTCTGTCCAACACTTCTTCAAACTCCAAAGCTAGTTGTCCTATATCAGTCTCAGATTAGACTCCACCTCAAGTCCAATTTCTTGGGCCGTTTATAATCAGCCTCCCATATTTCAGCCCATTCCGACACCGTCGCGACAAATGACAAAATTTCCCCAAGTGCGGTTTTCCTTTGCTAATTTTTTGTCCAGCACTTCTTCAAACTCCAAAGCTAGTTGTCCTATATCAGTCTTGAGACTCTACCCAGTGTTCCATTTCTCTGGCCATTTCTAGTTAACCTTTTAAATTTCAACCCATTCCGATACTGTCGCGACAAATGAAAAAATTGCCCATGGTGCGATTTTTCATTTTCAATTTTCTGTCCAACACTTCTTCAAACTCCAGATCTAGTTTTCCTATATCATTCTAGGGACTCTATCTCGAGACTAATTTCTCAGGCCGTTTCCAATCAACCTTCCGAATTTGCGCCCAGTCCGACACCGTCGCAACAAATGATAAAATTGCCCCTACTGTGGTTTTTCTTTGTTAATTTTCTGTCCAACACTTCTTCAAACTCCAAAGCTATTTATCCTATATCAATATCGACTTGGACTCCGCCTTGAATCCAATATCTTGGGCCATTTCTAATCAACCTGCCAAATTTCAGCCCATTCCGACACTGTCGCGACAAATGTCAAAATTGCCCCTAGTGCGGTTTTCCTTTTCTAATTTTCTATCCAGCACTTCTTCAAACTCCAAAACTAGTTGTCCTAAATGAGTCTCGAGAGTCCACCCAATGTTCAATTTCTCAGGCTGTTTCCAATCAACCTGCCAAATTTCAACCCATTCAGACACCGTCGCGACAAATCACAAAATTGCCCTTGGTGCGATTTCTTTTTCTTAATTTTTTGTCCAACACTTCTTCAAACTCCAAAGCTAGTTGTCCTTTATCAGTCTCAGTACTCTGCCCTGAGTCCAATTTCTCGGGCCATTTCCAATCAACCTGCCAAATTTCAGCCCATTTTGATACCGTCGCGACAAATGACAAAATTGCCCCTGGTGCGGATTTTCTTTGTTAATTTTCTGTCCAACACTTCTTCAAACTCCAAAGCTAGTTATCCTATATCAGTCTCAAGACTTCACTATTAGTCCAATTTCTTGTGCCGTTTCCAATCAACTTGCAAAATTTTAGCCCATTTCGACAGCGCCGCGACAAATGGCGAAATTGCCCCTCGTGCAGTTTTTCTTTGTTTATTTTCTGTCCAACACTTCTACAAGCTCCAAAGCTAGTTGTTCGATATCTGTCTCTTGACTCCACCCCAAGTCCGATTTCTCGGGCCGTTTCCAATCAACCTGCCAAATTTTAGCCCATTCTGATAGCGTCGCGACAAATGACAAAATTGCCCCTCGTGCAGTTTTTCTTTGTTTATTTTCTATGCAACACTTCTACAAACTCCAAAGCTAGTTGTCCTATATCTGTCTCTTGACTCTGCCCTAAGTCCAATTTCTCTGACCATTTACAATCAACCTACAAAATTTCAACCCATTTCGACACCGTCGCGACAAATGACAAAATTGTCCCTGGTACGATTTTTCTTTATTAATTTTCTGTCCAAACTTCTTCAAACTCCAAAGCTAGTTGTCCTACATCAGTCTTGGGACACCACCTGGAGTCCAATTTCTCGAGCCATTTCCAATCAAACTACCAAATTTCAGCCCATTTTGACACCGTCGCGACAAATGATAAAATTGCCCCTAGTGCGATTTTTCTTTGTTAATTTTCTATCCAACACTTCTTCAAACTCCAAACCTAGTTGTCCTATATCATTCTCGGCTTGGACTCTACCTCAAGTCCAATATCTCGGGCCATTTCTAATCAGCCTGCCAAATTTCAGCCCATTCCGATACCGTGGCGACAAATGACAAAATTTCCCCTAGTGCGATTTTCCTTTGCTAATTTTCTATCCAACTCGTTTTCAAACTCCAAAGCTAGTTGTCTTATATCGGTCTCAAGTCTCCACCCAATGTTCAATTTCTCTAGCCATTTCCAATCAACCTTTTAAATTTCAGGGCATTTCGACACCGTCGCGACAAATGACAAAATTGCACCTGGTGCGATTTTTCGTTGTAAATTTTCTGTCCAACACTTCTTCAAACTCCAAAGCTAGTTGTCCTCTATCAGTCTTAGGACTCTACCTCGAATACAATTTCTTGGGTCGTTTCCAATCAACCTTTCCGACACCATCGTGACAAATGACAAAATTGCCCCTGGTGTGGTTTTTCTTTGTTAATTTTCTGTCCAACACTTCTTCAAACTCCAAAGCTAGTTGTCCTATATTAGTCTCGGCACTCCACTAAGAGTTTAATTTCTTGGGCTGTTTCCTATCAACCTGTTAAATTTAAGCCCATTTCGACACCATCGCGACATATGACAAAATTGCCCCTGGTGTGGTTTTTCTTAGTAAATTTTTTGTCCAACACTTCTTCAAACTCCAAAGCTAGTTGTCCTATATCTGTCTAGGGAGTCTACCCGAACCCAATTTCTCAGGCTACTTCCAATCGACCTTCCAAATTTCAGCCCATTACGACATCGTCGCGACAAATGAAAAAATTACTCTTGGTGTGATTTTTCTTTGTTAATTTTCTGTCCAACACTTCTTCAAACTCCAAAAGCTATTTGTCCTATATAAGTCTCGACTTGGACTCCACGTCGAGTCCAATATCTTGGGCCATTTCTAATCAACATGCCAAATTTCAGCCCATTCTGACATCGTCGTGACAAATAACAAAATTGCTCCTAGTGCGATTTTTCTTTGCTAATTTTCTGTCCAACACTTCTTCGAAGTCCAAAGCTAGTTGTCCTATATAAGTCTTGAGAGTCCACCACGTGTTCAATTTCTCTTGCCGTTTCCAATCAACCTATTAAATTTTAGCCCATTCCGACACCGTCGCGACAAATGACAAAATTGCCCCTGGTGCAATTTTTCTATGTAAATTTTCTGTCCAACACTTCTTCAAACTCCAAAGCTAGTTGCCCTATATTAGTCTAAGGACTCTACCCGGAGTCCAATTTCTTGGGCCGTTTCCAATCAACCTTCCAAATTTCAGTCCATTCAGACACAGTCGCGACAAATGAAAAAATTGCCCGTGGTGCGATTTTTCTTTGTTAATTTTCTGTCCAACACTTCATTAAACTCCAAAGCTAGTCATCCTATATCGGTCTCAGCTTTGACTCGACCCCAAATCCAATTTCTCAGGCCATTTCCAATCAACCTGCCAAGTTTCAGCCCATTCCGACACCGTCGCGACAAATGTCAAAATTGCTCTTGGTGTGGTTTTTCTTTTTTAATTTTCTGTCTTCTTCAAACTCCAAATCTAGTTGTCCTATATCAGTCTCGGAACTCCACCCTGAGTACAATTTATCAGGCTATTTCCAATCAACTTGCCAAATTTCAGCCCATTCCGACACCGTCGCGACAAATCACAAAATTGCCCCTGGTGCGATTTCTCTTTCTTAATTTTTTTTGTCCAACACTTCTTCAAACTCCAAAGCTAGTTGTCCTTAATCAGTCTTAGCACTCCATCCCGAGTCCAATTTCTTGGGCCATTTCCAATCAACATGCCAAATTTCAGCCCATTCTGACATCGTCGTGACAAATAACAAAATTGCTCCTAGTGCGATTTTTCTTTGCTAATTTTCTGTCCAACACTTCTTCGAAGTCCAAAGCTAGTTGTCCTATATAAGTCTTGAGAGTCCACCACGTGTTCAATTTCTCTTGCCGTTTCCAATCAACCTATTAAATTTTAGCCCATTCCGACACCGTCGCGACAAATGACAAAATTGCCCCTGGTGCAATTTTTCTATGTAAATTTTCTGTCCAACACTTCTTCAAACTCCAAAGCTAGTTGCCCTATATTAGTCTAAGGACTCTACCCGGAGTCCAATTTCTTGGGCCGTTTCCAATCAACCTTCCAAATTTCAGTCCATTCAGACACAGTCGCGACAAATGAAAAAATTGCCCGTGGTGCGATTTTTCTTTGTTAATTTTCTGTCCAACACTTCATTAAACTCCAAAGCTAGTCATCCTATATCGGTCTCAGCTTTGACTCGACCCCAAATCCAATTTCTCAGGCCATTTCCAATCAACCTGCCAAGTTTCAGCCCATTCCGACACCGTCGCGACAAATGTCAATATTGCCCTTGGTGTGGTTTTTCTTTTTTAATTTTCTGTCTTCTTCAAACTCCAAATCTAGTTGTCCTATATCAGTCTCGGAACTCCACCCTGAGTACAATTTATCAGGCTATTTCCAATCAACTTGCCAAATTTCAGCCCATTCCGACACCGTCGCGACAAATCACAAAATTGCCCCTGGTGCGATTTCTCTTTCTTAATTTTTTTTGTCCAACACTTCTTCAAACTCCAAAGCTAGTTGTCCTTAATCAGTCTTAGCACTCCATCCCGAGTCCAATTTCTTGGGCCATTTCCAATCAACCTTCCAAATTTCAGCCCATTTTGACACCATCGCGACAAATGACAAAATTGCTCCTGGTGTGGTTTTTCTTTGCTAATTTTTTGTCCAACACTTCTTCAAAGTCCAAAGCTAGTTGTCCTATATCAGTCTTGGGACTCCACCTCGTGTTCAATTTCTAGGGCCATTTCCAATCAACCTGTTAAATTTCAGCCCATTTTGACACTGTCGCGACATATAACAAAATTGCCCCTGGTGTGGTTTTTCTTAGTAATTTTTCTTTCTAACACTTCTTCAAACTCCAAAGCTAGTTGTCCTATATCAGTCTCAGGACTCCACCAGGAGTTTAATTTCTTGGGCTGTTTCCTATCAACCTGTTAAATTTTAGCCCATTCTGACACCGTCGCAACATATGACAAAATTGCCCCTAGTGTGGTTTTTCTTAGTAAATATTCTGTCCAACGCTTCTTCAAACTCCAAAGCTAGTTGTCCTATATCACTCTCGAGACTCCACCAAGAGTTTAATTTCTCGGGTCGTTCCCAATCAACCTGTTAAATTTCAGCCCATTACGACACCGTCGCGACGTATCACAAAATTAACCCTAGTGCGATTTTTCTTTGTAAATTTTCCATTCAAAACTTCTTCAAATTCCAGAGCTAGTTGTCCTATATCAGTCTCGGGACTCCACCTCGAGTCCAGTTTCTCAGGCCGTTTCAAACCAACCTTCCAAATTTCAGCCCATTCTGACACCGTCGTGACAAATGAAGAAATTGCCCTTGGTGTGGTTTTTCTTTGTTAATTTTCTGTCCAACACTTCTTCAAACTTGAAAGCTAGTTGTCCTATATCAATCTTGGCTTGGAATCCACCTCGACTCCAAAATTTTTCGGCCAACACTTCTTCAAACTCCAAAGATAGTTGTCCTCTTCGAGTCCTAAGACTCCGTCCCAAGTCCAATTTCTCTGGCTATTTCCAATCGAGCTACCAACTTTCAGCCCGTTCCGACACAGTCCCGACAAATGACAAAATTGCCCCTAGTGCGGTATTTCTTTATTTATTTTCTATCCAACACATCTTCAAACTCCAAAGCTAGTTCTCCTCTATGACTCTTGGGACTCCGTCCCAAGTCCAATTTCTTGGGCCGTTTCCAATCAACCGGCCAAATTTAAGCCTATTCTGAAATTGTCGCGATAAATGATAAAATTGCCTATGGTGCAGTTTCTCTTTGTTTTTTTTTCTGTCCAACACTTCATCAAACTCTGAAGCTAGTTGTCCTATATCAGTCTGGGGACTCCGTCCTGAGTCCAATTTCTCGAGCCATTTCCAATCAACCTGCCAAATTTTGGCCCATTCCGACACTGTCGCGACAAATGACAAATTTGTCGCTAGTGCATTTTTCTTGGTTATTTTTTTGTCAAACACTTCTTCAAACTCCAAAGCTAGTTGTCCTATATATGTCTCGGATTGGACTCCACCCCGAGTCCAATTTCTCGAGCCGTTTCCAATCAACCTGCCAAATTTCAGCCTATTCTGACATTGTCGGGACGAATGACAAAATTGCCCCTGGTTCGATTTTTCTTTGTTAATTTTCTGTCCCACACTTCTTCAAACTCCAAAGCTAGTTGTCCAATAATTTCGACTTTGACACCACCTCGAGTCCAATTTCCCGGGCCATTTCCAGTCAACCTACCAAATTTCAGACCACTCCGATACCGTCGCGACAAATGACAAAATTGCCCTGGAGCGGTTTTTCTTTGTTAATTTTCTGTCCAACACTTCTTCAAACTCCAAAGCAAGTTGTCCTATATCAGTCTCGGGACTCGGCTCCGAGCCCAATTTCTTGGGCCGTTTTCGTTCAACATGCTAAATTTCAGCCCATTCCGACACTGTCGCGACTAATGAATAAATTTTCCCTGCTGCGGTTTTTCTTTGTTAATTTTCCGTCCAATACTTCTTCAAGCTCCAAAGATAGTTGTCCTCTTTGAGTCCTAAGACTCCGCCCCGAGTCCAATTTCTCGGGCTATATTGAATCAACTTACCACTTTTAGCCCATTCTGACACAGTCCCGACAAATGACAAAATTGCCCCTAGTGCGGTATTTCTTTGTTTATTTTCTATCCAACACTTCGTCAAACTCCAAAGCTAGTTCTCCTCTATGAGTCTTGGGACTCCGCCCCAAGTCCAATTTCTTGGGCCATTTCTAATAAACCGGCCAAATTTTAGCCTATTCTGAAACCGTCGCAACAAATGATAAAATAGCCTATGGTGCGGTTTCTTTTTATTTTTTTCTGTCCAACACTTCATCAAACTCCAAAGCTATTTGTCCTATATCAGTCTCGAGAATCCATCCCGAGTCTAATTTCTTGAGCCGTTTCTAATCAACTTGCCAAATTTCAGCCCATTCCGACACTGTCGCGACAAATGACAAACTTGTCACTGGTGCAGTTTTTCTTGGTTAATTTTCTGTCCAACACTTCCTTAAACTCCAGAGCTAGTTGTCCTATATAAGTCCCGGATTGGACTCCACCCCGAGTCCAATTTCTCGAGCCATTTTCAATCAAACCGCCAAATTTCAACCCATTCCGACATCGTCGCAGCAAATGACAAAATTGACCCTGGTTCAGTTTTTCTTTGTTAATTTTCTGTCCAACACTTCTTCAAACTCCAAAGCTAGTTGTTCTTTAATTATGACTTAGACACCACCTCTAGTCCAATTTCTCAGGCCATTTCCAATCAACCTACCAAATTTCAGACAATTCCGATACCGTCGCGACAAATGACAAAATTGCCCTGGAGTTGTATTTCTTTGTTAATTTTCTGTCCAACACTTCTTCAAACTCCAAAGCAAGTTGTCCAATATCAGTCTCGAGACTCATCTCTGAGTCCAATTTCTTGGGCCATTTCCGATCAACCTGCAAAATTTCAACCCATTCCGACACTGTCGCGACTAATGAAAAAATTTTCCCTGCTACGGTTTTTCTTTGTTAACACTTCTTCAAACTCCAAAGCTATTTGCCCTCTTGGAGTCCTAAGACTCCACCCCGAGTCCAATTTCTAGGGCTATTTCCAATCAACCTACCAACTTTCAGCCCATTCCGACACAGTCCCGACAAATGACAAATTGTCCCTAGTGCGGTATTTCTTTTTTTATTTTCTATCCAACACTTCTTGAAACTCCAAAGCTAGTTTTCCTCTATGAGTCTTGGGACTCCGGCCCAAGTGCAATTTCTCGGGCCATATCCAATCAACCGGCCAAATTTTAGCCTATTCTGAAATTGTCGCGACAAATGATAAAATTGCCTATGGTGCGATTTCTCTTTGTTTATTTTCTGTCCAACACGTCATCAAACTCAAAAGTTAGTTGTCCTATATCAATCTCAGGACTCCGTCTTGAGTCCAATTTTTAGAGCTGTTTCCAATCAACCGAACAAATTTCAGTCCATTACGACACCGTCGCGACAAATGACAAATTTGTCACTGGTGCAGTTTTTCTTGGTTAATTTTCTGTCCAACACTTCTTCAAACTCCAAAGATAGTTGTCTTATATAAGTCATGGATTGGACTCCACCCTGAGTCCAATTTCTCGAGCTGTTTTCAATCAACCTGCCAAATTTCAGCCCATTCCGACATCGTCGCGACAGATGACAAAATTGTCCCTGGTACGATTTTTCTTTGTTAATTTTCTGTGCAACACTTCTTCAAACTCCAAAGCTAGTTGTCCTATAATTTCGACTTAGACACCACCTCGAGTCCAATTTCTCGAGCCATTTCCAATCAACCTAACAAATTTCAGACCATTCCGATTCCATCGCGACAAATGACAAAATTGCCCTGGAGCGATTTTTCTTTGATAATTTTCTGTCCAACACTTCTTCAAACTCCAAAGCAATTTGTCCTATATCAGTCTCGGGGCTCGGCTCCGAGTCCAATTTCTTGGGCCGTTTTTGATCAACCTGCTAAATTTCAGCCCATTCCGACACTGTCGCGACTAATGAATAAATTTTCCCTGCTGCAGTTTTTCTTTGTTAATTTTCCGTCCAACACTTCTACTAACTCCAAAGCTAGTTGTCCTCTTTGAGTCTTAAAACTCCACCCCGAGTCCAATTTCTAGGGCTATTTCCAATCAATCTACCAACTTTCAGCCCATTCTGACACAGTCCCGACAAATGACAAATTTGCCCCTAGTGCGGTATTTCTTTGTTTATTTTCGATCCAACACTTCTTCATACTCTTAAGCTAGTTTTCCTCTATGAGTCTTGGGACTCCACCCCAAGTGCAATTTCTCGGGCCATATCCAATCAACCGGCCAAATTTTAGCCTATTCTGAAATTGTCGCGACAAATGATAAAATTGCCTATGGTACAGTTTCTCTTTGTTTATTTTCTGTCCAACACGTCATCAAACTCAAAAGTTAGTTGTCCTATATCAATCTCAGGACTCCGTCTTGAGTCCAATTTTTCGAGCTGTTTCCAATCAACCGAACAAATTTCATCCCATTCCGACACCGTCGCGACAAATGACAAATTTGTCACTGGTGCAGTTTTTCTTGGTTAATTTTCTGTCCAACACTTCTTCAAACTCCAAAGATAGTTGTCTTATATAAGTCATGGATTGGACTCCACCCTGAGTCCAATTTCTCGAGCTGTTTTCAATCAACCTGCCAAATTTCAGCCCATTCCGACATCGTCGCGACAGATGACAAAATTGTCCCTGGTACGATTTTTCTTTGTTAATTTTCTGTGCAACACTTCTTCAAACTCCAAAGCTAGTTGTCCTATAATTTCGACTTAGACACCACCTCGAGTCCAATTTCTCGAGCCATTTCCAATCAACCTAACAAATTTCAGACCATTCCGATTCCATCGCGACAAATGACAAAATTGCCCTGGAGCGATTTTTCTTTGATAATTTTCTGTCCAACACTTCTTCAAACTCCAAAGCAATTTGTCCGATATCAGTCTCGGGGCTCGGCTCCGAGTCCAATTTCTTGGGCCGTTTTTGATCAACCTGCTAAATTTCATCCCATTCCGACACTGTCGCGACTAATGAATAAATTTTCCTTGCTGCAGTTTTTCTTTGTTAATTTTCTGTCCAACACTTCTTCAAACACCAAAGCTAGTTGTCCTCTTTGAGTCCTAAAACTCCTCCCCGAGTCCAATTTCTCGGGCTATTTCCAATCAACGGGCAAACTCCAAAGCTAGTTCTCCTCTATGAGTCTCGGGAATCCACCCCATGTCCAATTTCTCGGGCTATTTCCAATCAACGGGCAAACTCCAAAGCTAGTTCTCCTCTATGAGTCTCGGGAATCCACCCCATGTCCAATTTCTCGGGCTATTTCCAATCAACGGGCAAACTCCAAAGCTAGTTCTCCTCTATGAGTCTCGGGAATCCACCCCATGTCCAATTTCTCGGGCTATTTCCAATCAACGGGCAAACTCCAAAGCTAGTTCTCCTCTATGAGTCTCGGGAATCCACCCCATGTCCAATTTCTCGGGCTATTTCCAATCAACGGGCAAACTCCAAAGCTAGTTCTCCTCTATGAGTCTCGGGAATCCACCCCATGTCCAATTTCTCGGGCTATTTCCAATCAACGGGCAAACTCCAAAGCTAGTTCTCCTCTATGAGTCTCGGGAATCCACCCCATGTCCAATTTCTCGGGCTATTTCCAATCAACGGGCAAACTCCAAAGCTAGTTCTCCTCTATGAGTCTCGGGAATCCACCCCATGTCCAATTTCTCGGGCTATTTCCAATCAACGGGCAAACTCCAAAGCTAGTTCTCCTCTATGAGTCTCGGGAATCCACCCCATGTCCAATTTCTCGGGCTATTTCCAATCAACGGGCAAACTCCAAAGCTAGTTCTCCTCTATGAGTCTCGGGAATCCACCCCATGTCCAATTTCTCGGGCTATTTCCAATCAACGGGCAAACTCCAAAGCTAGTTCTCCTCTATGAGTCTCGGGAATCCACCCCATGTCCAATTTCTCGGGCTATTTCCAATCAACGGGCAAACTCCAAAGCTAGTTCTCCTCTATGAGTCTCGGGAATCCACCCCATGTCCAATTTCTCGGGCTATTTCCAATCAACGGGCAAACTCCAAAGCTAGTTCTCCTCTATGAGTCTCGGGAATCCACCCCATGTCCAATTTCTCGGGCTATTTCCAATCAACGGGCAAACTCCAAAGCTAGTTCTCCTCTATGAGTCTCGGGAATCCACCCCATGTCCAATTTCTCGGGCTATTTCCAATCAACGGGCAAACTCCAAAGCTAGTTCTCCTCTATGAGTCTCGGGAATCCACCCCATGTCCAATTTCTCGGGCTATTTCCAATCAACGGGCAAACTCCAAAGCTAGTTCTCCTCTATGAGTCTCGGGAATCCACCCCATGTCCAATTTCTCGGGCTATTTCCAATCAACGGGCAAACTCCAAAGCTAGTTCTCCTCTATGAGTCTCGGGAATCCACCCCATGTCCAATTTCTCGGGCTATTTCCAATCAACGGGCAAACTCCAAAGCTAGTTCTCCTCTATGAGTCTCGGGAATCCACCCCATGTCCAATTTCTCGGGCTATTTCCAATCAACGGGCAAACTCCAAAGCTAGTTCTCCTCTATGAGTCTCGGGAATCCACCCCATGTCCAATTTCTCGGGCTATTTCCAATCAACGGGCAAACTCCAAAGCTAGTTCTCCTCTATGAGTCTCGGGAATCCACCCCATGTCCAATTTCTCGGGCTATTTCCAATCAACGGGCAAACTCCAAAGCTAGTTCTCCTCTATGAGTCTCGGGAATCCACCCCATGTCCAATTTCTCGGGCTATTTCCAATCAACGGGCAAACTCCAAAGCTAGTTCTCCTCTATGAGTCTCGGGAATCCACCCCATGTCCAATTTCTCGGGCTATTTCCAATCAACGGGCAAACTCCAAAGCTAGTTCTCCTCTATGAGTCTCGGGAATCCACCCCATGTCCAATTTCTCGGGCTATTTCCAATCAACGGGCAAACTCCAAAGCTAGTTCTCCTCTATGAGTCTCGGGAATCCACCCCATGTCCAATTTCTCGGGCTATTTCCAATCAACGGGCAAACTCCAAAGCTAGTTCTCCTCTATGAGTCTCGGGAATCCACCCCATGTCCAATTTCTCGGGCTATTTCCAATCAACGGGCAAACTCCAAAGCTAGTTCTCCTCTATGAGTCTCGGGAATCCACCCCATGTCCAATTTCTCGGGCTATTTCCAATCAACGGGCAAACTCCAAAGCTAGTTCTCCTCTATGAGTCTCGGGAATCCACCCCATGTCCAATTTCTCGGGCTATTTCCAATCAACGGGCAAACTCCAAAGCTAGTTCTCCTCTATGAGTCTCGGGAATCCACCCCATGTCCAATTTCTCGGGCTATTTCCAATCAACGGGCAAACTCCAAAGCTAGTTCTCCTCTATGAGTCTCGGGAATCCACCCCATGTCCAATTTCTCGGGCTATTTCCAATCAACGGGCAAACTCCAAAGCTAGTTCTCCTCTATGAGTCTCGGGAATCCACCCCATGTCCAATTTCTCGGGCTATTTCCAATCAACGGGCAAACTCCAAAGCTAGTTCTCCTCTATGAGTCTCGGGAATCCACCCCATGTCCAATTTCTCGGGCTATTTCCAATCAACGGGCAAACTCCAAAGCTAGTTCTCCTCTATGAGTCTCGGGAATCCACCCCATGTCCAATTTCTCGGGCTATTTCCAATCAACGGGCAAACTCCAAAGCTAGTTCTCCTCTATGAGTCTCGGGAATCCACCCCATGTCCAATTTCTCGGGCTATTTCCAATCAACGGGCAAACTCCAAAGCTAGTTCTCCTCTATGAGTCTCGGGAATCCACCCCATGTCCAATTTCTCGGGCTATTTCCAATCAACGGGCAAACTCCAAAGCTAGTTCTCCTCTATGAGTCTCGGGAATCCACCCCATGTCCAATTTCTCGGGCTATTTCCAATCAACGGGCAAACTCCAAAGCTAGTTCTCCTCTATGAGTCTCGGGAATCCACCCCATGTCCAATTTCTCGGGCTATTTCCAATCAACGGGCAAACTCCAAAGCTAGTTCTCCTCTATGAGTCTCGGGAATCCACCCCATGTCCAATTTCTCGGGCTATTTCCAATCAACGGGCAAACTCCAAAGCTAGTTCTCCTCTATGAGTCTCGGGAATCCACCCCATGTCCAATTTCTCGGGCTATTTCCAATCAACGGGCAAACTCCAAAGCTAGTTGTCCTGACAAATGACAAAATTGCCCTGGAGCGATTTTTCTTTGATAATTTTCTGTCCAACGCTTCTTCAAACTCCAAAGAAAGTTATCCTATATCAGTCTCAAGACTCGGCTCTGAGTCCAATTTCTCGAGCCGTTTCCAATCAACTTGCTAAATTTTAGCCCATTCCGACACTGTCGCGACTAATGAATAAATTTTCCCTACTGCAGTTTTTCTTTGTTAATTTTATGTCCAACACTTCTTCAAACTCCAAAGCTAGTTGTCGTCTTTGAGTCCTAAGACTTTGCCCCGAGTCCAATTTCTCAGGCTTTTTCCAATCATGCTACCAACTTTCAGCCCACTCCGACACAGTCCCGACAAATGACAAAATTGCCCCTAGTGCGGTATTTCTTTGTTTATTTTCTATCCAACACTTCTTCAAACTCCAAAGCTAGTTCTCCTCTATGGGTCTTGGGACTCCGGTCCAAGTCCAATTTCTCGGGCTATTTCCAATCAACGGGCCAAATTTTAGCCTACTCAAAACCATCGCGACAATTGATAAAATTGCCTATGGTGCGGTTTCTCTTTGTTTATTTTCTGTCCAACACTTCTTCAAACTCTAAAGCTAGTTGTCCTATATTAGTCTCAGGACTCCGTCCTGAGTCCAATTTCTCGAGCCATTTGCAATCAACCTGCCAAATTTCAGACCATTTCGATACCGTCACGACAAATGACAAAATTGCCCTGGAGCGATTTTTCTTCGATAATTTTCTGTCCAACACTTCTTCAAACTCCAAAGCAAGTTGTCCTATATCAGTCTCGGGACTCGGCTCCGAGTCCAATTTCTTGGGCCATTTTCGATCAACCTGCTAAATTTCAGCCCATTCCGACACTGTCGCGACTAATGAATAAATTTTCCCTGTTGCAATTTTTCTTTGTTAATTTTCCGTCCAACACTTCTTCAAACTCCAAAGCTAGTTGCCCTCTTTGAGTCCTAAAACTCCGCCCCGAGTCCAATTTCTCGGGCTATTTCTAATCAATCGACCAACTTTAAGCCCATTACGACACAGTCCCGACAAATGACAAAATTGCCCCTAGTGCGGTATTTCTTTGTTTATTTTCTATCCAAGTTCTATTTCTTGGGCTGTTTCCAATCAACCGGCCAAAATTTAGCCTATTCTGAAACCGTCACGACAAATGATAAAATTGCCTACGGTGCGATTTCTCTTTGTTTATTTTCTGTCGAACACTTCTTCAAACTCCAAAGCTAGTTGTCCTATATCAGTCTCGAGACTCCGTCTTGAGTCCAATTTCTTGAGCCATTTCCAATCAACCTGGCAAATTTCAGCCCATTTCGACACCTTCGCGACAAATGATAAATTTGTCACTGGTGCAATTTTTCTTAGGTAATTTTCTGTCCAACACTTCTTCAAACTCTAAAGCTAGTTGTCCTATATAAGTCTCAGATTGGACTTCTCCCCGAGTCCAATTTCTTGAGCGATTTCCAATCAACCTGCCAAATTTCAGCTCATTCCGACATCGTCGCGACAAATGACAAAATTGCACCTAGTTCAATTTTTCTTTGTTAATTTTCTGTCCAACACTTCTTCAAACTCCAAAGCTAGTTGTCCTATATCAGTCTCCACTTGGACAACACCTCGAGTCCAATTTCTCGGGCCATTTACAATCAACTTACCAAATTTCAAACCATTCCGATATCGTCGTGACAAATGACAAAATTGCCTTGGAGCGGTTTTTCTTTGTTAATTTTCTGTCCAACACTTCTTCAAACTCCAAAGCAAGTTGTCCTATATCAGTCTTGGGTCTTGGCTCCAAGTCCAATTTCTCAGGCCGTTTTTGATCAACCTGCTAAATTTCAGCCCATTCCGACACTGTCGCGGCTAATGAATAAATTTTCCCTGCTGCTATTTTTCTTTGTTAATTTTTCATCCAACACTTCTTCAAACTCCAAAGCTAGTTGTCCTCTATGAGTCCCAAGACTCCGCCCCGAGTCCAATTTCTCGGGCTATTTCCAATCAGCCTGCCAACTTTTAGCCCATTCCGACATAGTCACGACAAATGGGAAAATTGCCCCTAGTGCGGTTTTTCTTTGTTTATTTTCTGTCCTACACTTCTTCAAACTCTAAAGCTAGTTGTCCTATATCGGTCTCGAGACTCCACCCCGAGTCCAATTTCTCGGGTTATTTCTCATCAACCTGCCAAATTTTAGCCCATTTCGACATCGTCGCGGCAAATGACGAAATTACCACTGGTACGATTTTTATTTGTTAATTTTCTATCGAACACCTCTTCAAACTCTAAAGCTAGTTGTCCTATATCAGTCTTGGGACTCCGCCCAGAGTCCAATTTCTCTGGGCATTTACCATCAACCTGCCAAATTTTGGCCCATTCTGACACCGTCGCGACAAATGACAAAATTGCCCCTGGTTCACATTTCCAATCAACCTACCAAATTTCAGACCATACCGATACCGTCGCGACAAATGAAAAAAATTACCCCAAGAGCGGTTTTTCTTTGTTAATTTTCTATCCAACACTTCTTCAAACTCCAAAGCAAGTTGTCCTATATCAGTCTCGGGTCTTGGCTCCGAGTCCAATTTCTCAGGCCATTTTCGATCAACCTGCTAAATTTCAGCCCATTCCGACACTGTCGCGACTAATGAATAAATTTTCCCTGCTGCCTTTTTTCTTTGTTAATTTTCTGTCCAACAATTCTTCAAACTCCAAAGCTAGTTGTCCTATATCAGTCTCGACTTGGACACCACCCCTAATCAATTTCTTGGGACTTTTTCGATCAACGTGCCAAATTTTTGCCCATTCGGACACCGTCGGGAGAAATGACAAAATTGCCCCTAGTGCGGTTTTTCTTTGTTAATTTTCTGCCCAACACTTCTTCAAACTCCAAAGCAAGTCGACCTATATCAGTCCTAGCTTGGACTCTGCCCTGAGTCCTATTTCTCGGGCCGTTTCCAATCAACCTGGCAAATTTTAGCACATTCCGACACCATCGCGACAAATGACGAAATTGCCCCTGGTGCGTTTTTTCTTTTTTAATTTTTTTTCCAACACTTCTTCAAACTCTAAAGCTAGTTATACTATATCAGCCTCGAGACTCGGCCCTGAGTCCAATTTCTAGGGCCATTTCCATTAACCTGCCAAATTTTAGCCCATTCCGACACCGTCGCGACAAATGACAAAATCGCCCCCGATGTAGTTTTTCTTCGTTAATTTTCTGTCCAATACTTCTTCAAACTCCAAACCTAGTTGTCTTCTATGAGTCCTAAGACTCCACCCTGAGTCCGATTTCTCGGGCTATTTCCAATCAACCTACCAACTTTCAGCCCATTCCGACACAGTCACGACAAATGACAAAATTGCCCCTAGTGCGATTTTTCTTTATTTATTTTCTGTCCAACAATTCTTCAAACTCCAAAGCTAGTTGTCCTATATATGTCTCAGGACTCCACGCCGAGTCCAATTTCTTGAGCCTTTTCCAATCAACCTGCCAAATTTTAGCCCATTCTGAAATCGTCGCGACAGATGATAAAATTGCCTATGGTGCGATTTCTCTTTGTTTATTTTCTGTCCAACACTTCTTCAAACTCTAAGGCTAGTTGTCCTATATCAGTCTTAGGACTTCGCCCCGAGTCCAATTTCTCGAACCGTTTCCAATCAACCTGCCAAATTTCAGCCCATTCCAACACCGTCGCGATAAAATGACAAAATTGCCACTGGTGCGATTTTTCTTTGTTAGTTTTCTGTCCAACACTTCTTCAAACTACAAAGCTAGTTGTCCTATATAAGTCTTGGATTGGACTCCACCCCGAGTCTAATCTCTCAGGCTATTTCCCATCAACCTGCCAAATTTCAGCCCATTCCGACACCATCGCGACAAATGACAAAATTGCCCCTGGTTCAGTTTTTCTTTGTTAATTCTCTGTCCAACACATCTTCAAACTCCAAAGCTAGTTGTCCTATATCAGTCTCAACTTGTACACCACCCTGAGTCCAATTTCTCAGGTTGCTTCCTATCAACCTACCAAATTTCAATCCTTTCCGACACCGTCGGGAGAAATGACAAAATTACCCCTAGTACGATTTTTCTTTGTTAATTTTCTGTCCAACACTTCTTCAAACTCCAAAGCTAGTTGTCCTATATCAGTTCGGGCTTGGACTTCACCCCCGAGTCCAATTTCTCGGGCCGTTTCCAATCAACCTGCCAAATTTCAGCACATTCCGACACCGTGGCGACAAATGATGAAATTGCCCCTGGTGCGACTTTTTCTTTGGGAATTTTCTTTCCAACACTTCTTCATACTCTTAAGCTAGTTGTCCTGTATCAGTCTCGGGACTCCACCCCGAGTCCAATTTCTCGAGCCGTTTCCAATCAACCTACCAAATTTTTTCCCATTCCGACACTGTCGTGACAAATGACAAAATTGTCCCTGGTGCAATTTTTCTTTGTTAATTTTCTCTCAGACACTTCTTCAAACTCCAAAGTAATTGTCCAATATCAGTCTCAGGACTCCACCTCAAGTACAATTTCTCGAGCCATTTCCAATCAACCTGCCAAATTTTAGCCCATTCCGACACCGTCGTGACAAATGACAAAATTGTCCCTGGTGCAATTTTTCTTTCTTAATTTTCTGTCAAACACTTCTTCGAACTTCAAAGCTAGTTCTCCTATATCAGTCACGAGAATCCACCCCGAGTCCAATTTCTCGGGCTGTTTAAAATCAACCTACCAAATTTTAGCCCATTCCAATACCGTCGCGACAAATGATAAAATTGCCACTGGGGCAATTTTTCTTTGTTAATTTTCTGTCCAACACTTCTTCAAACTCCAAAGCTAGTTGTCCTATATCAGTCTCAAATTAGACTCCACCCCAAGTCTAATCTCTCGGGCCATATCTAATCAACCTGCCAAATTTCAGCCCATTCCGACACAATCGCAACAAATGACAAAATTGCCCCTGGTTAAGTTTTTCTTTGTTAATTCTTTGTCCAACGCATCTTCAAACTCCAAAGCTAGTTGTCCTATATCAGTCTCAACTTGGACACCACCCCGAGTCCAATTTCTTGAGTTGTTTCCTATCAACCTGTCAAATTTTAACATATTCTGACACCGTCGGGAGAAATGACAAAATTGCCTCGAGTGCGGTTTTTCTTTGTTAATTTTCTGTCCAACACTTCTTCAAACTCCAAAGCTAGTTGTCCTATATCAGTCCGGGCCTGGACTTCACCTCTGAGTCCAATTTCTCAGATCGTTTCCAATCAACCTGCCAAATTTCAGCACATTCCGACACCGTGGTGACAAATGACGAAATTGCCCCTGGTGCGGTTTTTCTTTGTTAATTTTCTTTCCAACACTTCATCAAACTCTTAAGCTAGTTGTCCTATATCAGAGACTCCACCTCGAGTCCAATTTCTCGAGCCGTTTCCAATCAAACTACCAAATTTTAGCCCATTTCGACACTGTCGTGACAAATGACAAAATTGTCCCTACTGTAATTTTTCTTTGTTAATTTTCTGTCAGACGCTTCTTCAAACTCCAAAGTAGGTATCCAATATCAGTCTCAGGACTCCACCCTAAGTCCAATTTCTCGAACCATTTCCAATCAACCTGCCAAATTTTAGCCCATTCCGACACCGTCGTGATAAATGACAAAATTGTCCCTGGTGCAATTTTTCTTTGTTAATTTTCTGTCAAACGCTTCTTCGAAATCCAAAGATAGTTCTCCTATATCAATCACAAGAATCTACCCCGAGTCCAATATCTCGGGCCATTTAAAATCAACCTACCAAATTTTAGCCCATTCCGAAACTGTCGCGACAAATGACAAAATTGCCCCTGGTGTGATTTTTCTTTGTTAGTTTTCTGTCCGACACTTCTTTGATCTCCAAAGCTAGTTTTCCTATATCAGTCTCGGGACTCCACCTCGAGTCCAATTTCTCGGCTATTGCCAATCAACCTTCCAACTTTCAGTCCATTCCGACACAGTCACGACAAATGGCAAAATTGCCCCTAGTGCGGTTTTTCTTTTTTTATTTTCTGTCCAACACTTCTTTGAACTCCAAAGTTAGTTGTCCTATATCAGTCTCAAAATGGACTCCACCCTGAGTCTAATTTCAAGACCCATTTCCAATCAACCTGCCAAATTTCAGTCCAATCCGACACTGTCGCAACAAATTACAAAATTGCCCTTGGTTCGGTATTTCTTTATTAATTTTCTGTCCAACACTTCTTGTAACTCCAAAGCTAGTTGTCCTATATCAGTCTCGAAATGGTCTTCGCCTCGAGTTTAATTTCTCGGGCCGTTTCCAATCAACCTGCCAAATTTAAGTCCAGTCCGACACTATCGCGACAAATGACAAAATTACCCCTGGTTCGATTTTTCTTTGTTAATTTTATTTCCAAAACTTCTTCAAACTCCAAAGAAAGTAATCCTATATCAGTCCCGACTTGGACTCTGCCCCAAGTCCAATTTCTCGGGCCGTTTCCAATCAACCTGCCAAATTTTAGCACATTCCGTCACCGTCGCGACAAATGACGAAATTTCCCCTGCTGCGATTTTTCTTTGTTAATTTTCTTTCCAACACTTCTTCAAACTCTAAAGCTAGTTGTCCTATATCAGTCTTAGGACTCCACCCCGAGTCCAATTTCTTGGGCTGTTTTCAATCGACCTGCTAAATTTCAACCCATTCTAACACCGTCACGACTAATAAATAAATTTTCCCTACTGCAATTTTTCTTTGTTAATTTTCTGTCCAACACTTTTTCAAACTCCAAAGTTGGTTGTCCTATATCAGTCTCAAATCAGACTCCACCCCGATTCTAATTTCTTGGGCCGTTTCCAATCAACCTGCCAAATTTCTGTCCACTCCGACACCGTTTCGACAAATGACAAAATTGCCCCTGGTTCGGCTTTTCTTTATTAATTTTCTGTCCAACACTTCTTCAAACTCTAAAGCTAGTTGTCCTATATCAGTCTCGACTTGGACACCACCTCGAGTCCAATTTCTCGGGTCATTTCCGATCAACGTGCCAAATTTCAGCCCATTCTGATACCGTCGGGAGAAATGACAAAATTGCTCCTAGTGCGGTTTTTCTTTGTTAATTTTCTGTCCAACACTTCTTCAAACTCCAAAGCAAGTTGTCCTATATCAGTCCCGATTGGGACTCCACCCCGAGTCCAATTTCTTTTGGCCATTTCTAATCAAGTGCCAAATTTCAATACATTCCGACACCGTCGCGACAAATGACGAAATTGCCCCTGGTGCAGTTTTTCTTTGTTAATTTTCTTTCCAACACTTCTTCAAACTCTAAAGCTAGTTGTCCTATATCAATCTCGAGACTCTGACCCAAGTTTGATTTCTCGGGCAGTTTCCCATCAACTTGCCAAATTTTAGCCCATTCCGACACATCGCGACAAATGAGAAAATTGCCCCTGGTGCAATTTTTCTTTGGTAATTTCTGTTCAACACTTCTTCAAACTCCAAAGTAGTTGTCCTATATTAGTCTTGACTTAGACTCTGCATCGAGTCTAATTGCTCGGGCCGTTACCAATCAACCAACCAAAGTTCAGCCCATTCCGATACCATCGCGACAAATGACAAAATTGCCCCTACAGCGATTTTTCTTTGTTAATTATCTGTCCAACACTTCTTCAAACTCCAAAGCTAGTTGTCCTATTTAAGTCTCGGGACTCCACACCGAGTCCAATTTCTCAGTCCATTTCCAATCAACCTACTAAATTTTAGCCCATTCCGATACCGTCGTGACAAATGAATAAATTTTCCCTACTACGATTTTTCTTTTTTAATTTTCCATCCAACAATTCTTCAAACTCCAAAGCTAGTTGTCCTCTATGAGTCCTGAGACTCCGCCCCGAGTCCAATTACTCGGGCCATTTCCAATCAACCTGCCAAATTTCAGCACATTCCGACACAATCACGACAAATGACGAAATTGCCCCTAGTGCGATTTTTCTTTATTTATTTTTTGTCCAACATTTCTTCAAACTCCAAAGCTAGTTGTCCTCTATGAGTCTCAAGACTCCGTCCTGAGTCCAATTTCTTGGCTATTTCCAATCAACCTACCAAATTTTAGCCCATTCTGAAATCGTCGTGACAAATGATAAAATTGCCTATGGTGCGATTCCTCTTTGTTTATTTTCTGTCCAACACTTCTTCAAACTCTAAGGCTAGTTGTCCTATATCAGTCTCGAGACTCTGCCCTGAGTCCAATTTCTTAGGCCATTTCTAATCAACCTGCTAAATTTCAGCCCATTCTGACACCGTCACGACAAATGATAAAATGGCCACTGGTGCGGTTTTTCTTTATTAATTTTCTGTCCAACACTTCTTCAAACTCCAAAGCTAGTTGTCCAATATCACTCTGGGATTGGACTCTACCTCGAGTCTAATCTCTCAGGCCGTTTCTAATCAACCTACCAAATTTCAGCCATTCCGACACCATCGCGACAAAAGATAAAATTGCCCTTGGTTCGGTTTTTCTTTGTTAATTTTCTGTCCAACACATCTTCAAACTCCAAAGCTAGTTGTCCTATATCAGTCTTGACTTGGACACCACCCCGAGTCCAATTTCTCTGGTCATTTCCTATCAACCTACCAAATTTCAACCCATTTCGACACCGTCGGGAGAAATGATAAAAGTGCCAATAGTGCGGTTTTTCTTTGTTAATTTTCTATCCAACACTTCTTCAAACTCGAAAGCTAGTTTTCCTATATCAGTTCTGGCTTGGACTTCACCCCCAAGTCCAATTTCTTGGGCCGTTTCCAATCAACCTGCCAAATTTCAGCACATTCCGACACCGTGGCGACAAATGACAAAATTGCCCCTGGTGCTATTTTTCATTGTTAATTTTCTTTCCAACACTTCTTCAAACTTTAGAGCTAGTTGTCCTATATCAGTCTCGAGACTCCGTCCCGAGTACAATTTCTCTGGCCGTTTCCTATCAACCTGCCAAATTTTAGCCCATTTCCACACCGTCGTGACAAATGACAAAATTGCCCCCGATACGGTTTTTCTTTGTTAATTTTTTGTCCAACACTTCTTCAAACTCCAAAGTAGTTATCCTATATTAGTCTCAATACTCTGATCCGAGTTCAATTTCTCAGGCCGTTTCCAATCAACCTTCCAAATTTAAGCCCATTCCGACACCATCATGACAAATGACAAAATTGTCCCTGGTGCAATTTTTATTTGTCAATTTTCTGTCATACACTTCTGCGAACTCCAAAGCTATTTGTCCGATATCAGTCTCAGGATTCCCCCCGTGTCCAATTTCTTAGGCCGTTTAAAATCAACCTACCAAATTTTAGCCCATTTCGATATCGTCGCGACAAATGACAAAATTGCCCCTGGTGCGGTTTTTCTTTGTTAATTTTCTGTCCAACACTTCTCCAAACTCCGAAGCTAGTTGTCCTATATCAATCTCAGTTTGGACTCCACCCCGAGTCCAATTTCTAGGGCCATTTCCAATCAACCTACCATATTTCAGCCCATTTCGACACCGTCGCGACAAATGATGAAATCGCCCCTAGTACGATTTTTCTTCGTTTATTTTCTGTCCAACACTTCTTCAAACTCCAAACCTGGTTGTCCTCTATAAGTCCCAAGACTCTGTCTCGAGACCAATTTCTAGGGCTGTTTCCAATCAACCTGCCAAGTTTCAGCCCATTCAGACACCGCCGTGACCAATGACAAAATTATCACTGGTGCGATTTTTCTTTGTTTGTTTTCTATCCAACACTTCTTCGAACTCCAAAGCTAGTTGTCCTATATCAATCTTGGGACTCCACCCCGAGTCCAATTTCTTGGGCCGTTTATAATCAATATACCAAATTTCAGCCCATTCCGATACCTTTGCGACAAATGACAAAATTGTCCCTGGTGTGGTTTTTTTTTGTTAATTTTCTGTCTAACACTTCTTCAAACTTCAAAGCTAGCTGTCCTCTATAAGTCTAGGATTGGACCTCACCCCGAGTCAAATTTCTCGGGCCATTTCCAATCAACCTGCCAAATTTTAGCTTATTCCGACACAATCGCAACAAATGACAAAATTGCCCCTTGTTTGGTTTTTATTTGTTAATTTTCTGTCCAACACTTCTTCAAATACCAAAGCTAGTTGTCCTATATCAGTCTCAAAATGGACTCAACTCCGAGTCTAATCTCTCGAGCAGTTTCCAATCAACCTGCCAAATTTTGGCCTATTCCGACACTGTCGCGACAAATGACAAAATTGCCACTGGGACGGTTTTTCTTTGTTAATTTTCTGTCCAACACTTCTTCAAACTCCAAAGCTAGTTGTCCTTTATCAGTCTTGAATTGGACTCCACCCTGAGTCTAATCTCTCGTGCCGTTTCCAATCAAACTGCCAAATTTTAGCCCATTCCGACACTATCGCGACGAAAGAGAAAATTGCCCCTAGTGCGATTTTTCTTTGTTAATTTTCTATCCAACACGTCTTCAAACTCCAAAGCTAGTTGTCCTATATCAGTCTCAAGACTCCACTCGAGTCCAATTTCTCGGGCCATTTCCAATCAACCAACCAAATTTTAGCCGATTTCGATACCGTAGCGACAAATGACAAAATTGCCCTCGGTGTGGTTTTTCTTTGTTAATTTTTTGTCCAACATTTCTTCAAACTCCAAAGCAAGTTGTCCTATATTAGTCTCTACTTGGACTCCACCCCGAGTCCAATTTTTTGGGTCGTTTCCGATCAACTTGCCGAATTTCAGCCCATTTCGACACCGTCGGGAGAAATTACAAAATTGCCCCAAGTGCGATTTATCTTAGTTAATTTTCGGTCCAACACTTTTTCAAACTCCAAGCTAGTTGTCCTATATCAGTCCCAGCTTGGACTCCGCCCCGGGTCCAATTTCTCTACCCGTTTCCAATCAACTTGCCAAATTTCAGCCCATTCCGACACCGTCGTGACAAATGACAAAATTGCCCCTGGTACGATTTTTCTTTCTTGATTTTCTGTCCAACACTTCTTCAAACTCCAAAGCTAGTTGTCCTCTATGAGTCCATTGGGAGTCCAATTTCTTGGGCTGTTTCCAATCAACCTGCCAAATTTCAGCCCATTTCGACACCGTCGCGGCAAATGACAAAATTACCCCTGGTGCGATTTTTCTTTGTTTATTTTCAGTCCAACACTTCTTCAAACTCCAAAGCTAGTTGTCCTATATCAGTCTCAGGACTTTGCCCTGAGTCTAATTTCTCGGGCTGTTTCTAATAAACCTGCCAAATTTTAGCCCATTCCGCCACCGTCGCCACAAATGACAAAAATGCCCCTGGTGCAGTTTTTCTTTGTTAATTTCCAGTCTTCTACAAACTCAAAAGCTAGTTGTCCAATATCAGTCTCGGGATTCCACCACGAGTCCAATTTCTTAAGCTATTTCTAAACAACCTGCCAAATTTAAGCCCATTCCGACACCGCCACGACAAATGACAAAATTACCCCTAGAGCGGTTATTCTTTGTTAATTTTATATCCAACACTTCTTCAAACACCAAAGCTTGTTGTCTTATATTAGTCTCGGACTCCACCTCGAGTCTAATTTGTCGTGTCATTTCTGATCAACCTGCCAAATTTCAGCCCATTCCGACAACGTGGGGAGAAATGATAAAATTGCCCCAAGTGCGGTATTTCTTTGTTAATTTTCTGTCCAATACTTCTTCAGACTCCGAAGCTGGTTGTCCTCTATCAGTCTCGGCTTGGACTCTGCCCTGAGTCCAATTTCTTGGGTCGTTTCTAATCAACCTGCCAAATTTCAGTCCATTTCGATACCGTCGCGACAAATGACAAAATTGCCCCCGGTGCGGTTTTTCTTTATTAATTTTCTGTCCAACACTTCTTCAAACTCCAAAGCTAGTTGTCCTATATCAATCTCAAGACTCCACCCTAAGTCCAATTTCTTGGGCTGTTTCCAATCAACTTGTCAAATTTCAGCCAAATCCGACACCGTCGTGACAAATGAAAAAATTGCCCCTGGTGCGATTTTTCGTTGTTAATTTTCTGTCCAACACTTTTTCAAACTCTAAACCTCGTTGTCCTATATCAGTCTAGGGACTTCATTTGGAGTCAAATTTCTCGGGCCATTTCAAATTAACTTGCCAAATTCCTGCCCATTCTGACACCGTCGCGACAAATGACAAAATAGCCCCAGGTGCGATTTTTCTTTATTAATTTTCTGTCAAACACTTCTTCATACTCCAAAGTAGTTGTCCTATATCAGTCTCGAGACTGTACCTCGAGTCCAATTTCTTGGGCCATTTCCAATCAACCTGTCAAATTTTAGCCCATTCCGACACCATCGTGACAAATGATAAAATTGTCCCTGGTGCGATTTTTCTTTGTTAATTTTCTGTCCAACACTTCTTCAAACTCCAAATCTAGTTGTCCTATATCAGTCTCGAATTGGACTCCACCTCGAGTCCAATTTGTCAGTCCGTTTCTAATCAACCTCCCAAATTTCAGCCCATTACAACACCGTCGGGACAAATGACAAAATTGCCCCTGCTTTAATTTTTCTTTGTTAATTTACCGTCGCGACAAATGACAAAATTGCCCTTGTTGCAGTTTTTTCTTTGTTAATTTTCTGTCCAATTTTCTATCCAACACTTCTTCAAACTCCAAAGCTAGTTGTCCTCTATGAGTCCTGGCTTGGACTCTGCCCCGAGTCCAATTTCTCGGGCCGTTTGCAATCAACCTGCCAAATTTCAGCCCATTCCAACACCGTCTCAATAAATACAAAATTGCCCCTAGTGCGGTTTTTCTTTGTTAATTTTCTGTCCAACACTTCTTCAAACTCCAAACATAGTTGTCCTATATTAGTCTCGGGACTTCACCCCGAGTCCAATTTCTCGGGCCATTTCCAATCAACCTACCAAATTTCAACCCACTCTGACACAGTCGTGAAAAATGACAAAATTTCCCTTGGTGCGATTTTTCTTTGTTAATTTTCTGCCCAACACTTCTTCAAACTCCAAAGTAGTTGTCCTCTATCAATATCAAGACTCTATCCCAAGTTCAATTTCTCGGGCCATTTCCAATCAACCTAACGAATTTTAGCCCAATCCTACACCGTCATGACAAATGACAAAATTGTCCCTCTTGCGATTTTTCTTTGTTAATTTTCTGTCCAACACATCTTCAAACTCCAAAGCTGGTTTTCCTATGTAAGTCTCGGCTCGGACTCCACCCCGTGTCCAATTTCTCGGCCTGTTTCCAATCAACCTGCCAAATTTCAGCCCATTCCGACATCGTCGCGACAAATAATAAAATTTTCCCTGGTTCGATTTTTTTTGTTAATTTTCTGTCCAACACTACTTCAAACTCCAAAGCTAGTTGTCCTATATAAGTCTTGGGATTTCATCCTATGTCCAATTTCTCAGGCCGTTTCCAATCAATCTTCCAAATTTCAGCCCATTCCGACACCGTCGGGACAAATGAAAAAATTGCCCCTGGTGAGGTTTTTCTTTGTCAATTTTTTATCCAACATTTCTTCAAACTCCAAAGCTAATTGTCCTATATCCGTCTTAGCTTGGACTCTACCCCGAGTCCAATTTCTTGGATCGTTTCCAATCAACCTGTCAAATTTTAGCCCACTCCAACACTGTCGTAATAACTGACAAAATTGTCCCTCGTGCGATTTTTCTTTGTTAATTTTCTGTCCAACACATCTTCAAACTCCAAAGCTGGTTGTCCTATATAAGTCTCGGCTTGGACTCCACCCCGTGTCCAATTTCTCGAGCTGTTTCCAATCAACCTGTCAAATTTCAATCCATTCTGACATCGTCGTGACAAATGACAAAATTGCCCCCGGTGCAGTTTTTCTTTGTTAATTTTCTGTTCAACACTTCTTCGAATTCCAAAGCTAGCTGTCCTATATCAGTCTCAGGACTCCACCCTGAATCCAATTTCTTGGGCAGTTTCCAATGTACCTGCCAAATTTCTGCCCATTTCGATTCCGTCGCGACAAATGACAAAATTGCCCCTAGTGCGGTTTTCCTTTATTAATTTTCTGTCCAACACTTCTTCAAACTCCAAAGCTAGTTGTCCTATATCAGTCTTGGGACACCTCTCCAAGTCTAGGTTCTCAGGCCATTTCCAATAAACCTGCTAAATTTCAGCCCATTCTGACACTGTCGCGAGAAATTACAAAATTGCCCCTAGTTCGGTTTTTCTTTGTTAATTTTCTGTCAAACACTTCTTCAAACTCTAAAGCTAGTTGTCCTCTATGAGTCCCAAGACTCCACCCTGAGTCCAATTTCTCTGGCTATTTCCAATCAACCTACCAAATTTCAGCCCATTCCGACACCGTCGCGACAAATGACAAAATTGCCCTTAGTTCGATTTTTCTTTGTTTATTTTCTATCCAACACTTCTTCAAACTCCAAAGCTAGTTGACCTATCTCAGTCTCAGGACTCCGCCTAGATTCCAATTTCTTAGGCCATTTTCAATCAACCTGCCAGATTTTAGCCCACTCCGATACTATCATGACAAATGAAAAAATTGCCCCTGGTGCGGTTTTTCTTTATTTATTTTCTTTCCAACGCTTCTTCAAACTCCAAAGCCAGTTGCCCTGTATTAGTCTCGGCACTCCACCTTGAGTCCAATTTCTCGGGCCATTTCCAATCAACCTGCCAAATTTCAGCCCATTCCAACACCGTCACGACAAATGACAAAATTGTCCCTGGTGTGATTTTTCTTTGTTCACTTTCTGTCCAACACTTCTTCAAACCCCAAGGCCAGTTGTCCTATATGAGTCTCAAGACTCTGCCCTGAGTCCAATTTCTTGAGCTGTTTCCAATCAACCTGCCAAACTTCAGCCCACTCCAAAGCCATCGCGACGAATGAAAAAATTGCCCCTGGTGCGGGTTTTCTTTGTTAATTTTCTGTCCAACACTTCTTCACACTTCAAAGCTAGTTGTCCCATATCAGTCTCGAGACTTCGCCTTGATTCCAATTTCTTGGGCTGTTTCCAATTAACCCACCAAATTTCAGCTCATTCCGACACCATCGCGACAAATGATGAAATTGCCCCTAGTGCGATTTTTTTTGTTAATTTTCTGTCCAACACTTCTTCAAACTCCAAAGTAGTTGTCCTATATCAGTCTTGAGACTTCGCCCCGTGTCCAATTTCTTGGGCTTTTTCCAATCAATCTGCCAAATTTTAGCCCATTCCGACACCATCGTGACAAATGACAAAATTAACCCTGGTGTAGATTTTCTTTGTTAATTTTCTATCTTCTTGAAACTCCAAAACTAGTTGTCCTATATCAGTCTTAGGACCCCACCCCGAGTCCAATTTCTTGGGACGTTTCTAATCAACTTGCCAAATTTAAGCCCATTCCGACACCGTCACTACAAATGACAAAATCGTCCCTGGTACGATTTTTCTTTGTTAGTTTTCTTTCCAACACTTCTTCAAACTCCAAAGCAAGTTGTCCTATATAAGTCTTTGGACTTCATCTCGAATCTAATTTCTTAGGCCGTTTCCAATCGACCTGCTAAATTTCAGCCCATTCCGACACCGTCGCGACAAATGACAAAATTGCCCCCGGTGCGGTTTTTCTTTATTAATTTTCCATCTAACACTTCTCCAAACTCCCAAGCTAGTTGTCCTATATCAATCTCGAGAATCCACCTCGAGTACAATTTCTTGGGCCATTTCCAATCAACATGCCTAATTCCAGCCCATTCCGACACCTTAGCGACAAATGACAAAATTGCCCATGGTGCGGTTTTTCTTTGTTTATTTTCTGTCCGACACTTCTTCAAACTCCAAACCTAGTTGTCCTGTATCAGTATTGAGACCTCACCTTGAGTCCAATTTGTCGGGCCATTTCCAATCAACCTGCCAAATTTCAGCTCATTTCGATACGGTCAAGACAAATGACAAACTTGCCCCTGGTGTGGTTTTTCTTTATTAATTTTCTGTCCAACACTTCTTCAAACTCCAAAGTAGTTGTCCTCTATCAATCTCAAGACTCTACCCCGAGTCCAATTTCTCAGGCGATTTCCAATCAACCTATCAAATTTTTGCCCAATCCGACACCATCGTGACAAATGACAAGATTGTCCCTCGTGCGATTTTTCATTGTTAATTTTCTATCCAACACTTCTTCAAACTCCAAAGCTAGTTGTCCCATATAAGTCTCAAGATTCCACCCTAAGTCCAATTTCTTGGGCTATTTCCAATCAACCTTTGAAATTTCAGCCCATACCGACACCGTCGCGACAATAGCAAAATTGCCCCTGGTGAGGTTTTTCTTTGATAATTTTCTGTCCAACACTTCTTCAAACTCCAAAGCTAGTTGTCCTACATCAGTCTCGGCTTGGACTCTGCCATGAGTCCAATTTCTCGAGCCTTTTCCAATCAACCACTCCGACACTGTCGCGATAAATGATAAAATTGCCCCTGGTGCAGTTTTTCTTTGTTAATTTTCTGTTCAACACTTCTTCGAACTTCGAAGTTAGTTGTCCTATATCAGTCTAAGGACGTCGCCCCAAGTCTAATTTCTCGAGCCGTTTCCAATGAACCTGCTAAATTTCAGCCCATTCCGACACCGTCGCGACAAATGACAAAATTGCCCCTATTGCGATTTTTCTTTGTTAATTTTTTGTCCAACACTTCTTTAGACTCCAAATCTAGTTTTCCACTATGAGTTCTAGGACTTCGTCCCGACTCTAATTTCTTATGCTGTTTCCAATCAACCTGCAAAATTTCAGCCCATTCCGACACCGTCGTGACAAATGACAAAATTACTCCTGGTGCGATTTTTCTTTATTTATTTTCTGTCCAACCCTTCTTCGAACCCCAAAGCTAGTTGTCCTATATCAGTCTCGAGACTCCATCCCACGTCCAAATTTTCAGGGCATTTCCAATCAAACTACCAAATTTCAGCTCACTAAGACACTGTCGCGACAAATGAAAAAATTGCCCCTAGTGCGGTTTTTCTTTATTAATTTTCTTTCCAACGTTTCTTCAAACTCCAAAGCCAGTTGCCCTGTACTAGTCTTGGGACGTCACCTCGAGTCTAATTTCTTGGGCTATTTCCAATCAACCTACCAAATTTCGACGCATTCGGACATCGTCGCTACAAATGACAAAATTGCTCGTGGTGCGGTTTTCCTTTGTTCATTTTCTGTCCAACACTTCTTCAAGCTTCAAAGCTAGTTGTCCTATATCAATCTCGAGACTTCACCTCGAGTCCAATTTCTCGGGTCGTTACCAATCAACCTGCTAAATTTCAGCCCATTCTGACACCGTCGCGACAAATGATAAAATTACCCCTGGTGTGATTTTTCTTTGTTAATTTTCTGTCCAACACTTCTTCAAACTCCAAAGTAGTTGTCCTATATCAGTCTCAAGACTTCACCCCGTGTCCAATTTCTCGAGCCATTTCCAATCAATCTGCCAAATTTTAGCCCGTTCCGACACCATCGTGACAAGTAACAAAATTGCCCCTGGTGCAGTTTTGCTTTGTTAATTTTCTGTCTTCTTGAAACTCCAAAGCTAGTTGTCCTATATCATTCTTAGGACTCCACCCCAAGTCCAATTTCTTGGGCCATTCTAATCAACCTGCCAAATTTAAACCCATTTCGACACCATCGCGACAAATGACAAAATTGCCCCTGGTGCAATTTTTCTTTGTTAATTTTCTGTCTAACACTTTTTCAAACTTGAAAGCTAGTTGTCCTACATCAGTCTCGAATTGGACAATGCCCAGAGTCCAATTTCTCGGGCTGTTCCCAGTCAAACTGCCAAATTTTAGCCCACTCCGACACCGTCGCGACAAATGATAAAATTGCCCTTAGTTCGGTTTTTCTTTGTTAACTTTCTGTCTTCTTCAAACTCCAAAGCTAGTTGTCTTATATTTGTCTTGGGACTCTACTCCGAGTCCAATTTCTCAGGCTATTTCCAATGAACTTGCCAAATTTCAGCCCATTCCGACACCGTCGCGACAAATAACGAAATTGTCCCTGGTGCGGTTTTTCTTTGTTAATTTTCTGTCCAACACTTCTTCAAACTCCAAAGCTAGTTGTCCTATATCAGTCTCGGCTTGGGCTCTACCCAAAGCCCAATTTTTTGGGTCATTTTTGATCAACCTACCAAATTCCAACCCATTCCGACACCGTCGTGAGAAATGATAAAATTGTCCCTAGTGTGATTTTTCTTTGTTAGTTTTCTGTCCAAAACTTCTTCAAACTCCAAAGCTAGTTGTCCTATATGAAAAACAGCTTGGACTCAGCCCTGAGTCAAATTTCTAGGGCCGTTTCCAATCAGCCTGGCAAATTTAAGTCCATTCCAACACCGTCGCGACAAATGACAAAATTGCCCCTGGTGCGGTTTTTCTTTATTAATTTTCTGTCCAACACTTCTTCAAACTCCAAAGCTAGTTGTCCTATATCAGTCTCAGGACTCCACCTCGAGTCCAATTTCCCGGGCCGTTTCCAATCAACCACCCAAATCCCAGCCCATTCCGACACAGTGGCGTGAAATGACAAAATTGCCCCTGGTGCGATTTTTCTTTGTTAATTTTTTGTCCATCACTTCTTCAAACTCCAAAGTAGTTATCCTATAATACTCTCAGGACTCCACCTCGAGTCCAATTTCTTGGGCTGTTTCCAATCAGCCTGACAAATTTTAGCCCATTCCGACACGGTCAGGAAAAATGATAAAATTGCCCCTAGTGCAGTTTTTCTTTGTTAATTTTCTGTCCAACACTTCTTCAAATTCCAAAGCTAGTTGTCCTATATCAGTCCCAGCTTGGACTCCACCTCGAGTCAAATTTTTGGGGCCATTTCCGATCATCCTACCAAATTCCAGCTCATTCCGACACCGTCGGGAGAAATAACAAAATTACCCCTAATGCGGTTTTTCTTTGTTAATTTTCTGTCCAACACTTCTTCAAACTCCAAAGCTAGTTGTCCTATATCAGTCCCGGCTTGGACTCTGCCCCGAGTCAAATTTCTGGGGTCATTTCCGATCAACGTGCCAAATTCCAGCCCATTCCGACACCATCAGGAGAAATAACAAAATTGCCCCTAGTGTGATTTTCCTTTGTTAATTTTCTGTCCAACACTTCTTCAAACTCCAAAGCTAATTGTCCTATATCAGTTCTGACTTGGACTCCACCCTGAGTCAAATTTCTAGGGCCGTTTCCAATAAACCTGGCAAATTTCAGCCCATTCCAACACTGTCGCGTCAAATGACAAAATAGCCCCTGGTGCGATTTAATTTTCTGTCCAACACTTCTTCAAACTCCAAAACTAGTTGTCCTATATCGGTCTTGGGACTCCACCCTGAGTCCAATTTCCCGAGCCGTTTCCAATCAACCAACCAAATCTTAGCCTATTCCGATACCGTCACGATAAATGACAAAATTGCCCTTGTTGCGGTTTTTTCTTTGTTAATTTTCTGTCCAACTCTTCTTCAAACTCCAAAGCCAGTTGTCCTCTATGAGTCCCAGCTTGGACTCTATCTCGAGTCCAATTTCTCGGGCTGTTTACAATCAACCTGGCAAATTTTAACCCATTCCGAGACTGTTACGAAAAATGACAAAATTGCACCCGGTGCGATTTTTCTTTATTAATTTTCTGTCCAACACTTATTCAAACTCCAAAGCTAGTTGTCCTATATCAGTCTTAAAACTCCAACCCGAGTACAATTTCTTGGGCCGCGTCCAATGAACCTGCCAAATTTCAGCCCATTCCGACACCGTCTCGATAAATGACAAAATTGCCCTAGTGCGGTTTTTCTTTGTTAATTTTCTGTCCAACACTTCTTCAAACTCCAAACATAATTGTCCTGTATTAGTCTCGGGTCTTCGCCCCGAGTCCAATTTCTCGGGCCATTTTCAATCAACCTACCAAATTTCAGCCCACTCCGACACAGTCTCGACAAATGACAAAATTTCCTTTGGTGCGATTTTTCTTTGTTAATTTTCTGCCCAACACTTCTTCAAACTCCGAAGTAGTTATCCTCTATCAATATCAAGACTCTACCTCGAGGCCAATTTCTCACGTCATTTCCAATCAACCTGCCAAGTTTTAGCCCAATTCGACACCGTCGTGACAAATGACAAAATTGTCCCTCGTGCGATTTTTCTTTGTTAATTTTCTGTCTAACACATCTTCAAACTCCAAAGCTGGTTTTCCTATATAAGTCTCGGCTTGGACTCCACCTCGTGTCCAATTTCTCGGGCTGTTTCCAATCAACCTGCCAAATTTCAGCCCATTCTGACATCGTCGCGACAAATGATAAAATTTTCCCTGGTGCGATTTTTTTTTGTAAAATTTCTGTCCAACACTACTTCGAACTCCAAAGCTAGTTGTCCTATTTAAGTCTCGGGATTCCATCACCGTCGCGAAAAATGATAAAATTACCCCTAGTGCGGTTTTTCTTTGTTAATTTTATGTCCAACACTTCCTCAAACTCCAAAGTAGTTGTCCTATATCAGTCTTAAGACTCCACCCCGTGTCCAATTTCTCGGGCTATTTCCAATCAATCTGCCAAATGTTAGCCCATTCCGACACCATCTTGGCAAATGACAAAATTACCCCTGGTGTAGATTTTCTTTGTTAATTTTCTATCTTCTTGAAACTCCAAAGCTAGTTGTCCTATATCAGTCTCAGGACTCCACACTGAGCCCAATTTCTAAGGCCATTTCTAATCAACCTGCCAAATTTAAGCCCATTCTGATACCGTCGCTACAAATGACAAAATTTCCCCTAGTGCGATTTTTCTTTGTTAGTTTTCTGTCCAACATTTCTTCAAACTCCAAAGCATGCTATCCTATATCAGTCTTGGGACTTCCTCTGAAGTCCAATTTCTCAAGCCATTTCCAATCGACCTACCAAATTTCAGCCCATTCTGACACTGTCGCGACAAATGACAAAATTGCCCCTGGTGTGTTTTTTCTTCATTAATTTTCCGTCTAACACTTCTTCAAACTCCCAAGCTAGTTGTCCAATATCAGTCTCGAGACTCCGCCCCGAGTACAATTTCTTGGTTCGTTTCCAATTAACCGGCCAAATTTTAGTCCATTCCGACAGCTTCGCGACAAATGACAAAATTGCCCATGGTGCGGTTTTTCTTTGTTAATTTTCTGTTCGACACTTCTTCAAACTCCAAACCTAGTTGTCCTACATCAGTATCGAGACCTCACCCCGAGTCCAATTTGTTGGGCCATTTCCAATCAACCTGCCAAATTTCAGCCTATTCCGACACAGTCGCGACAAATGACAAACTTGCCCCTGGTGCGATTTTTCTTTATTAATTTTTTGTCCAACACTTCTTCAAACTCCAAAGTAGTTGTCCTATATTAATCTTGAGACTCCGCCCTGAGTCCAATTTCTCGGGCCGTTTCCAATCAACCTGCCAAATTTAGCCCAATTCGACACCATCGGGACAAATGACAAAATTGTCCCTCGTGCGATTTTTCATTGTTAATTTTCTGTCCAACACTTCTTCAAACTCCAAAGCTAGTTGTCCTATATAAGTCTTAGGATTCTACCCTAAGTCCAATTTCTCAGGCTATTTCCAATCAACCTGCGAAATTTCAGCCCATACCGACACCATCGCGACAATAGCAAAATTGTCCCTGGTGAGGTTTTTCTTTGATAATTTTCTATCCAACACTTCTTCAAACTACAAAGCTAGTTGTCCTACATCAGTCTCAGCTTGGACTCTGCCATGAGTCCAATTTGTCGGGCCATTTCCAATCAACCTACCAAATTTCAGCCCACTCCGACACTGTCGCGATAAATGACAAAATTGCCCCTGGTCCAGTTTTTCTTTGTTAATTTTCTGTCCAACATTTCTTCAAACTCCTAAGCTAGTTGTCCTATATCAGTCTCAAGACATCGTCTTGAGTCCAATTTCTCAGGCTGTTTCCAATGAACCGGCTAAATTTTAGCCCATTCCGACACCGTCGCGACAAATGACAAAATTGCCCCTAGTGCCGTTTTTCTTTGTTGATTTTTTGTCCAACACTTCTTCAAACTCCAAAGCTAGTTTTCCTCTATGAGTCCTAGGACTTCATTTGGAGTCTAATTTCTTGGGCTGTTTCCAATCAACCTGCCAAATTTCAGCCCATTCCGACACCGTCACGACAAATGACAAAATTACCCCTGGTGTAATTTTTCTTTATTTATTTTCTGTCCAACCCCTCTTCGAACTCCAAAGCTAGTTGTCCTATATCAGTCTTGGGACTTCGTTACACGTCCAACTTTTTAGGCCATTTCCAATCAACCTACCAAATTTCAGCCCACTAAGACACTGTCGCGACAAACGAAAACATTGCCCCTGGTGCGGTTTTTCTTTATTAATTTTCTTCCCAACGCTTCTTAAAAATCAAAAGCCAGTTGCCCTGTATTAGTCTTTCTCGGGCCATTTCCAATCAACCTGCCAATTTTCGGCCCATTCGAATACCATCACGACAAATGACAAAATTGCTCATGGTGCGGTCTTTCTTTGTTCATTTTCTGTCCAACACTTCTTCAAACTCCAAAGCTAGTTGTCCTATATCAATCTTAAGACTTTACCTCGAGTCCAATTTCTTGGGCCGTTTCCGATCAACCTGCTAAATTTCAGCCCATTCTGACACTGTCACGACAAATGACAAAATTACCCCTGGTGCGGTTTTTCTTTGTTAATTTTCTGTCCAACACTTCTTCAAACTCTAAAAGAGTCGTGCTATATCAGTCTCAGGACTTTGCCCCATGTCCAATTTCTCGGGCCATTTCCAATCAATCTGCCAAATTTTAGCCCATTCCGACACCATCGTGACAAATGACAAAATTGCCCCTGGTGCAGTTTTTCTTTGTTAATTTTTTGTCATCTTGAAACTCCAAAGCTAGTTGTCCTATATCAGTCTTGGAACTCTACCCCAAGTCTAATTTCTCGGGCCGTTCTAATCAACTTGCCAAATTTAAGCCCATTCCGACTCCGTCGCGACAAATGATAAAATTGCCCCAGGTGCAATTTTTCTTTTTTAATTTTCTGTCCATCACTTCTTCAAACTCCAAATTAGTTGTCCTATATCAGTCTTGGGACTCTGCCCCGTGTCCAATTTCTCAGGTCTCTTCCAATCATTCTACCAAATTTTAGCCCATTCCGACACCATCGTTACAAATGACAAAATTGCCCCTAGTGCAGTTTTTCTTTGTTATTTTTCTGTCTTCTTGAAATTCCAAAGCTAGTTGTCCTATATCAGTCTCAAGCCACCACCCCAAGTCCAATTTCTAATCAACCTACCAAATTTAAGCCCATTCTGACACCGTTGCGACAAATGACAAAATTACCTTTGGTGCGATTTTTCTTTGTTAATTTTCTATCCAACACTTCTTCAAACTCCAATGCTAGTTGTCCTATATCAATCTTGGGACTCTGCCCCGAGTCCAATTTCTCAGGCCATTTCCAATCGACCTGCCAAATTTCAGCCCATTCGGACACCGTCGCGACAAATGACTAAATGGCCCCTGGTGCGTTTTTTCTTTGTTAATTTTCTGTCCAACACTTCTCCAAACTTCAAAGCTAGTTGTCCTATATCAATCTCGGGACTCTACCCAAGTCCAATTTCTCGGGCCCTTTCCAAACAACCTTCGAAATTTTAGCCCATTCCGACATCGTCGCGACAAATTACAAAATTGCCTTTGGTGTAGTTTTTCTCTACTAATTTTCTGTCCAACACTTCTTCGAACTCCAAAGCTAGTTATCCTATATAAGTCTCAGGATTCTACCCTAAGTCCAATTTCTCGAGCTATTTCCAATCAACCTGCGAAATTTCAGCCCATACCGACACCGTCGCGACAATAGAAAAAATTGCCCCTGGTAAGGTTTTTCTTTGATAATTTTCTATCCAACACTTCTTCAAACTCCAAAGCTAGTTGTCCTATATCAGTCTCAGCTTGGACTATGCTATGTGTCCAATTTGTCGGGCCATTTCCAATCAACCTTCCAAATTTCAGCCCACTCCGACACTATCGCGATAAATGACAAAATTGCCCTTGGTGCAGTTTTTCTTTGTTAATTTTCTATCCAACACTTCTTTGAACTTCAAAGCTAGTTGTCCTATATCAATCTCAAGACGCCGCCCCGAGTCCAATTTTTTTGGCCGTTTCCAATGAACCTGCTAAATTTTAGCCCATTTCGCCATCGTCGCGACAAATGACAAAATTGCCCCTAGTGCCGTTTTTTTTGTTAATTTTCTGTCCAACACTTCTTCAAACTCCAAAGCTAGTTGTCCTCTATGAGTCCTAGGACTTTGTCCCGAGTCCAATTTCTTGGGCTGTTTCCAATTAACTTGCCAAATTTCAGTCCATTCCGACACCGCCACGACAAATGACAAAATTACCCCTGGTGCGATTTTTCTTTATTTATTTTCTGTCCAACCCTTCTTCAAACTCCAAAACTACTTGTCCTATATCAGTCTTGGGACTCCGTCCTGTGTCCAATTTTTTAGGCCATTCAAATCAACCTACCAAATTTCAGCCCACTTCGACACTGTCGCGACAAATGAAAAAATTGCCCCTGGTGCGGTTTTTCTTTATTAATTTTCTTTTCAACACTTCTTCAAACTCTAAATCCAGTTGCCCCATATCAGTCTTGGGACTTTGCCTTGAGTCCTATTTCTCCAACCATTTCCAATCAACCTACCATATTTCAACCCACTCCATCACTGTCGCGACGAATGAAAAAATTGCCCCTGGTGCGGTTTTTCTTTGTTAATTTTCTGTCCAACATTTCTTCAAACTCCAAAGCTAGTTGTCCTATATCAGTCTCGAGACATCGCCCCGAGTCAAATTTCTTGGGCCGTTTCCAATCAACCTACCAAATTTCAGCCCATTCCGACACCGTCACGACAAATGATAAAATGGCCCCTAGGGCGGGTTTTCTTTGTTAATTTTCTGTCAAACACTTCTTCAAACTCCAAAGTAGTTGTCCTATATCAATCTCGAGACTCCACCCCATGTTCAATTTCTCGAGCTGTTTCCAATCAATCTGCCAAATTTTAGCCCATTCCGACACCATCGTGACAAATGACAAAATTGCCCTTGGTTCAATTTTTATTTGTTACTTTTCTGTCTTCTTGAAACTCTAAAGCTAGTTGTCCTATATCAGTCTCAGGACTCCACCCCAAGTCCAATTTCTTGGGCCGTTCTAATCAACCTACCAAATTTAAGCCCATTCCGACACCGTCGTGACAAATGACAAAATTGCCACAGGTGCAATTTTTCTTTGTTAATTTTCTATCAACCACTTCTTCAAACTCCAAAGTTATTGTCCTATATTAGTGTCGGGACTCCACACCGAATCCAATTTCTCAGGCCGTTTCCAATCAACCTGCCAAATTTCAGTCCTCTCCGACACTGTCGCGACAAAAGAAAAAATTGCCCCTGATGCAGTTTTTCTTTATTAATTTTCTTTCCAATGCTTCTTCAAACTCAAAAGCTAGTTGTCCTGTATAAGTCTCGGGACTCTACCTCAAGTCCTATTTCTCAGGCCATTTCCATTCAACCTGCCAAATTTCAGCCCATTCCGACAGCGTCGCAACAAATGAAAAAATTGCCCCTGGTGGTTTTTTTTATTTGTTCATTTTCTTTCCAACACTTCTTCAAGCTCCAAAGCTAGTTGTCTGGTATCAGTCTTCGGACTCCACCCTGAGTCCAATTTCTCTGGCCTTTTCCAATAAACCTACCAAATTTCAGCCCACTCGAACATCATCGCGACAAATGACAAAATGGCCCTTGGTGCGATTTTTCTTTTTTAATTTTTTGTCCAACACTTCTTTAAACTCCAAAGCTAGTTGTCCTCTATCAGTCTCGAGACTTCATCCTAAGTCCAATTTCTCAGGCCGTTTCCAATCAACCTACCAAATTTTAGCCCATTTCGACATCGTCGCAACAAATTACAAAATTGCCCCTGGTGCGGTTTTTCTTTATTAATTTTCTTTCCAATGCTTCTTCAAACTCCAAAGCCAGTTGTCCTATATCAGTCTTAGGACTCCGTCCTGATTCCAATTTTTTGAGCCATTTCCAATCAACCTACCAAAATTCAGCCCACTCTGACACCGTCGTGACAAATGACAAAATTGCCCCTGGTGCGGTTTTTCTTTGTTAATTTTCTGTCCAACATTTCTTCAAACTCCAAAGCTAGTTGTACTATAGCAATCTCAAGACTTCGCCTCGAGTCCAATTTCTTGGGCCATTTCCAATCAACTTGCCAAATTTCAGCCCATTCTGTCAACGTCGTGACAAATTACAAAATTGCCCCTAGTACGGTTTTTCTTTTTTGATTTTCTATCCAACACTTCTTCAAACTCCAAAGTAGTAGTCCCATATCAGTCTCGAGACTCCGCCCCATGTCCTATTTCTTGGGTCATTTCCAATCAATCTGCCAAATTTTAGCCCATTCCGACACCATCGTGATAAATGACAAAATTGCCCCTGGTGCAGTTTATCTTTGTTAATTTTCTGTCTTCTTGAAACTCCAAGGCTAGTTGTCCTATATCAGTCTTGGGACTCCACCCCGAGTCCAATTTATTGGGCCGTTCTCATTAACCTGCCAAATTTTTGACACCGTCACGATAAATGACAAAATTGCCCCCGATGTAGTTTTTCTTTGTTAATTTTCTATCCAACACTTCTTCAAACTCCAAAGCTAGTTGTCCTATGTAAGTCTTAGGACTCCACCCAGAGTCCAATTTCTCAGGCCATTTCCAATCGACCTGCCAAATTTCAGCCCATTCGGACACCGTCGCGACAAATGACAAAATGGCCCCTGGTGCGGTTTTTGTTTGTTAATTTTCTGTCCAACACTCAAACTCCAAAGCTAGTTGTCCTATATCAGTCTCAAGATTCTGCCCCAAGTCCAATTTCTCGGGCTATTTTCGATCAACCTACCAAATTTAGCCCATTCCGACATCGTCGCGAAAAATTTTAAAATTGCTCCTGGTGCGATTTTTCTTTATTAATTTTCTATCCAACACTTCTTCAAACTCGAAAGCTAGTTGTCCTATATTAGTCTCGGCTTAAACTCTACCCTGAGTCCAATTCCTCAGGCCATTTCCAATCAACTTGCCAAATTTCAGCCAATTTCGACATCATCGCGACAAATGACAAAATTGCCCCTGGTGCAGTTTTTCTTTGTTAATTTTCTGTCCAACACTTCTTCAAACTCCAAAGCTAGTTGTCGTATATCAGTCTTGACTTGGACTCCATGCTGAGTCCAATTTCTTGGGACGTTTCCAATCAACATGCCAAATTTTAGCCCATTCCGGCTTTGTCGCGAGAAATTACAAAATTGCCCCTGGTGTGGTTTTTCTTTGTTAATTTTCTATCCAACACTTCTTCAAACTCCAAAGCTAGTTGTCCTATACTAGTCTCGGCTTGGACTCTGCCTCGAGTCCAATTTCTCAACCCATTTCCATTCAAACCTGCAAAATTTCATCCAATTCCGACATCGTCGCGACAAATGACAGAATTGCCCTTGGTACGATTTTTCTTTGTTAATTTTCTTTCCAACACTTCTTCAAACTCCAGAGCTAGTTGTCCTATATCAGTCTCGAGACTCCACCCTGTATCCAATTTCTTGGGCTGTTTCCAATCAACTTGCCAAATTTCAGCCCATTCCGACACCGTCGCGACCAATGACAAAATTGCCCCAGGTGCGATTTTTATTTGTTAATTTTTTGTACAACACTTCTTCAAACTCCAAAGCTAGTGGTCCTATATCAGTCTTGAGACTCCACCCTGAGTCAGATTTCTTGGGCCGTTTCCAATCAACCTGCCATATTTCAACCCATTCCGACACTGTCGCGACAAATGATAAAATTGCCCCTGGTGCGGTTTTTCTTTGTTTATTTTCTGTCCTACACTTCTTCAAACTCCAAAGTTAGTTGTCCTATATCAGTGTTGGGACTCTGCACCGGGTCCAATTTCTCCTGCCATTTTCAATCAACCCACAAAATTTCAGTCCTCTCCGACACTGTCGCGACAAATGAAAAAAATTACCTGTGATTCGGTTTTTCTTTATTAATTTTCTTTTCAATACTTCTTCAAACTCGAAAGCTAGTTGTACTGTATAAGTCTCGAGACACTGCCTCGAGTTCAATTTCTCAGGCCATTTCCAATCAACCTGCCAAATTTCAGCCCATTCCGATAGCGTCGTGACAAATGACAAAATTGTCCCCAGTGCGGTTTTTCTTTGTTCATTTTCTGTCCAACACTTCTTCAAATTTCAAAGCTAGTTGTCCGATATCGATCTCCGGACTCCAACCTAAGTCCAATTTCTCAGGTCGTTTCCAGTCAACCTACCAAATTTCAGCCCACTCGAAAACCGTCGCAACAAATGACAAAATGGCCCCTGGTGTGGTTTTTCTTTTTAAATTTTCTATCCAACACTTTTTTAAACTCCAAAGCTAGTTGTCCTACATCAGTCTCAGGACTCCACCTTGAGTCCAATTTCTCGAGCCGTTTCCAAACAATCTTACAAATTTTAGCCCATTCTGACATCGTCGCGACAAGTTATAAAATTGCCGCTGGTGCGATTTTTCTTTGTTAATTTTCTGCCCAACACTTCTCCAAACTCCAAAGCTAGTTGTTCTATATCAGTCTCGGCTTGGACTTCGCCCCTAGTCCAATTTCTCGGGTCGTTTCCAATCAACTTGCCAAATTCTAGCCCATTCCAACATCGTCGCGACAAATTACGAAATTGCCCCTGGTGCGATTTTTCTTTGTTAATTTTCTATCCAACACTTCTTCAAACTCCAAAGAAGTTGTCCTATATCAGTCCCAGGACTCCACCCCGTGTCCAATTTCTTGGGCCATTTCCAATCAATCTGCCAAATTTTATCCCATTCCAACACCATCGAGACAAATGACAAAATTACCCCTGATGCAGTTTTTCTTTGTTAATTTTCCGCCTTCTTGAAAATCCAAAGCTAGTTGTCCTATATCAATCTCGGGACTCCACCCAGAGTCCAATTTCTCAGGCTGTTTCTAATCAACCTGCCAAATTTAAGCCCATTCTGACACCGTCACGACAAATGACAAAATTGCCCACGGTGCGATTTTTCTTTGTTAATTTTCTATCCAACACTTCTTCAAACTCCAAAGCTATTTCTCCTATATCAGTCTCCAAACTCCACTCTGAGTCCAATTTCTCGGGCCATTTCCAATCGACTTGCCAAATTTCAGCCCATTTGGACACCGTCGCGACAAATGACAAAATGGACCCTGGTGCGATTTTTCTTTGTTAATTTTCTATCCAACACTTCTTCAAACTACAAGGCTAGTTATCCAATATCAGTCTCAAGACTCCACCCAAAGTCCAATTTCTAGGGCCGTTTCCAATCAACTTGCCAAATTTTAGCCCATTCCGGCATCGTCGCGATAAATTACAAAATTGTCCCTGGTGCGGTTTTTCTTTGTTAATTTTCTGTCCAACACTTCTTCCAACTCCAAAGCTAGTTGTCCTCTATAAATCTCAGCTTGGACTCTGCCTCAAGTTGAATTTCTCAGGCCATTTCTAATCAACATGCCAAATTTTGGCCAATTCCGACATCATCGCGACAAATGACAAAATTGCCCCTGGTGCGGCTTTTCTTTGTTAATTTTCTGATCAACACTTCTTCAAACTCCAAAGCTAGTTGTTGTATATCAGTCTCGGCTTGGACTCCGCCTCGAGTCCAATTTCTTGGGCCATTTCCAATCAACCCGTCAAATTTCAGCCCACTCCGACACCGTCGCGACGAATGAAAAAATTGCCCCTTGTGAGGTTTTTATTTGTTAATTTTCTGTCCAACACTTCCTCAAACTCCAAAGCTAGTTGTCCTATTTCAATCTCGAGACTCTACCCAGAGTCAAATTTCTCAGGCCCTTTCCAATCGACCTGCCAAATTTCAGCCCATTTCGACACCGTCGTGACAAATGATAAAATTGCCCCTGGTACGGTTTTTCTTTGTTTATTTTCTATCTAACACTTCTTCAAACTCCAGAGTTAGTTGTCCTATATCAGTCTTGGGACTCCGTACTGAGTCCAATTTCTCAGGCCATTTTCGATTGACCTGTCAAATTTCAGTCCTCTCCGATACTGTCGCGACAAATGAAAAAATTGGCCTTGATGCAGCTTTTCTTTATTAATTTTCTTTCCAACGCTTCTTCAAACTCGAAAGCTAGTTGTCCTGTATCAATCTCAAGACTCTGCCTCGAGTCCAATATCTCAGGCCATTTCCAATCAACTGGCTAAATTTCAGCCCATTCCGGCAGCGTCGCGACAAATGACAAAATTGTCCCTGGTGCGGTTTTTCTTTGTTCATTTTCTGTCCAACACTTCTTCAAACTCCAAAGCTAGTTGTCCGATATCAATCTCGGGACTCTGCCCTGAGTCAATTTCTTGAGCAGTTTCCAATCAACTTGCAAAATTTTAGCCCACTCCGACACTGTCGCGATAAATGAAAAATTTGCCCCTTGTGAGGTTTTTCTTTGTTAATTTTCTGTCTAAGACTTCTTCAAAGTCCAAAGAAAGTTGTCCTATATTAGTCTCAGGACTCTACCTTGAGTCAAATTTCTTGGGCTGTTTCCAATAAATCTTCCAAATTTCAGCCCATTCTGACTTCGTCGTGACGAATGACATAATTGCCCATGGTGCGGTTTTTCTTTATTAATTTTCTATCCAACACTTCTTCAAACTAGAAAGCTAATTGTCCTAAATCAATCTCAAGACTCCACCTCGAGTCCAATTTCTCGGGCCATTTTCAATCAACCTGCAAAATTTTAGACCATCTTGAAACCGTGCGACAAATGACAAAATTGCCCCTGGTGCGGTTTTTCTTTCTTAATTTTCCGTCCAACAGTTTTTCAAACTCCAAAGCTAGTTGTCCTATATCAATATCAGGACTCCACCCCGAGTCCAATTTCTCAGGCCATTACCAATCAACCTACCAAATTTCAGCCCATTACCAACACCTTCGCGACAAATGATGAAATTGCCCCTGGTGCGGTTTTTCTCTGTTAATTTTCTTTCCAACACTTCTTCAAAATCTAAAGCTAGTTGTCCTATATCAATCTCAGGACTCCATCCTGAGTCCAACTTCTTGGGCCATTTCCAATCACCCTGCCAAATTTTAGCCCATTCCGACATCGTCGCGATAAATGACGAGTTGCCCCTGGTGCGATTTTTCTTCGCTAATTTTCTGTCCAACATTTCTTCAAACTCCAAAGCTAGTTGTCCTATATCAATCTCAAGACTTGGCTCCAAGTCTAATTTCTCGGGCTGTTTTCAATCAGCCTGCCAAATTTCAACCCATTTCGACACCGTTGCGACAAATGACAAAATTTTCTCCGGTACGGTTTTGCTTTGTTGATTTTCTATCCAACAATTCTTCAAACTCCAAAGCTAGTTGTCCTATATCAGTCTTGAGACTCTGCCCCAATTCTAATTTCATGAGCCTTTCCAATCAACTGCCAAATTTCAACCCATTCCCACACCGTTGCGATAAAAGACGAAATTGCCCATGGTGCGGTTTTTCTTTATTAATTTTCTGTCCAACACTTCTTCAAAATCCAAAGCTAGTTGTGCTATATCAATCTCCGGACTCTACCAAGAGTCCAATTTCATGGGCAGTTTCCAATCAACCTGCCAGATTTCAGCCCATTCCGACACTTCGCGACAAATGACAAAATTGCCTCTGGTGCGGTTTTTCTTGGTTAATATTTTGTCCAACACTTCTTCAAACTCCAAAGCTAGTTGTCCTATATCAGTCTTGGGACTCCTCTCAGTATCCAATTTCTCAGGTCATTTCCAATCAACCTACCAAATTTCAGCCCATTCCGACACCGTTGCGACAAATGACAAAATTGCCCTTAGTGCGGTTTTTATTTGTTAATTTTCGGTCCAACACTTCTTCAAACTCCAAAGCTAGTTGTCCTATTTCAGTCTCGGGACTTCACCCCAAATCCAATTTCTCAAGCCGTTACCAATCAACCTGCCATATTTCGGCCCATTCCGGCACCGTCGCTACAAATGACAATATTGCCTTTGGTGCGGTTTTTGTTTGTTAATTTTCTGTCCAACACTTCTTTAAACTCCAAAGCTAGTTGTCATATATTAGTCATGGGACTCCGCCCCGAGTCCAATTTCTCGATCCGTTTCCAATCAACCTACCAAATTTTGTGTTGTCGTGACAAATTACAAAATTACCCCTGGTGCAGTTTTTCTTTGTAAATTTTCTGTCCAACACTTCTTAGAACTCCAAAGCTAGTTGTTGTATATCAGTCTTGGGACTCTATGCCTAGTATAATTTCTCTGGCCATTTCCATTCAACCTGCCAAATTTCAACCCATTCCCACATCGTCATGAGAAATGACAAAATTGCCCCTGATGCAATTTTTCTTTGTTAATTTTCTGTCCAACACTTCATCAAACTCCAAAGCTAGTTGTCCTATATCAGTCATGAGACTCCACCCCGAGTCCAATTTCTAGGGCCATTTCCAATCAACTTGCCAAATTTCAGCCCATTCCAACACCGTCGCGACAAATTATGAAATTGCCCCAGGTACGATTTTTCTTTGTTAATTTTCTATACAACAGGTCTTTAAACTCCAAAGCTAGTTGTCCTATATCAGTCTTGGGACACCACCCCGAGACCAATTTCTCGGGCCATTTCTAATCAGCCAACCAAATTTCAGCCCATTCTGACACCGTCGCTACAAATTACGAAATTGCCCCTGGTGCGGTTTTTCTTTGTTAATTTTCTGTCGAGCAGGTCTTCAAACTCCAAAGATAGATGTCCTATATCAGTCACGGGACTCTCCCCAGATCTAATTTCTTAGGCCGTTTCCAATCAACTTGCAAAATTTCAGCCCTTACACCGTCGCGACAAATGACGAAATTGCCCCTGGTGCGATTTTTCTTTGTTAATTTTCTATCCAAAACTTCTTCAAACTCCAAAGCTAGTTGTCCTATATCAGTCTCAAAACTCTGTCCCGAGGCCAATTTCTTCAGCCGTTTCAAATCAACCTGCCAAAATTCAGCCCATTCCGACACCGTCATGACAAATGACGAAATTGCCCGTAGTGCGATTTTTCTTTGTTAATTCTCTGTTCAACACTTCTTCAAACTCCAAGGATAGTTGTCCTATATCAATCGTGGGACTCCACCCCGAGATCAATTTCTCGAGCCATTTCCAATCAATCAGCCAAATTCAGCCCATTCTGACAGCGTCGCTACAAATGATAAAATTGCCCCTAGTGCGGTTTTTCTTTTTAATTTTCTGTCCAACATATCTTCAAACTCCAAAGCTAGTTGTCCTATATCAATCTCAAGACTCCACCCCAAGTCCAATTTCTCGAGCTGTTTCCAATCAACCTGCCAAATTTCATCCCATTCCGACACTATCGCGATAAATTATGAAATTGCCCCAGGTGCGGTTTTTCTTTATTAATCTTCTGTAAAACATGTCTTTAATTTTCTTTATTAACTCAAAGAGCTAGATCTTTGAGTTATCTTTCCAACGCACTTTGAATTACCTCAATCGGATATCGAGAGAAGAAGTTATGATAGAAACACTGAAGGCTGTGCAGTGTCAACCGGACTACAACCGGTCGACCGAAACTGCCTGAAATGAAAATTCTCATTTTTCTTTAGAATTTAAATATTTATTTTCATCAATTATTTTCTCAAAGGGTCACCCACATTTTTGGCAATAAAAATCCCCCACTAAATTGAAGCATTTAACCTCAAACTTAAATGGCACCCATGTTTTCTCTCTTAAATGAAATTTGACCCTTCATTTGCTTTAAGTTATGGGATATTTACCTATAAATAGAGACCTCATTTCACTCATTTTTTTCTCACACCAAAAGCAAGAGCTTTTACATACTAAAGAAAGAGAGAAAAAGAGAGAAAAAGAGAGGGAGGAAAACTATTCTTCCTAGAAGTTTAAGAAGTGTTTTCAAGCATTAATTCTCAACAGTTTTCAAACATCCAAGGAGTGCATTTCTTTCAACGTCTAAGTTTCATCGAACTTTTCAATCCAAGTTTTCAAAGTTTCAAAAGCATTAATCAAGATAGGTAGAGGTGAAATGTGTTTAATCGTGTTAAGTTATAAGTTTCGATTCATGTTAATGTTTGTATGTCAAATGGTACTCTGGTATGGCATATCCCTCTATGTTAATGTTTGTATGTCAAATGGTACTCCGGTACGGCATATCCCTCTATGTTAATGTTTGTATGTCAAATGGTACTCCGGTACGGCATATCCCTCTATGTTAATGATTGTATATCAAATGGTACTCCGATATGGCATACCCCTCTATGTTGAAGAAATGTTCGTATGTCAAATGGTGCCCTCAGGTACGGCATATCCTTTCATGTCAAATGGTGCCTCCGGTTATGGCATGTCTGAAAAGTTATAAAGTTAACGTTTTGAAATGTATAGCTTGATCACGAATGCACCTATGACACCTATTGAGTTTTTCAACTCACAGGTTTAATCCTATCTCTACAGATTGAAGGAATTCTACCTCGGGCATGGATGGAGGAGGAGATGGAGAGTGATGCAACGAGCCCATGGAAATTAGGTGAATAAGTGATTTGGATTTATTTTTATGAAAATGTTTTCCAATATTATTTCTTTAAAGTTTTGAATAACGCAGAATGCGAGAACAAGTTATGTTTTCTTCAAATAAATTACATTTTATTGTTTTGAAAAATGATTTAGTGTTTTTGTTTAAAGTATTTGAAATATTGTTATTTAAATTATTATCCGAAGATGTAAACTTCCGCTAAAACGTATACACATATCAGTCATGAGACTCCACCCCGAGTCCAATTTCTTGGGCCATTTCCAATCACCCTGCCAAATTTCATCCCATTCCGACACCGTCACGACAAATCAAAGATAGATGTCCTATATCAGTCACGATAAGTGATTTGGATTTATTTTTATGAAAATGTTTTCCAATATTATTTCTTTAAAGTTTTGAATAACGCAGAATCAAGACTTAGTCCAATTTTTCTTCAAATAAATTACATTTTATTGTTTTGAAAAATGATTTAGTGTTTTTGTTTAAAGTATTTGAAATATTGTTATTTAAATTATTATCCGAAGATGTAAACTTCCGCTAAAACGTATACACTTGTCACTAAACCACCAGTTAAGCTAAGTAAAGTAAGTAGCATTTCAGTCCACTAGGGGTAAGGGCGTTACACTCGGGACTCTACCCCAGATCTAATTTCTCAGGCCGTTTCCAATCAACCTGCCTAATTTCAGCCCATTCCGACACCATCCCGACAAATGACGAAATTGCCCCTGGTACGATTTTTCTTTGTTAATTTTCTGTCCAATACTTCTTCAAATGCCAAAGCTAGTTGTCTTATATCAGTCTCACAACTCCACCCCGAGTCCAATTTCTTGGGCCATTTCCAATCAACCTGCCAAATTTCATCCCATTCCGACACCGTCACGACAAATGACAAAAGTGACAATGGTGCAGTTTTTCTTTGTTAATTTTTTGTCCAACCCTTCTTCAAACTTCAAAGCTAGTTGTCCTATTTTCATCTCAGGACTCCGCCTCGAGTCCAATTTCCCGGGCCATTTCCAATCAATCGGCCAAATTTCAGCCCATTCAGACACCATCGCGACAAATGACAAAATTGCCACTGGTGCGATTTTTCCTTGTTAATTTTCTGTCCAACACTTCTTTAAACTCCAAAGCTAGTTGTCCTATATTAGTATTGGGACTCCACCTTGAGACCAATTTCTCGGGCCATTTCCAATCAACCTGCCAAATTTCAGCCCATTCCGACACCGTCGCGACAAATTACAAAATTGCCACTGGTGCAGTTTTTCTTTGTTCATTTTCTGTCCAAGACTTCTTAAAACTAAAAGCTAGTTGTCCTATATCAGTTTTGGGAGTCCACTCAATGTCCAATTTTTGGGGCCATTTCCAATCAACCTGCCCAATTTTAGCCCATTCCGATATCGTCGCGACAAATTATGAAATTGCCCCTCGTCCAATTTTTCTTTGTTAATTTTCTATCCGGCAGGTCTTCAAACTCCAAAGCTAGATGTCCTATATCAGTCACAGGACTCCACCTCGGATCTAATTTCTTAGGCCATTTCCAATCAACCTGCCAAATTTCAGCCCATTCCGACACCGTCGCAACAAATGACGAAATTGCCCTTGGTGCAATTTTTCTTTGTTGATTTTCTGTCCAATACTTCTTCAAACACCAAAGCTAGTTGTCCTATATCAGTCTTGGGACTCCACCTTGAGTCCAATTTCTCAGGCCGTTTCCAATCAACCTGTCAAATTTTCGCCCATTCCGAGCCGTCACGACAAATGACAAAATTGACCTTGGTCCGATTTTTCTTTGTTAATTTTCTGTCCAGCACTTCTTCAAACACTAAAGCTAGTCATCCTATATCAGTCTCAAGACTCTACCTCGAGTCCAATTTCTCGGGCCGTTTTCAATCAACCTCCCAAATTTCTCCTAGTGCGATTTTTCTTTGTTAATTTTCTATCCAACACTTCTTCAAACTCCAAAGCTAGTTGTCCTATATCAGTCGTGGGACTCGGCCCCGAGTCCATTTTCTCGAGCCATTTCCAATCAACTTACCAAGTTTCAACCCATTCTGACACCGTCGCTACAAATGACAAAATTGCCCCGGGCGCGATTTTTCTTTTTAATTTTCTGTCCAACACTTCTTTAAACTCCAAAGCTAGTTGTCCTATATCAGTCGTGGGACTCTGCCCCAAGTCTAATTTCTCGAACCGTTTCCAATTCACCTGCCAAATTTCAGCCCATTTTGACACCGTCGCTACAAATGACAAAATTGGCCCTAGTGCGATTTTTCTTTTTAATTTTCAGTCCAACACTTCTTCAAACTCCAAAGCTAGTTGTCCTATATCAGTCGTGGGACTCTGCCCCGAGTCCAATTTCTTGAGCCGTTTCCCATCAACCTGCCAAATTTCGTGTCGCCGTGACAAATTACAAAATTGCCCCTGGTGCGGTTTTTCTTTGTTTATTTTCTTTCCAACACTTCTTCGAACTCCGAAGCTTGTTGTCCTATATCAGTCATGGGACTCTACCCCGAGGCCAATTTCTCGTGCCATTTCCAATCAACTTGCCAAATTTCAACCCATTCCCACACCGTCGCGACAAATACAAAATTGTCCCTAGTGCGATTTTTCTTTGTTAATTTTCTATCCCACACTTCTTCAAACTCCGATGCTATTTGTCCTATATCAGTTAAGGGACTCCACCCTGAGTCCAGTTTCTCGGGCCGTTTCCAAGCAACCTACCAAATTTTAGGTCATTTCGACACCGTCGCGACAAATTACGAAATTGCCCCAGGTGCGGTTCTTCTTTAATAATTTTCTGTACAATAGGTCTTTAAACTCCAAAGCTAGTTTTCCTATATCAGTCACGGGTATTCGCCCCAGATCTAATTTCTCAGGCTGTTTCCAATCATCCTGCCAATTTCAGCCCATTCCGACACCGTCGCGACAAATGACTAAATTGCCCCAGGTGCGATTTTTCTTCGTTAATTTTCTGTCCAATACTTCTTCAAACTCTAAACCTAGTTGTCCTATATCAGTCTCAAGACTCCACCCCGAGTCCAATTTCTCAGGCTATTTCTAATCAACATGCCAAATTTCAGCCCATTCCGACACCGTCACGACAAATAACAAAATTGACAATGGTGCGGTTTTTCTTTGTTAATTTTCTGTCCAACACTTCTTCAAACTCGAAAGCTAGTTACCCTATTTTTGTCTCAGGACTCCACCTCGAGTCCAATTTCTCAGGCTGTTTTGAATCAATCGGCCAAATTTTAGCCCATTCTGACACCGTCGCGACAAATGATAAAATTGCCACTGGTGCGGTTATTCTTTGTTAATTTTCTGTCCAACACTTCTTTAAACTCCAAAGCTAGTTGTTCTAAATCAGTCTCTAGACTCTACCTCGAGACCAATTTCTCAGGCCATTTCCATTCAACCTGCCAAATTTCAGCCCATTTCGACACCGTCGCGACAAATTACAAAATTGCCCTGGTACGGTTTTTCTTTGTTCATTTTCTGTCCAACACTTCTTAAAATTAAAATCTAATTGTCCTTTATCAGTCTTAGGACTCCGCTCGATGTCTAATTTCTCGGGCTGTTTCCAATCAACCTGTCAAATTTCAGCCCATTCCAACACCGTCACGACAAATTACGAAATTGCCCCTAGTGTGGTTTTTCTTTGTTAATTTTCTGTCCAACAAGTCTTCAAACTCCAAAGCTATACATCCTATATTAGTCATAGGACTCCACCCCGAATCTAAATTCTCAGGCCATTTCCAATCAACCTGCCAAATTTCAGTCCATTCCGACACCGTCGCGACAAATGACGAAATTGCCCCCGGTGTGGTTTTTCTTTGTTTATTTTCTGTCCAATACTTCTTCAAACTCCAAAGCTAGTTGTCCTATATCGATCTCAGGACTCCACCTCGAGTCCATTTTCTCGAGCCATTTCCAATCAACCTGCCAAATTTCAGCCCATTCCGACACTGTCACGACAAATGATAGAATTAACCCTGGTGCGGTTTTTCTTTGTTAAATTTCTGTCCAACAGCTCTTCAAACTCCAAAGCTAGTTGTCCTATTTTTGTCTTGGGGTTTTGACCCAAGTCTAATTTCTTGGGCCATTTCCAATCAACCTGCCAATTTCAGCCCATTCCAACACCATCGCGGCAAATAATAAAATTGCCCCTGGTGTGGTTTTTCTTTGTTAATTTTATGTCCAACAGTCTTCAAACTCCAAAGCTAGTTGTCCTATATCAGTCTCAGGACTTTGCCCCAAGACCAATTTCTCAGGCCATTTCCAATCAACCTACCAAATTTTAGCCCATTCCGACACCGTCGCGACAAATGACAAAATTGCCCCCGGTGCGATTTTTCCTTGTAAATTTTTCATCCCACACTTTTTAAAACTCAAAGCTATTTGTCCTATATCAATCTTGGGACTTCACTCGGTGTCCAATTTCTAGTGCCGTTTCCAATCAATTGCCAAATTTCAGCCCATTCCGACACTGTCTCGGCAAATTACGAAATTGCCCCTGGTGCGATTTTTCTTTGTTAATTTTCTGTCCAACATGTCTTCAAACTCCAAAGCTTGTTGTCCTATATCAGTCACAAGACTCTACCCTAGATCCAATTTCTCAAGCCGTTTCCAATCAACCTACCAAATTTTGGCCCATTCTGACACCGTCGCGACAAATAACGAAATTGCCCCTGGTGCGATTTTTCTTTGTTAATTTTATGTCCAATACTTCTTCAAACTCCAAAGCTAGTTGTCCTATATCAGTCTCGAGATTCAACCCTGAGACCAATTTCTCGAGCTACTTCCAATCAACCTGCCAAAATTTCAACCCATTCCGACACCGTCGCAACAAATGACAAAATTGTCCCTAGTGCTGTTTTTCTTTGTTAATTTTCTGTCCAACACTTATTAAAACTCAAAGCTAATTGTCCTATATCAGTCTTGGGACTCCACTCGATGACCAATTTCTTGGGCCGTTTCCAAACAACATGCCAAATTTTAGCCCATTCCGACACTGTCGCGACAAATGACAAAATTACCTCTAGTGCGGTTTTTCATTGTTAATTTTATGTCCAACACTTCTTCAAACTCCAAATCTAGTTGTCCTATCACAGTATAAGAACTTTGCCTAGAGTCCAATTTCTCGGGCCGTTTCCAATCAACTTGCCAAATTTCAGTCCATTTCGACACCGTCACGACAAATGACGAAATTGCCCCTAGTGCGATTTTTCTTTGTTAATTTTTTATCCAACACTTCTTCAAACTCCAAAGCTAGTTGTCCTATATCAATCGCAAGACTCTACCTCGAGTCCAATTTCTTGAGTTGTTTCCAATCAACCTGCCAAATTTCAGCCCATTCTGACACCGTCGCTACAAATGACAAAATTGCCCCTGGTGCGATTTTTCTTTGTTAATTTTTCTGTCTAACACTTCTTCAAACTCCAAAGCTATTTGTCCTATTTTCTTCTCAGGACTTCACCCCGAGTCCAATTTCTCAGGCCGTTTCCAATCAACTGGCCAAATTTCAGCCCATTACGACACCGTCGCGACATATGACAAAATTGCCACTGATGCGGTTTCTCTTTGTTAATTTTCTGTCCCATACTTCTTCAAACTCCAAAGCTAGTTGTCCTATATCTGTCTTAGGTCTTCGCCCGGAGACCAATTTCTCAAGCCATTTCCAATCAACCTGCCAAATTTCAACCCATTCTGACACAGTCGCGACAAATTACAAAATTGCCCCTGGTGCTGTTTTTCTTTGTTAATTTTCTGTCCAACACTTGTTAAAACTCAAAGCTAGTTTCCCTATATCAGTCTTTGGACTCCATTCAATGTCCAGTTTCTCAGGTCTTTTCCAATCAACCTGCCAATTTTCAGCCCATTCTGACACCGTCGCTACAAATTACGAAATTTTCCCTGGTGCGGTTTTTCTTTATTAATTTTCTGTCCAGCAGGTATACAAACTCCAAAGCTAGTTGTCCTATATCAGTTACAAGACTAGGCCCTGGATCTAATTTCTCAGGCCGTTTCCAATTAACCTGCCAAATTTCAGCCCGTTCTGACACTGTGCGACAAATTACGAAATTGCCCCTGGTGTGGTTTTTCTTTGTTAATTTTCTGTCCAATACTTCTTCGAACTCCAAAGCTAGTTGTCATGTATCAGTCTTGAGACTCCACCCTGAGTCCAATTTCTCAGGCCGTTTCCAATCAACTTGCCAAATTTTAGTACATACTGACACCGTCACGACAAATGACAAAATTGACCCTGGTGCGGTTTTTCTGTGCTAATTTTCTGTCCAACACTTCTTCAAACTCCAAAGCTAGTTGTCCTATATCAGCCTTAGGACTCCACCTCAAGACCAATTTCTAGGGTAGTTTCCAATCGACCTGCCAAATTTCAGCCCATTCCGACACCGTTGCGACAAATGACAAAATTGCCCCTAGTGCGGTTTTTCATTATTAATTTTCTGTCCAACACTTCTTGAAACTCAAAGTTAGTTGTACTATATCATTCTTGGGACTCAACTTGGTGTCCAATTTCTCGGGCCGTTACCAATCGACCTGCCAAATCTCAGCCCAATCCGACACCGTCACGACAAATGACCAAATTGCCCCTGGTGCAATTTTTCATTGTTAATTTTTTGTCTAACACTTCTTCAAACTCCAAAGCTAGTTGTCCTATATAAGTCCTGGGACTCTGCCCTGAGTCCAATTTCTCGGGCCATTTCCAATCAACCTGCCAAATTTCAGCCCATTCCGACACCGTCACGACAAATGACGAATTTGCCCCCTGGTGCGATTTTTCTTTGTTAATTTTCTATCCAACACTTCTTCAAACTCCAAAGCTAGTTGTCCTATATCAGTCGTAGGACTCTACCCCGAGTCCAATTTCTTGAGCCGTTTCCAATCAACCTGCTAAATTTCAGCCCATTCTGACACCGTCACTGCAAATGATAAAATTGCCCTTTTGCGATTTTTCTTTGTTAATTTTTCTGTCCAACACTTCTTCAAACTCCAAAAGCTATTTGTCCTATTTTCATCTCAGGACTCCACCTCGAGTCCAATTTCACGGGCCATTTCCAATCAACCGGCCAAATTTCAGCCCATTCCGACACCGTCGCGGCCTATGACAAAATTGCCACTGGTGCGGTTTTTCTTTGTTAATTTTCAGTCCCATTCTTCTTCAAACTCCAAAGCTAGTTGTCCTATATCCGTCTTGGGAGTCCACCCCGAGACAAATTTCTCGGGCCATTTTCAATCATCCTGCTAAATTTCAGCCCATTCTGACACCGTCGTGACAAATTACAAAATTGCCCCTGGTGCTATTTATCTTTGCTAATTTTCTGTCCAACACTTGTTAAAACTCAAAGCTAGTTTCCCTATATCAATCTTTAGACTCTGCTTGATGTCTAATTTCTAGGGCCGTTTCCAATCAACTTACCAAATTTCAACCCATTTTTGGCACCGTCGCTACAAATTACGAAATTTCCCCTGGTGCAGTTTTTCTTTGTTAATTTTCTGTCCAACAGGTTTTCAAACTCCAAAGCTAGTTGTCCTTTATCAGTTATGGGACTCCACCCTGGATCTAATTTCTTAGGCCGTTTCCAATCAACCTGCCAAATTTCAGCCCATTCTGACACCGTCACGACAAATTACGAAATTGCCCCTGGTGCGGTTTTTCTTTGTTAATTTTTTGTCCGATACTTCTTCAAACCCCAAAGCTAGTTGTCCTATATCAATCTCGGGACTCTGCCCCTAGTCCAATTTCTCGGGCTGTTTCCAATCAACTTGCCAAATTTTAGCATATATTGACACCGTCACGACAAATGACAAAATTGACCCTAGTATAGTTTTCTGTCCAACACTTCTTCAAACTCCAAAGCTAGTCGTCCTATATCAATCTTGGGACTCAACTTGGTGTCCCATTTCTCGGGCCATTCCCAATTGACCTACCAAATTTCAGCTCATTCCGACACCGTCGCGAGAAATGACCAAATTGCCCCTAGTCTAGTTGTTCATTATTAATTTTTTGCCGAACACTTCTTCAAACTCCATAGCTAGTTCTCCAATATAAGTGTAGAAACTCTGCCCCGAGTCCAATTTCTCGGGCCATTTTCAATCACCCTGCCAAATTTAAGCCCATTCCGACACCGTCACGACAAATGACGAAATTGCCGCGGGGGCGATTTTTCTTTGTTAATTTTCTATCTAATACTTCTTCAAACTCTAAAGCTAGTTGTCCTATATCAGTCTTGGGACTCCACTCAGTGTCCAATTTCTCGAGCTGTTTCTAATCGACCTGCCAAATTTCAGCCCATTTCGACACCGTCGCGACAAATGACAAAATTGCCCCTGGTGTGGTTTTTCATTGTTAATTTTTTGTCCAACACTTCTTCAAACTCAAAAGCTAGTTGTCCTATATCAGTCTTAGGACTCCACCTTGAGACCAATTTCTCGGGCTGTTTCCAATCAACCTGCCAAATTTCAACCCATTCCGACACCGTCCCTACAAATGACAAAATTGCCCGTGGTGCAATTTTTCTTTGTTAATTTTCTGTCCAACACTTCTCTAAACTCCAAATCTAGTTGCACTTTATCAGTCACGGGTCTCCACCCTGAGTCCAATTTTTCAGGCCGTTTTCAATCAGCCTGCCATATTCCAACCCATTCCGACACAGTCGCGACAAATTACGAAATTGCCCTTGGTGCGGTTTTTCTTTGTTAATTTTCTGTCCAACAGGTCCTTAGATTCCAAAGGTAGTTGTCCTATATCAGTCTTGGGACTCCTCCCTGGATCTAATTTCTCGGGCCGTTTCCAATCAGCCTACCAAATTTCAGCCCATTCCAACACCGTCACGACAAATGACGAAATTGCCCTTGGTGCGATTTTTCTTTGTTAATTTTCTGTCCAATACTTCATCAAACTCCAAAGCTAGTTATCCTATACCAATCTCGGGACTTCACTTAGAGTCCAATTTCTACGGCCATTTCTAATCAACTTAACAAATTTCAGCCCATTCCGACACCGTCGCGACAAATTACTAAATTACACCTAGTGCGGTTTTTCTTTGTTAATTTTCTGTCCAACAATTCTTCAAACTCCAAAGCTGGTTGTCCTATATTAGTCTCAAGAGTCCACCTCGAGTCCAATTTCTTGGGCCGTTTCCAATCAACCTGCCAAATCTCAGCCCATTTCGACATCGTCGCGACAAATGACAAAATTGCCCCTAGTACGATTTTTCTTTGTTAATTTTCTGTCCAACACTTCTTCAAACTCCAAAGCAAGCTGTCCTATATCAGTCTCAGGACTACGGCCCGGGACTAATTTCTCGGTCCGTTTTCAATCAACCTGCCAAATTTCAGCCCATTCCGACACTGTCGCGATAAATTACAAAATTACCCCTGGTGCGATTTTTCTTTGTTAATTTTCTGTCCGATACTTCTTCAAACTCCAAAGCTAGTTGTCCTATATTAGTCTTGGGACTCTACCCCGAGTCCAATTTCTCAAGCATTTTCCAATCGACTTGCCAAATTTTAGCATACACTGACACCATCATGACAAATGACAAAATTGACCCAGGTGCGGTTTTGCTGTGTTAATTTTCAGTCCAACACTTCTTCAAACTCTAAAGCTAGTTGTCCTATATCAATCTTTGGACTCAACTTGGTGTCCAATTTCTCGGACCGTTTCCAATCGACCAGCCAAATTTTAGCCCATTCCGACACCGTCGCGAGAAATGACAAAATCGCCCCTAGTGTGGTTTTTTTTTTGTTAATTTTCTATCCAACACTTCTTAAATTCAGGGCTAGTTGTCCTATATCAATCTTGGGACTCAACTTGGTGTCCCATTTCTTAGGCCGTCTCCAATCGACCTGTCAAATTTCAGCCCATTCCGACACCATCGCGAGAAATGACCAAATTGCCCCTTGTGCGGTTGTTCATTGTTAATTTTTTGCCTAACACTTCTTCAAACTCCAAAGCTAGTTGTCCTATATAAGTCTAGGGACTCTTCCTCGAGTCTAATTTCTCGGGCTATTTCCAATCAACCTGCCAAATTTGAGCCCATTCCGACATCGTCACGATAAATGACGAAATTGCCCCTGGTGCGATTTTTCTTTGTTAAATTTCTATACAACACTTCTTCAAACTCCAAAGCTAGTTGTCCTATATCAGTCTTAGGACTCCACTCGGTGTCCAATTTCTCGAGCTATTTTCAACCGACCTACCAAATTCAGCCCATTCCGACACCGTCGCGACAAATGACAAAATTGCCCCTGGTGCAGTTTTTCATTGTTATTTTTTTGTCCAACACTTCTTCAAACTTCAAAGCTAGTTGTCCTATATCAGTCTCAGACTCCACCCCAAGACCAATTTCGCGAGCTGTTTCGAATCAACTTGCCAAATTTCAGCCCATTTCGACACCGTCCCTACAAATGACAAAATTGCCGCTGGTACAATTTTTCTTTGTTAATTTTCTGTCCAACACTTCTTCAAACTCCAAAGCTAGTTGTCCTATATCAGTCGTGGGATACCACCCAGAGTCCAATTTCTCGAGCCGTTTCCAAAAAACCTGCCAAATTTCGTGTCGTCGCCATAAATTACAAAATTGCCCTTGGTGCAATTTTTCTTTGTTAATTTCCAGTCCAACACTTCTTCAAACTCCAAAGCTAATTGTCCTATATTAATTTCGAGACTTCACCCCGAGTCCAATTTCTCTGGTCGTTTCCAATCAACCTGGTAAATTTCAACCCATTTCCACACCATCGCGACAAATGACAAAATTAGCCCTGGAGCAATTTTTCTTTGTTAATTTTCTGTCCAACACTTTTTCTAGTTTTCCTTTATCAGTCATGTGTCTCCACCCCGAGTCCAATTTTTTGGGCCGTTTCCAATCAACCTGCCAAATTCCAGCCCATTTCAATGCCGTCGGGACAAATTACGAAATTGCCCCTGGTGCGGGTTTTCTTTATTAATTTTCTGTCCAACAGGTCTTTAGATTCCAAAGCTAGTTATCCTATACCAGTCTTGGGACTCCACCCCGGATCTAATTTCTCAGGCCATTTCCAATCAACCTGCCAAATTTAAGCCCATTCCGACACCGTCCCGACAAATGACGAAATTGCCCCTGGTGCGATTTTTCTTTGTTAATTTTCTATCCAACACTTCTTCAAACTCCAAAGATAGTTGTCCTATATCAGTCTTGGGACTCCACTCGGTGTCCAATTTCTTGAGCCGTTTCCAATCGACCTGCCAAATTTCAGCCCATTCCGAGATCGTCGCGACAAATGACAAAATTGCCCGTGGTGCGATTTTTCATTGTCAACTTTTTGTCCAACACTTCTTCAAACTCCAAAGCGAGTTGTCCTATATCAGTCTCAGGACTCCACCCCGAGACCAATTTCTCAGGCTGTTACCAATCAACCTGCCAAGTTTTAGCCCATTCCGACACCGTCCCTACAAATGACAAAATTGCCCCTGGTGCAATTTTTCCATGTTAATTTTCTGTCCAACACTTCTTCAAGCTACAAAGCTAGTTGTCCTATATCAGGCACAAGACACCACCCCGAGTCCAATTTCTCGAGCAGTTTCCAAACAACCTGCCATATTTCGTGTCATCGCGACAAATTATAAAATTGCCCCTGGTGCGATTTTTATTTGTTAATTTCCTGTCCAATACTTTTTCAAACTCCAAAGCTTGTAGTCCTATATCAGTCTCAGGACTCCACCCCGAGTCCAATTTATCTGGTCGTTTCCAATCAACCTGGCAAATTTCAACCCATTCCCACACCATCGCGACAAATGGTAAAATTTCCCCTGGAGCGATTTTTCTTTGTTAATTTTCTGTCCAACACTTTTTCAAACTCCAAAGCTAGTTGTCCTTTATCAGTCACAGGTCTCCACCCCGAGTCCAATTTTTTGGGCCGTTTCCAATCAACCTGCCAAATTCCAGCCCATTTCGACATTGTCGCGACAAATTACGAAATTGCCCCTGGTGCGGTTTTTCTTTGTAAATTTTCTGTCCAACAGGTCTTCAGATTCCAAAGCTAGTTGTCCTATATAAGTCTTGGGACTCCACCTCGGATCTAATTTCTCAGGCTGTTTCCAATCAACCTGTCAAATTTCGGCCCATTCCAACACTGTCGCGACAAATGACGAAATTGCCCTTGGTGTGATTTTTCTTTGTTAATTTTCTGTCCAATGCTTCATCAAACTCCAAATCTAGTTGTCCTATACCAATCTTGGGACTTCGCTTAGAGTCCAATTTCTACGGTCATTTCTAATCAACTCAACAAATTTCAGCCCATTCCGACACCGTCGTGACAAATTACTAAATTACACCTGGTGCGGTTTTTCTTTGTTAATTTTCTGTCCAACAATTTTTCAAACTCCAAAGCTAGTTGTCCTATATCGGTCTCGAGATTTCGTCCCGATTCCAATTTCTCGAGCCGTTTCCAATCATCCTGCCAAATTCCAGCCCATTTTGACACCGTCGCGACAAATTACGAAATCGCCCCTGGTGCTGTTTTCCTTTGTTAAATTTCTATCCAACAGGTCTTTAGATTCCAAAGCTAGTTGTCCTATATCAGTCTTGGGACTCCACCCCGGATCTAATTTCTCAGGCCATTTCCAATCAACCTGCCAAATTTCAGCCCATTCCAACACTGTCGCGACAAATGACGAAATTGCCCTTGGTGCGATTTTTCTTTGTTAATTTTCTGTCCAATACTTCATCGAACTCCAAATCTAGTTGTCCTATACCAATCTAGGGACTTCACTTAGAGTCCAATTTCTACGGTCATTTCTAATCAACTTAACAAATTTCAGCCCATTTCGACACCGTCGTGACAAATTACTAAATTACACCTGGTGCGATTTTTCTTTGTTAATTTTCTGTCCAACAGTTCTTCAAACTCCAATGTTGGTTGTCCTATATCAGTCTTGGGACCCCCTGAGTCCAATTTCTTGAGCTGTTTCTAATCAACCTGCCAAATTTCAGCTCATTTCGACACTGTCGCGACAAATGACAAAATTGCCCCTGGTGCGATTTTTCTTTGTTAATTTTCTGTCCAACGGGTCTTTAGATTCCAAAGCTAGTTGTCCTATATCAGTCTTAGGACTCCACCCTGGATCTAATTTCTCAGGCTGTTTCCAATCAACCTGCCAAATTTCAGCCCATTCCAACACTGTCGCGACAAATAACGAAATTGCCCTTGGTGCGATTTTTCTTTGTTAATTTTCTGTCCAATACTTCATCAAACTCCAAATCTAGTTATCCTATATCAATCTTGGGAATTTTCTTAGAATCCAATTTCTATGGTCATTTCTAATCAACTCAACAAATTTCAGCCCATTCCGACACCGTCGTGACAAATTACTAAATTACACCTGGTTCGATTTTTCTTTGTTAATTTTCTGTCCAAGACTTAGTCCAATTTCTACGGTCATTTCTAATCAACTCAACAAATTTCAGCCCATTCCGACACCGTCGTGACAAATTACTAAATTACACCTGGTTCGATTTTTCTTTGTTAATTTTCTGTCCAACAATTCTTCAAACTCCAAAGCTGGTTGTCCTATATCAGTCTCGGGACTCCCCCCTAAGTCCAATTTCTCGAGCCGTTTCCAATCAACCTGCCAAATTTCAGCCCATTTCGACACCGTCGAGACAAATGACAAAATTGCCCCTGGTGCGATTTTTCTTTGTTAATTTTCTGTCCAACGAGTCTTTAGATTCCTAATCTAGTTGTCATATATCAGTCTTGGGACTCCACCCTGGATCTAATTTCTCAGGCCATTTCCAATCAACCTACCAAATTTCAGCCCATTCCAACACTGTTACGACAAATGACGAAATTGCCCTTGGTGCGATTTTTCATTGTTAATTTTCTGTCCAATACTTCATCAAACTCCAAATCTAGTTGTCCTATACCAATCTTGGGACTTTGCTTAGAGTCCAATTTCTATGGTCATTTCTAATCAACTTAACAAATTTTAGCCCATTCGACACCGTCGTGACAAATTACTAAATTACACCTGGTGCGGTTTTTCTTTGTTAATTTTCTGTCCAACAATTCTTCAAACTCCAAAGCTGATTGTCCAATATCAGTCTCAAGACTCCCCCCTGAGTCCAATTTCTCGAGCTGTTTCCAATCAACCTGCCAAATTTTAGCCCATTTCGACACCGTCGCGACAAATGACAAAATTTTCCCTAGTGCGGTTTTTCTTTGTTAATTTTCTGTCCAACGGGTCTTTAGATTCCAAAGCTAGTTGTCGTAAATTAGTCTTGGGACTCCACCCTGGATCTAATTTCTCAGGCCGTTTCCAATCAACCTGCCAAATTTCAGCCCATTCCAACACTGTTGCGACAAATGACAAAATTGCCCTTGATGCAATTTTTCTTTGTTAATTTTCTGTCCAATACTTCATCAAACTCCAAATCTAGTTGTCCTATACCAATCTTAGGACTTCTTTTAGAGTCCAATTTCTGCGGTCATTTCTAATCAACTTAACAAATTTCAGCCCATTCCGACACCGTCGTGACAAATTACTAAATTACACCTGGTTCGATTTTTCTTTGTTAATTTTCTGTCCAATACTTCATCAAACTCCAAATCTAGTTGTCCTATACCAATCTTAGGACTTCTTTTAGAGTCCAATTTCTGCGGTCATTTCTAATCAACTTAACAAATTTCAGCCCATTCCGACACCGTCGTGACAAATTACTAAATTACACCTGGTTCGATTTTTCTTTGTTAATTTTCTGTCCAACAATTCTTCAAACTCCAAAGTTGGTTAACCTATATTAGTCTCAAGACTCCACCTCGAGTCCAATTTCTTGAGCCATTTCCAATCGACCTACCAAATTTCAGCCCATTTCAACACCGTCAAGACAAATGACAAAATTGGCCCTGGTACGGTTTTTCTTTGTTAATTTTTTGTCCAACACTTCTTCAAACTCCAAAGCTAGTTGTCCTATATCTATCTTGGGACTACACCCCGAGACCAATTTCTCGGGCCGTTTCCAATCGACCTTCCAAATTTCAGCCAATTCCGACACCGTCGCGACAAATTACAAAATTACCCCTTGTACGATTTTTCTTTGTTAATTTTCTGTCCGATACTTCTTCAAACTCCAAAGCTAGTTGTCCTATATCAGTTTCGAGACTCTGTCGTGAGTCCAATTTCTCAGGCCATTTCCAATCAACCTGCGAAATTTTAGCAGACACTGACACCGTCACGGCAAGTGACAAAATTGACCCCGGTGCGATTTTTCTGTGTTAATTTTAAGTCCAACACTTCTTCAAACTCCAAAGCTAGTTGTCCTATATCAATCTTAGGACTCAACTTGGTGTCCCATTTCTCGGACCGTTTCCAATCGACCTGTCAAATTTCAGCCCAATCCGACACAGTCGCGAGAAATGACCAAATTGCCCCAGGTGCGGTTGTTCATTGTTAACTTTTTGCCTAACACATCTTCAAACTCCAACGCTAGTTGTCCTATATAAGTCTAGGGACTCTACCCCGAGTCCAATTTCTCGGGCCATTTCCAATCAACATGCGAAATTTGAACCCATTTCGACACCGTCACGACAAATGACGAAATTGCCCCTGGTGCAGTTTTTCTTTGTTAATTTGCTATTTAACACTTCTTCAAACTCCAAAGCTATTTATCATATCAATCTTGGGACTCCACTCGGTGTAAAATTTTTCGGGTTGTTTCCAATTGACCTGCCAAATTTCAGTCGATTTCGACACCGTCGCGAGAAATTTCATTGTTAAAACTCAAAGCTAGTTGTCCTATTTAGGTCGTGGGACTCTGCCCCGAGTCCAATTTCTTGAGTCATTTCCAATCAACCTGCCAAATTTCAGCCCATTCTGACACCGTCGCTACAAATGACAAAATTGCCCCTGGTACGATTTTTCTTTTTAATTTTTTGTCCAACACTTCTCCAAACACCAAAGCTAGTTGTCCTATATCAATCTCGAGACTCCACCCCGAGTCTGATTTCTTGAGCCATTTCCAAACAACCTGCTAAATTTCAGCCCATTCCGACACCGTCACGACAAATGACAAAATTGCCCTTGGTGCGATTTTTCATTGTTAATTTTCTGTCCAACACTTCTTCAAACTCCAAAGCTAATTGTCCTATATCAGTCTCAGGACTCCACCCAGAGTCCAATTTCTCGGGCTGTTTCCAATCAGCCTGCCAAATTTCAGCCCATTCCGACACCGTCCCTACAAATGACGAAATTGCCCCTCGTGCAATTTTCCGTTGTTAATTTTCTGTCCAACACTTCTTCAAACTCCAAAGCTAGTTGACCTATATCGGTCGCGGGACACCGTCTCGAGTCTAATTTCTCGAGCCGTTTCCAAACAACCTGCGAAATTTTGTGTCATCGCGAAAAATTACAAAATAGCACCTGGTGCGATTTTTCTTTATTATTTTCATGTCCAACACTTCTTCAAACTCCAAAGCTAGTTGTCCTATATCAGTCTAGGGACTTCACCCCGAGCCCAATTTCCCTGGTCATTTCCAATCAACCTACCAAATTTTAACCCATTCCCACACCATCGCGACAAATGACAAAATTGCCCCTGGTGCGATTTTTCTTTTTTAATTTTCTGTCCAACACTTTTTCAAACTCCAAAGCTAGTTGTCCTTTATCAGTCAGGGACTCCGCCCTGAGTCCAATTTTTCGGGCCGTTTCCATTCAACTTGCCAAATTTCAGCCCATTCCGACACCATCGCGACAAATTACGAAATTGCCCCTGGTGCGATTTTTCTTTGTTAATTTTCTGGCCAACAAGTCTTTATATTCCAAAGCTAGTTGTCCAATATCAGTCTCAAGACTCCACCTCGGATCTAATTTCTTCGGCCGTTTCCAATCAACCTAGCAAATTTCAGCCCATTCCAACACCGTCGCGACAAATGACGAAATTACACTTGGTGCAGTTTTTCTTTGTTCATTTTCTTTCTCTTCAAACTCCAAAGCTAGTTATCCTATATCAGTCTTAGGACTCTGCCCCGAGTCTAGTTTCGCGGGCCGTTTCCAATCAACCTACCAAATTTAAGCCCATTCCGACATCGTCACGACAAATGGCAAAATTGACCCTGGTACGGTATTTCTTTGTTAATTTTCTGACCAACACTTCTCAAAACTCCGAAGCTAGTTGTCCTATTTTAGTCTTAGGACTCCATCTCGAGTCACATTTCTCGGGCCATTTCCAATCAACCTGCCAAATTTCAGCCCATTCCGATACCGTCACGACAAATGACAAAATTGCCCTTGGTGCGATTTTTCTTTGTTAATTTTCTGTCCAACACTTCTTAAAACTTAAAGCTAGTTGTCCTATCTCAGTCTTGGGACTCTGCTCAATGTCCAATTTCTTGAGCCATTTCCAATCAACCTCCTAAATTTCAGCCTATTCCAACACCGTCGCGACAAATTACAAAATTGCTCCTGGTGCGATTTTTCTTTGTTAATTTTCTGTCCAACAATTCTTCAAACTCCAAAGCTAGTTATCATATATTAGTCATGGGACTCCACCATGAATCTAACTTCTCAGGCTGTTTCCAATCAACCTGCCAAAATTTTGCCCATTCCGACACCATCGCGACAAATGACGAAATTGCTCCTGGTACGATTTTTCTTTGTTAATTTTCTGTCCAATACTTCTTCAAACTCTAAAGCTAGTTGTCCTACCTCAGTCTTGAGACTCCACCTCGAGTCCAATTTCTCCAGTCGTTTCCAATCAACCTGCCAAATTTCAGTCCATTCCGACACCGTCACGACAAATGACGAAATTGACCCTAGTGCGATTTTTCTTTGTTAATTTTTTGTCCAACAATTCTTCAAACTCCAAAGCTAGTTGTCCTATTTTTATCTTGGGACTCTATCCCGAGTCCAATTTCTTAGGCCGTTTCCAATCAACCAGCCAAATTTCAGCCCATTCCGACACCGTCGCGACAAATGACAAAATTGCCCGTCGTGCGGTTTTTCTTTGTTAATTTTCTGTCCAACACTTCTTAAAACTCAAAGCTAGTTTTCCTATATCAGTCTTGGGACTCCACTCGGTGTCTAATTTCTTGGGCCGTTTCCAATCAACCTGCCAAATTTCAGCCCATTCCGACACCGTCGCGACAAATGACAAAATTGCCCCTCGTGCGGTTTTTCTTTGTTAATTTTCTGTCCAACACTTCTTAAAACTCAAAGCTAGTTTTCCTATATCAGTCTTGGGACTCCACTCGGTGTCTAATTTCTTGGGCCGTTTCCAATCAACCTGCCAAATTTTAGCCCATTCCGCCACCGTCGCGACAAATTACAAAATTGCCCCTGGTGCGATTTTTCTTTGTTAATTTTTTGTCCAACAATTCTTCAAACTTCAAAGCTAGTTGTCCTATATCAGTCATGGGACTCCACCTCGAATCTAATTTCGTAGGCCGTTTCCAATCAACTTGCCAAATTTCAGCACATTCCGACAGCGTCGCGACAAATGACGAAATTGCCCCTGGTACGATTTTTCTTTGTTAATTTTCTGTCCAATACTTCTTCAAACTCAAAAGCTATCATCCTATATCAGTCTCAAGACTCTGCCTCGAGTCCAGTTTCTCGAGCTGTTTCCAATCAACCTGCCAAATTTCAGCCCATTTCGACACTGTCACAACAAATGACAAAATTGACCTTGGTGCGATTTTTCTTTTTTAGTTTTCTGTCCAGCAATTCTTCAAACTCCAAGCGAGTTGTCCTATATCAGTCTTGGGACACAACTTGGTGTCAAATTTCTTGGGCCATTTCCAATCGACCTACCAAATTTCAGTCCATTCCGACACCGTCGCGACAAATGACGAAATTGACCCTAGTGCGATTTTTCTTTGTTAATTTTTTGTCCAACAATTCTTCAAACTCCAAAGCTAGTTGTCCTATTTTTATCTTGGGACTCTATCCCAAGTCCAATTTCTTAGGCCGTTTCCAATCAACCAGCCAAATTTCAGCCCATTCCGACACCGTCGCGACAAATGACAAAATTGCCCCTCGTGCGGTTTTTCTTTGTTAATTTTCTGTCCAACACTTCTTAAAACTCAAAGCTAGTTGTCCTATATCAGTCTTGAGACTCTGGTCGGTGTCCAATTTCTCGGGCCATTTCCAATCAAACAGCCAAATTTCAGCCCATGCCGACACCGTCGCGAAAAATTACGAAATTGGCCCTGGTGCGGTTTTTTTTTGTTAATTTTCTGTCCAACAGGTCTTCAAAATCCAAAGCTAGTTGTCTTATATCAGTTAGGGGACTCTACCCTGGATCTAATTTCTTAGGCCATTTTCAATTAACCCGCCAAATTTCAGCCCATTCCGACACTGTCGCAACAAGTGACGAAATTGCCCCTGGTGCGGTTTTTCTTTATTAATTTTATGTCCAATACTTCTTCAAACTCCAAAGCTAGTTGTCCTATATTAGTCTTGGGACTCCACTCAGTGTCGAATTTCTCGGGCCATTTCCAAATAACCTGCCAAATTTCAACCCATTCCGACACCGTCGCGACAAATGACAAAATTGCCCCGGTGTGGTTTTTTATTGTTAATTTTCTGTCCAACACTTCTTCAAACTCCAAAGCTAGTTATCCTATATCAGTATCAGGACTCTACCTTGAGTCCAATTTCTTGGGTCGTTTCCAATCAACCTGCCAAATTTCAGCCCATTTTGACACCGTCATGCCAAATGACGAAATTGACCCTGGTGCGGTTTTACTTTGTTAATTTTCTATCGAACACTTCTTCAAACTCCAAAGCTAGTTGTCCTATATCAGTCGTGGGACTCTACCCTGAGTCCAATTTCTTGAGCCATTTCCAATCAACCTGCCAAATTTTTACACATACTTACACCACGACAAATGACAAAATTGACCTTGGTGCGGTTTTTCTGTGTTAATTTTCTGTCCAACACATCTTCAAACTCCAAAGTTAGTTGTCCTATATCAGCCTTAGGACACTACCCTAAGGCCAATTTCTCGGGCTGTTTCCCATCGACCTGCCAGATTTCAGCCCATTCCGACACCGTCGCGACAAATGACAAAATTGCCCCTAGTGCGATTTTTCTTTGTTAATTTCTATCCAACACTTCTTAAAACTCAAAGCGAGTTGTCCTATATCAGTCTTGGGACACAACTTGGTGTCAAATTTCTTGGGCCATTTCCAATCGACCTACCAAATTTCAGTCCATTCCGACACCGTCGCGACAAATGACCAAATTGCCCCTGGTGCGGTTTTTCATTATTAATTTTTTGTCTAACACTTCTTCAAACTCCAAAGCTAGTTGTCCTATATAAGTCTCAGGAATCTACCCCGAGTCCAATTTCTCGGGCCATTTCCAACCAACCTGCCAAATTCAAGCCCATTCTGACACAGTCACAACAAATGACGAAATTGCCCCTGGTGCGGTTTTTCTTCTTTAATTTTCTACCCAACACTTCTTCAGAATCCAAAGCTAGTAGTCCTATATAAGTCTTGGGACTCCACCCGATGTCCAATTTCGTGAGCCGTTTCCAATCAACCTGCCAAATTTCAGCCCATTTTGACACAGTCACGACAAATGACGAAATTACACATGGTGTGGTTTTCCTTTGTTAATTTTCTGTCGAACAAATCCTCAAACTCCAAAGCTAGTATTCCTATATCAGTCGTAGGACTCTACCCCGAGTCCAATTTCTTTAGCCGTTTCAATCAACCTGCCAAATTTTAGCACATACTGACACCGTCACGACAAATGACAAAATTCACCCTGGTGCGATTTTTCTGTGTTAATTTTCTGTCCAACACTTCTTCAAACTCCAAAGTTATTGTCCTATATCAGCCTTAGGACTCCACCCCGAGACCAATTTCGTGGGCCATTTCCAATCGACCTGCCAGATTTCATCCCATTCCGACACTGTCGCGACAAAATGACAAAATTGTCCCTAGTGTGGTTTTTCTTTGTTAATTTTCTGTCCAACACTTCTTAGAACTAAAAGATAGTTGTCCTATATCAGTCTTGGGACAAAACCTGGTGTCGAATTTCTAGAGCCATTTCCAATCGACCTGCAAAATTTCAGCCCATTTCGACACCGTCGCGACAAATGACCAAATTACCCCTGGTGCGATTTTTCATTGTTAATTTTTTGTCTAACACTTCTTCAAACTCCAAAGCTAGTTGTCCTATATAAGTCTCGGGACTCTACCCCGAGTCCAATTTCTCGGGGTTTTTCCAATAAACTTGCCAAATTTCAGCCCATTCCGACACCGTCACGACAAATGACGAAATTGCCCCTAGTACAGTTTTTCTTTTTTAATTTTCTATCCAACACTTCTTCAAACTCCAAAGCTAGTTGTCCTATATAAGTCTTGGGACTCCCCTCGATGTCCAATTTCTCGAGCCGTTTCCAATCAACTGCCAAATTTCAGTTCATTTCGACACCGTCGCGATAAATGACAAAATTGTCCCTGGTGCGATTTTTCATTGTTAATTTTCTGTCCAACACTTCTTCAAACTCCAAAGTTAGTTGTCCTATATCAGTCTCAGGACTCCACCCTAAGACCAATTTCTTGGGCTATTTTCAATCAACCTGCCAAATTTTAGCCCATTCTGAGACCGTCCCTACAAATGACAAAATTGCCCCTAGTGCAATTTTTCTTTGTTAATTTTCTTTCCAACACTTCTTCAAACTCCAAAGCTAGCTGTCCTACATCAATTGCGGGACACCGCCCCAAGTCCAATTTCTCAAGCTATTTCCAAACAACCTGCCAAATTTCATCTCGTCGCGACGAATTACAAAATTGCCCCTGGTTCAATTTTTCTTTGTTAATTTCCTATCCAGCACTTCTTCAAACTCCAAAGCTAGTTGTCCTATATCAGTCTCAGGACTCTAACCCGAGTCCAATTTCTCTGGTCGTTTCCAATCAACCCACCAAATTTCAGCCCAATCCCCCACCATCGCGACAAATGACACAACTGCCCCTGGTGCGATTTTTCTTTGTTAATTTTCTGTCCAACACTTCTTCAAACTCCAAAGCTAGTTGTCTTATATCAGTCATGGGACTCCACCCTGAGTCTAATTTTTCGGGCCGTTTCCAATCAAACTGCCAAATTCCAGCCCATTCCGACACGATCACGATAAATTACGAAATTGCCCCTGGTGCGACTTTTCTTTGTTAATTTTCTTTCCAACAGGTCTTTAGATTCCAAAGCTAGTTGTCTATATCAGTCTCAGGACTCCACCCTGGATCTAATTTCTCAGGCCATTTTCAATCAACCTAGCAAATTTCAACCTATTCCAACACCATCGCGACAAATGACGAAATTGCACTGGGTGTGACTTTTCTTTGTTAATTTTTTGTCCAATACTACTTTAAACTCCAAAGCTAGTTGTCCTATATCAATCTCAAGACTCCACCTCGAGCCTAGTTTCTCGAGCTATTTCCAATCAACCTGCCAAATTTCAGCCCATTCCGACACCTTACAACAAATGACAAAATTGAACCTGGTGCGGTGTTTCTTTGTTAATTTTCTGTCCAACACTTCTTCAAACTCGAAAGCTAGTTGTCCTATTTTTGTCTTGGAACTCCATTTCGAGTCCAATTTCTCAGGCTGTTTCCAATTAACATGCCATAGTTCAGCCCATTCCGACACCGTCGTGACAAATGACAAAATTGTCCCTCGTGCGATTTTTCTTTGTTAATTTTCTGTCCAAAACTTCTTCAAACTCCAAAGCTAGTTGTCCTATATCAATCTTGGGACTCCACCCTGGGACCAATTTCTCGGGCCGTTTCAAATCAACATGCCAAATTTCAGCCCATTTCGACACCGTCGTGACAAATTACAAAATTGCCCCTGGTGCGATTTTTCTTTGTTAATTTTTTGTCCAACACTTCTTAAAACTCAAAGCTAGTTGGCCTATATCAGTGTTGGGACTCTGCTCAGTGTCTAGTTTCTCGTGCCATTTCCAATCAACCTACCAAATTTCAGTCGATTCCGACACCGTCACGGCAAATGACAAAATTGATCCTAGTGCGGTGTTTCTTTGTTAATTTTCTGCCCAACACTTCTTAAAACTCCAAAGCTAGTTGTCCTATTTTTCTCTTGGGACTCTTTCTTGTGTCTAATTTCTCGGGCTATTTCCAATCAACCTACCAAATTTCAGCCCATTCCGATACCGTCGCGACAAATGACAAAATTGCCCCTGGTGCGGTTTTTCTTGGTTAATTTTCTGTTCAACACTTCTTCAAACTCCAAATCTAGTTGTCCTATATCAATCTCGAGACTCCACCCTGAGTCTAATTTCTAGGGTTGTTTCCAAACAACCTGCTAAATTTCAGCCCATTTCGAAATCGTCGCGACAAATCACAAAATTGCCCCTGGTGCGATTTTTCATTGTCAATTTTCTGTCCAACACTTCTTCAAACACCAAAGCTAATTGTCCTATATCAGTCTCAGGACTCCACCTCGAGTCCAATTTCTTGGGCTGTTTTCAATCAACCTGCCAAATTTCAGCCCACTCCGACACCGTCCCTACAAATGACAAAATTACCCCTAGTGCAATTTTTCTTTGTTAATTTTCAGTCCAATAGTTCTTCAAACTCCAAAGCTATTTGTCCTATATCAGTCACGAGACACAACCCCGAGTCCAATTTCTAGAGCCATTTCCAAAGACCCTACCAAATTTTAGCCCATTCCGACACCATCGCGACAAATTATGAAATTGCCCCTAGTGCGATTTTTCTTTGTTAATTTTTTGTCCAACACTTCTTCAAACTCCAAAACTAGTTGTCTTATATAAGTCTTGGGACTCCATCCCGAGTCCAGTTTCTCAGGCAATTTCCAATCAACCTGCCCAATTTCAGCCTCTTCCGACACCGTCACGGTAAATGACAAAATTGACCCTGGTGCGGTGTTTCTTTGTTAAGTTTCGGTCCAACACTTCTTAAAACTCCAAAGCTAGTTGTCCTATTTTTATCTTGGGACTCTATCTCGAGTCCAATTTCTCGAGCCATTTCCAATCAACCTGCCAAATTTCAGCCATTCCGACACCGTCGCGACAAATGACAAAATTGCCCCTCGTGCGGTTTTTCTTTGTTAATTTTCTGTCCAATACTTCTTAAAACTCAAAGCTAGTTGTCCTATATCAGTCTTGGGACTCTGTTCGATGTCAAATTTCTTGGGCCATTTCCAAACAACCTGCCAAATTTCAGCCCATTCCGACATCATCACGACAAATGACAAAATTGCCCCTGGTGCAATTTTTCATTGTTAATTTTCTGTCCAAGACTTCTTCGAACTCCAAAGTTAGTTGTCCTATATCAATATCAAGACTCTACCTTGAGTCCCATTTCTTGGGCCAATTCCAATCAACCTGCCAAATTTCAGCCCATTCCGACACCGTCGCGAAAAATGACAAAATTGCCCCCGGTGCGGTTTTTCTTTGTTAATTTTCTATCGAACACTTCTTCAAACACCAAAGCTAGTTGTCCTTTATCAGTCTTGGAACTCCACTCAGTGTCCAATTTCTCAGGCCATTTCAAAACAACCTGCCAAATTTCAGCCCATTCCGACACTGTCGCGACAAATGACAAAATTGCCCCTGGTGCGATTTTTCATTATTAATTTTCTGTCCAACACTTCTTCAAACTCCAAAACTAGTTGTCCTATATCAATATCAGGACTCTAGCTCGAGTCCAATTTCTCGGACTGTTTCCAATCAACCTGCCAAATTTCCACCCATTCCGACACCGTCACGACAAATGACGAAATTGCCCCTGGTGCGATTTTCCTTTTTTAATTTTCTATCGAACACTTCTTCGAACTCAAAGCTAGTTTTCCTATATCAGCGTCAAGACTCCACCCCAAGACCAATTTCATGGGCCATTCCAATCAACCTACCAAATTTCAGCCCATTCCGATACCGTCGCGAAAAATGACAAAATTGCCCCTAGTGCGGTTTTTCTTTGTTAATTTTCTATACAACACTTCGTAAAACTGAAAGCTTGTCATCCTTTATTAGTCTTGGAACTCCACTCAATGTCCAATTTCTTAGGCCGTTTCAAAACAACCTGCCAAATTTCGGCCCATTCTGACACCGTCGCGATAAATGACAAAATTGCCCCTGGCGCGATTTTTCATTGTTAATTTTCTGTCCAACACTTCTTCAAACTCCAAAGCTAGTTGTCCAATATCAGTATTAGGACTCTGCCTCAAGTCCAATTTCTTGGACCGTTTCCAATCAACCTGCCAAATTTCCACACATTCCGACACCGTCACGACAAATGATGAAATTGCCCCTGGTGCATTTTTCCTTTTTTAATTTTCTATTGAACACTTCTTCAAACTCCAAAGCTAGTTTTCCTATATCAGTCATGGGACTCTACCCTCGAGTCTAATTTCTTGAGCCCTTTCCAATCAACCATCCAAATTTCAGCGATAAATGACGAAATTGCCCCTGTAGCGGTTTTTCTTTGTTAAGTTTCTGTCCAATACTTCTTTAAAGTCCAAAGCTAGTTGTCCTATTTTAGTCTCAGGACTCTGCCCCGAGTCTAGTTTCTTGGGCCGTTTCCAATTAACCTATGAAATTTCAGCCCATTTCGATACCGTCACGACAAATAATTAAATTGACCCGGGTGCGATTTTTCTCTGTTAATTTTCTGTCCAACACTTCTTCGAACTCCAAACCTAGTTGTCCTATATCAGTCTTAGGACTTTGTCTCGAGACCAATTTCTCAAGCCATTTCCAATCAACCTGCCAAATTTCAGCCCATTCCGACACCGTCGCGGCAAATGACAAAATTGCCCCTGGTGCTTTTTTTCTTTGTTAATTTTCGGTCCAACTCTTCTTAAAATTCAAAGCTAGTTGTCCTATATCAGTCTTGGGACTCCCCTTAGTGTCTAATTTCTTGGGCTGTTTCCAAGCAACCTGCCAAATTTCAGCCAATTTCGACACCGTCGCGACAAATGACAAAACTGCCCTTCGTGTGATTTTTCATTATTAATTTTCTGTCCAACACTTCTTCAAACTCCAAAGCTAATTGTCCTATATCACTCTCGGGACTCTACCCCTAGTCCAATTTCTCGAGCAGTTTCCAATTAACCTGCCAAATTTCTGCCCATTCCGACACCGTCACGACTAATGACGAAATTGCCCCTGGTGAGGTTTTTCTTTGTTAATTTTCTATCCAACACTTCTTCAAACTCTAAAGCTAGTTGTCCTATATTAGTCTTGGGACTCCATCTCAAGTCCAATTTCTTGGGGCCGTTTCCAATCAACCTGCCAAATTTCAACCCATTCCAACAACGTCGCGACAAATGGCAAAATTGCCCATGGTGCGATTTTTCGTTGTTGATTTTCTGTCTAACACTTTTTCAAACTCCAAAGCTAGTTGTCCTATATCAGTCTAGAGACTCTATCCCAAGTTCAATTTCTTGGGCCGTTTCCAATCAACCTGCAAAATTTTAGCTCATTTTGTCACCGTCGCGAGAAATGACAAAATTGCCACTAGCATGGTTTTTCTATGTTAATTTTCGACCTAGCACTTCTTCAAACTACAAAGCTGGTTGTCCTATTTCAGTCTCGGGACATTGCCTCAAATCCAATTTCTCGGGCTGTTTCCAATCAACCTGTCAAATTTCAGCCCATTCCGACACCGTCACGACCAATGATGAAATTGCCCCTGGTGCGATTTTCCTTTTTTAATTTTCTATCGAACACTTATTCAAACTCCAAAGCTAGTTGTCCTACATCAGTCACGGGACTCTACCCCCAGTCTAATTTCTTGAGCCCTTTCCAATCAACCTTCCAAATTTCAGCCCATTCTGACACCGTCGCTACAAAAGACAAAATTGCCCCTGGTGCGGTTTTCCTTTTTAATTTTCTGTCCAACATTTCTTCAAACTCCAAAGCTAGTTGCCCTATATAGGTCGTGGGACTCTGCCTTGAGTCCAATTTCTTGAGCCGTTTCCAATCAACCTACCAAATTTCAGCCCATTTTGACACCGTCGCTACAAATGACAAAATTGCCCCTGGTGCAGTTTTTCTTTTTTAATTTTCTATCCAACACTTTTTAAAACTCAAAGCTAGTTGTCCTATATCAATCTTGGGACTCTGCTCGGTGTCCAATTTCTCGGGCCGTATCCAATCAACCTACCGAATTTCAGCCTATTCCGATACTGTCGCGAAAAATTACGAAATTGCCCCTAGTGCAGTTTTTTTTTTGTTAATTTTCTATCCAACCGGTCTTCAAAATCCAAAGCTAGTTGTCCTACATTAGTTAGGGGACTCAAACCTGGATCTAATTTCTCAGGCCGTTTTCAATCAACCTGCCAAATTTCAGCCCATTCCGACACCGTCGCGACAAATGAAGAAATTGCCCCTGGTGTTGTTTTTCTTTGTTAATTTTCTGTTCAATACTTCTTCAAACTCCAAAACTAGTTGTCCTATATCAGTCTTAGGAATCCACTCGGTGTCCAATTTCTCGGGCCATTTCCAAACAACCTGCGAAATTTCAGCCCATTCCGACACCGTCGAGACAAATGACAAAATTGCCCCTGGTGCGGTTTTTCATTGTTAAGTTTCTGTCCAACACTTCTTCAAACTCCAAAGCTAGTTGTCCTATATCAGTATTAGGACATTTTCTCGAGTCCAATTTCTCGGGCCGTTTCCAATCAACCTGCCAAATTTCAGCCCATTTAGACACCGTCACAATAAATGACGAAATTGCCCCTGGTGCGGTTTTCCTTTGTTAGTTTTCTATCGAACACTTCTTTAAACTCCAGAGCTAGCTGTTCTATATCAGTCATGGGACTCTGCCTCGAGTCCAATTTCTTGAGCCATTTCCGATCAACCTGCTAAATTTCAACCCATTCTAACACCGTCGCTACAAATGACAAAATTGCCCTTGGTGCAGTTTTTCTATTTAATTTTCTGTCAACCACTTCGTCAAACTCCAAAGCTAGTTGTCCTATATCAGTCTCGGGACTCTACCCCGATTCCAATATCTCAGGCTCTTCCAAACAACCTGCCAAATTTCAGTCCATTTCGACACCGTCGCGACAAATGACAAAATCACCCCTAGTGTGGTTTTTCTTTTTTAATTTTCTGTCCAACACTTCTTTAAACTCCAAAGCTAGTTGTCCTGTATCAGTATCAGGACTCTACCTAGAGTCCAATTTCTAGGGCCGTTTCCAATCAACCTACCAAATTTTAGCCCATTTTGACACCTTCGCGGCAAATGACGAAATTGCCCCTGGTGCGGTTTCCTTTGTTAATTTTCTATCGAACACTTCTTCAAACTCCAAAGCTACTTGTCCTATATCAGTCACGGGACTCTACCCTGAGTCCAATTTCTTGAGTCGTTTCCAATCAACCTGCCAAATTTCAGCCCATTCTGACACAGTCGCTACAAACGACAAAATTGCCCCTGGTGCGATTTTTCTATTTAATATTCTGTCCAACACTTCTTCAAACACCAACGCTAGTTGTCCTTTATCAGTCTTAAGACTCCACCCCGAGTCCAATTTCTCGGGCTCTTTCTAAACAGCCTGCCAAATTTCAGCCGATTCTGACACCGTCGCGACAAATAACAAAATTGCCCCTGGTGCAGTTTTTCTTTTTTAATTTTCTGTCCAACACTTTTTAAAACTCAAAGCTAGTTGTCCTATATCAGTCTCGGGACTTTTCTCGGTGTCCAATTTCTCAGGCCGCTTCTAATCAAACTATCGAATTTCAGCCCATTTCGACACCATCACGAAAAATTACGAAATTGCCACTGGTACGATTTTTTTGTTAATTTTTTGTCGAAAAGGTCTTCAAAATCCAAGGCTAGTTGTCCTATATCATTTAAGGACTCCACCCTGAATCAAATTTCTCAGGCCATTTTCTATCAACCTACCAAATTTCAGCCCATTCCGATACCGTCACGACAAATGATGAAATTGCTCCTGGTGCGGTTTTTCTTTGTTAATTTTCTGTCCAATACTTCTTCAACCTCCAAAGCTAATTGTCTTATATCAGTCTCAGGACTCTGTCTCGAGACCAATTTCTTGGGCCATTTCCAATCAACCTGCTAAATTTCAGCCCATTTCGACATCGTTGTGACAAATGACAAAATTGCCCCTGGTGCGATTTTTCTTTGTTAATTTTCTGTACAACACTACTTAAAAATCAAAGCTAGTTGTCCTATATCAGTCTTGGGACTTCATCCCGAATCCAATTTCTCGGGCCGTTTCGAAGCAACCTGCCAAATTTCAGCCAATTCTGACACCGTCGCGACAGATGACAAAATTGCCCCTCGTGCGGTTTTTCATTGTTAATTTTCTGTCCAACACTTCTTCAAACTCGAAAGCTAGTTGTCCTATATCAGTCTCAGGACTCTGCCTCAAGTCCAATTTCTCGGACCGTTTCCAATCAACCTGCCAAATTTCCACCCATTCCGACACCGTCACGACAAATGAAGAAATTGCCCCTGGTGCATTTTTCCTTTTTTAATTTTCTATTGAACACTTCTTCAAACTCCAAAGCTAGTTTTCCTATATCAGTCTCGAGACTCTACTCGATTTTCAATTTCTCGGGCCGTTTCCAATCAACCTGCTGAATTTCAGTCCCTTCCGACACCGTCGCGACAAATGACAAAATTGACCCTGGTGCTGTTTTTCTTTGTTAATTTTCTGTTCTCCATTTCTTCAAACTCCAAAGCTGGTTGTCCTATTTTTGTCTTGCGACTCTGCCCCGATTCCAATTTCTCAGGCTGTTTCCAATCAACCTACCAAATTGCAGCCCATTTCAACACCGTCGCGACAAATGACGAAATTGCCCCTGGTGCGATTTTTCTTTTTTAATTTTCTGTCCACAATTTCTTCAAAGTCCAAAGCTAGTTGTCCTATTATTGTCTCATAACTCAACCCTGAGTCCAATTTCTCAGGCCATTTCTAATCAACCCGCCAAATTTCAGCCCATTCCGACACCGTCGCGACAAATGACGAAATTGCCCTTGGTGCTCTTTTTCTTTGTTAATGTTCTGTCCAATACTCTTTTGAACTCCCAAGCTAGTTGTCCTTTATCAGTCTGGGGACTCTGCCCCGAGACCAATTTTTTGGGCCATTTCCAATCAACCTGCCCACTCTCAGCCCATTCTGACACCGTAGCGACAAATGACAAATTTGCCCGTAGTGCGGTTTTTCTTTGTTAATTCTATCCAACAGGTCTTCTTACTCCAAAGCTAGTCGTCCTATATCAGTCTAAGGACTCTACCCCGGATCTAATTTCTCCGGCAGTTTCCAATAAACTTGTCAAATTTCAGCCCATTCCGACACCGTCACGACAAATGATAAAATTGGCCCCGGTGCGATTTTTCTTTGTTAATTTTCTGTCCAACACTTCTTAAAACTCAAAGCAAGTTGTCCTATATCAGTCTCAGGACTCCACTCGGTGTCCAATTTCTTGGGCCATTTCCAATCGACCTATCAAATTTCAGCCCATTCCGACACCATCGCGAAAAATTACGAAATTGCCCCGGGTGCGATTTTTTTTGTTAACTTTCTGTCCAACAGGACTTCAAAATCCAAAGGTCGTTGTCCTATATCAATCAGGGGACTTCGGTGTGGATCTAATTTCTTCGGCCATTTTCAATCAACCTGCCAAATTTCAGCCCATTCCAACACCGTCGCGACAAATGACGAAATTGCCCCTGGTGCGGTTTTTCTTTATTAATTTTCGGTCCAATACTTCTTCAATCTCTAAAGATAGTTGTCCTATATCAATCTCAAGGCTCTACCCCAAGTTCAATTTCTCGAGCCGTTTCCATTCAACCTGCCAAATTTCAGCTCGTTCCGACATCGTTGCGATAAATGACAAAATTGACCCTGGACCAATTTTTCTTTGTTAATTTTCTGTCCAACACTTCTTCAAACTCCAAAGCTAGTTGTCCTATTTCCATCTCGGGACTCCACCCAAGTCCAATTTCTCATGCTATTTCCAATCAACCTGTCAAATTTCAGCCCATTCCGACATTGTCGCGACAAAAACACAAAATTACCCCTGTTGTGGTTTTTCTTTGTTAATTTTCTGTCCAACACTTCTTCAAACTACAAAGCTAGTTGTCCTATTTCAGTCTCGGACTTCACCCCGAATCCAATTTCTCGGGCAGTTTCCAATCAACGTGCCGAATTTCAGCCCATTCTGACAACGTCGCGACAAATGACAAAATAGACCGTGGATCGATTTTTCTTTGTTAATTTTCTGTCCAACACTTCTTCAAACTCCAAAGCTAGTTGTCCTATTTCCATCTCAGGACTCCACCCCGAGTCCAATTTCTCATGCTATTTCCAATCAACCTGTCAAATCCCATTCCGACACCGTCGCGACAAACGACAAAATTGCCCCTGGTGTGGTTTTTCTTTGTTAATTTTCTGTCCAACACTTCTTCAAACTACAAAACTAGTTGTCCTATTTTAGTCTCGGGACATCGCCCCAAATCCAATATCTTGGGTCGTTTCCAATCAACATGCCAAATTTCAGCCCATTCCGACACCGTCGCGACAAATGATGAAATTGCCCTTGATGCGGTTTTTCTTTGTTAATTTTCTGCCCAACAGGTCTTCAAACTCTGGAGCTAGTTGTCCTATATCAGTCCCAGGACTCCATCTCAGATCTAATTTCTAGGTCATTTCCATTCAACCTACCAAATTACAGCCCATTCTGACACCGTCGTGACAAATGACGAAGTTGCCACTGGTGCGATTTTTCTTTGTTAATTTTCTGTCCAACAAGACTTCAAACTCCAAAGCTAGTTGTCCAATGTCAGTCACGGGACTTTGCCTCAAATCTAATTTCTTAGGCCATTTCCAATATACCTGCCAAATTTCAACCCATTCTGACACCGTCGCGACAAATGACGAAATTGTCCCTAGTGCAGTTTTTCTTTGTTAATTTTCTGTCCACAATTTCTTCAAACTCCAAAGTTGATTTTCCTATTTCCATCTTGGGACTTCACACCAAGTCTAATTTCTCCGACCATTTCCAATCAACCTGCCAAATTTCAACCCATTCCGACACCGTCGCAACAAATGACGAAATTGCCCCTGGTGCGATTTTTCTTTGTTAATTTTCTGTCCACAATTTCTTTAAACTCCAAAGCTAGTTGTCCTATTTCCATCTCAGCACTCTACCCCAAGTCCAATTTCTCAGGCCGTTTCCAATCAACCTGCTAAATTTCAGCCAATTCCGGCACCATCGCGACAAATGACGAAATTGCCCCTGGTGCAGTTTTTCGTTGTTAATTTTCTGTCCAATACTTCTTCAAACTCCAAAGCTAGTTATCCTATATTATTCTTGGGACTCCGCCCCAAGTCCAATTTCTTGAGCCGTTTCCAATCAACAAGTCAAATTTTAGTCCATTTCGACAACATCGCGACAAACGACAAAATTGACCCTCGTACGATTTTTCTTTGTTAATTTTCTATCCAACACTACGTCAAACTCCAAAGGTAGTTGTCCTATTTCCATCTCAGGACTCCAACCTGAGACCAATTTCTTAGGTTGTTTTCAATCAACCTGCCAAATTTCAGCCCATTCCGACACTGTCGCGACAAATGACAAAATTGCCCCTAGTACGGTTTTTCTTTGTTAATTTTCTGTACAACACTTCTTCAAACTCCAAAGCTAGTTGTCCCATTTCAGTCTCAAGACTCTGCCCCAAATCCAATTTCTTGGGCCATTTCCAATCAACCTGCCAAATTAAAGCCCATTCCGACACCATCGCGACAAATGACGAAATTGCCCCTGGTGCGATTTTTCTTCGTTAATTTTCTGTCCAAGAGGTCTTCAAACTCCCAAGCTAGTTGTCCTATATCAGTCTAAGGAATCTACCCTGGATCTAATTTCTCAGGCCGTTTCCAATCAATCTTCCAAATTTAAGCCCATTCCGACACCGTCGCGACAAATGACAAAATTGCCCCTGGTGCGGTTTTTCTTTGTTAATTTTCTGTCCAACACTTCTTCAAACTCCAAAGCTAGTTGTCCTATATCAGTCTAAGGAATCTACCCTGGATCTAATTTCTCAGGCCGTTTCCAATCAATCTTCCAAATTTAAGCCCATTCCGACACCGTCGCGACAAATGACAAAATTGCCCCTGGTGCGGTTTTTCTTTGTTAATTTTCTGTCCAACACTTCTTCAAACTCCAAAGCTAGTTGTCCTATATCAGTCTTGGGACACCACCCTAAGAATAATTTCTCTGGCCATTTCCAATCAACCTGCAAAATTTCAACCCATTCCCGCGCCGCCACGACAAATGACAAAATTGCCCTTGGTGCGATTTTTCTTTGATAATTTTCTGCCCAACACTTCTTTAGACTCCAAAGTAAGTTGTCCTATATTAGTCTTGCGACTTTGTCCCAAGTCCAATTTCTTGGGCCATTTCCAATCAACTTGCCAAATTTCAGCCCATTCCAACACCGTCGCAACAAATGACGAAATTGCCCCTAGTGCGATTTTTCTTTGTTAATTTTCTATCCAATAGGTTTTCAAACTCCAAAGCTAGTTGTCCAATATCAGTATAGGGAATCCACCCAAAATCTAATTTCTCAGGCCATTTCCAATGTACCTGCCAAATTTAAGCCCATTTCGACACCGTCGCGACAAATGAAAACTGCCCTTGGTGCGGTTTTTCTTTGTTAATTTTCTATCCAATACTTCTTCAAACTCTAAAGCTAGTTGTCCTATATCAATCTTTAGACTCTCCCCCGAGTCCAGTTTCTCGGGCCATTTCCAATCAACCTGCCAAATTTCAACCCATTTTGACACCGTGACGATAAAGGACAGAGTTGAACCTGGTGCGAATTTTCTTTGTTTATTTTCTGTCCAACATTTCTTCAAACCCCAAAGCTAGTTGTCCTATTTTCATCTCAAGAATCCACCTCGAGTCCAATTTCTCGAGCCATTTCCAATCAACCTGCCAAATTTCGTGTCGTCGAGACTAATAACAAAATTGACCCTAGTGTGATTTTTTTGATAATTTTCTGTCCTCCATTTTTTCAAACACCAAAGCTAGTTGTCCTATTTTCGTCTTGGGACTCTGCCCAAGTCCAATTTCTCAAGCTATTTCCAATCAACCTGCAAAATTTTAGCCCATTTCGACACCGTTGTGACGACCGACGAAATTACCCCTGGTGCGGTTTTCTTTGTTAATTTTCTGTCCAATACTTCTTCAAACTCCATAGCTAGTTATCCTATATCAGTCTCAGGACTCCGCCCCAAGTCCAATTTCTTGAGCCCTTTCTAGTGAACCTACCAAATTTTAGCCCATTCCGACATCGTCGTGACAAATGACAAAATTGACCCCAGTGCGATTTTTCTTTGTTAATTTTCTATCCAACACTTCTTCAAACTCGAAAGCTAGTTATCCTATTTCCTTCTCGAGACTCCACCTTGTGTCTAATTTCTCAGTTTTTTTCCACTCAACCGGCTAAATTTCATCCCATTCCAACACCGTCATGACAAATGACAAAATTGCCCCTGGTTTGGTTTTTCTTTGTTAATTTTCTATCCAACACTTCTTCAAACTACAAAGCTAGTTGTCCTATTTCAGTCTCAAGAATTTGCCCTGAATCTAATTTCTCTGGCCATTTCCAATCAACCAGCCAAATTTCAGCCCATTCCGACACCATCGCGACAAGTGACGAAATTGCCCCAGGTGCGATTTTCTTTGTTAATTTTCTGTCCAACAGGACTTCAAACTCCAAAGCTAATTGTCCAATATCAATCACGGGACTTTGCCTCAGATCTAATTTCTCAGGCCGTTTCCAATGTACCTGTCAAATTTTAGCCCATTCCGACACTGTCGCGACAAATGACGAAATTGCCCCTGGTACGATTTTTCTTTATTAATTTTCTGTCCACAATTTCTTCAAACTCCAAAGCTAATTGTCCTATTTCCATCTCGAGACTCCACCTTGAGTCCAAATTTCTCAGGCAGTTTCCAATCAACCAGCCAAATTTCAGCCCATTCCGAAATCGTCGCGACAAATGACGAATTTCCCCTGGAGCGATTTTTCTTTGTTAATTTTCTGTCCACAATTTCCTCAAACTACAACGCTAGTTGTCATATTTCCATCTCAATACTCTACACCAAGTCCAATTTCTCAGGCAGTTTCCAATCAACCTGCCAAATTTCAGATAATTTCGACACCGTCGCGACAAATGACGAAATTGCCCCATTTGCAGTTTTTCTTTGTTAATTTTCTGTCCAATACTTATTCAAACTCCAAAGCTAGTTATCCTATATTAGTCTAAAGACTCCACCCCAAGTCTAGTTTCTTGGGCTGTTTCCAATCAACCTGCAAAATTTCAGCCCATTCCGACACCGTCGCGACAAATGACAAAATTGACCCTGGTACGATTTTTCTTTGTTAATTTTCTGTACAATACTTCTTCAAACTCCAAAGCTATATGTCCTATTTCAGTCTTGTGATTACACCCCGAATCCAATTTCTCAGGCTGTTTCCAATCAACCTGCCAAATTTAAGTCCATTTCGACACCATCGCGACAAATGACGAAATTACCCCTGTTGCGATTTTTCATTGTTAATTTTCTGCCCAACAGGTCTTCAAACTCCAAAGCTAATTGTCCTATATCAGTCTCAGGAATTCACTCCAGATCTAATTTCTCAGGCCATTTTCAATCAACCTGCCAAATTTCAGCCCATTCTGACACCGTCGCGATAAATGACGAAATTGTCCCTAGTGCGGTTTTTCTTTGTTAATTTTCTGTCCAATGCTTCTTCAAACTCCAAAGCTAGATGTCCTATATCAATCTCAAGAATCTGCATTGAGTCCTGTTTCTCAGGCCGTTTCCAATCAACCGGCCAAATTTTAGCCCATTCCGACTTCGTCGCGACAAATGACAAAATTAACCCTGGGGTGGTTTTTTCCTTAATTTTCTGTCCTCCATTTTTTCAAACTCTAAAGCTAGTTGTCCTGTTTCCATCTTGGGACTCTGTCTCGTGTCCAATTTCTCAGGCCGTTTCTAATCAACCTGCCAAAATTTAGCCCATTCTGACACCGTCGCGACAAATAATGAAATTGCCTCTGGTGCAGTTTTTCGTTGTTAATTTTCTGTCGAATACTTCCTTAAACTCCAAAGCTAGTTGTCCTATATCAGTCTTGAGACTCCACCCTGAGTCTAATTTCTTGGGCCGTTTCCAATCAACCTGCCAAATTTCAGGCCATTCCAACACCGTCGCGACAAATGACAAAATTGACCCTCGTGCGATTTTTCTTTGTTAATTTTCTGTCCACAATTTCTTCAAACTACAATGCTAGTTGTCATATTTCCATCTCAATACTCTACATCGAGTCCAATTTCTCAGGCAGTTTCCAATCAACCTGCCAAATTTCAGATAATTTCGACACCGTCGCGACAAATGACGAAATTGCCCCATTTGCAGTTTTTCTTTGTTAATTTTCTGTCCAATACTTATTCAAACTCCAAAGCTAGTTATCCTATATTAGTCTAAAGACTCCACCCCAAGTGTAGTTTCTTGGGCTGTTTCCAATCAACCTGCAAAATTTCAGCCCATTCCGACACCGTCGCGGCAAATGACAAAATTGACCCTGGTACGATTTTTCTTTGTTAATTTTCTGTCCAATAGTTCTTCAAACTCCAAAGCTATTTGTCCTATTTCAGTCTTGTGATTACATCCCGAATCCAATTTCTCAGGCTGTTTCCAATCAACCTGCCAAATTTAAGTCCATTTCGACACCATCGCGACAAATGACGAAATTACCCCTGTTGCGATTTTTCATTGTTAATTTTCTGCCCAACAGGTCTTCAAACTCCAAAGCTAAGGCAGTTTCCAATCAACCTGCCAAATTTAAGTCCATTTCGACACCATCGCGACAAATGACGAAATTACCCCTGTTGCGATTTTTCATTGTTAATTTTCTGCCCAACAGGTCTTCAAACTCCAAAGCTAATTGTCCTATATCAATCTTAGGAATTCACTTCGGATCTAATTTCTCAGGCCATTTTCAATCAACCTGCCAAATTTCAGCCCATTCTGACACCGTCGCGATAAATGACGAAATTATCCCTAGTGCGGTTTTTCTTTGTTAATTTTCTGTCCAATGCTTCTTCAAACTCCAAAGCTAGATGTCCTATATCAATCTCAAGACTCTGCCTTGAGTCCAGTTTCTCAGGCCGTTTCCAATCAACCTGCCAAATTTTAGCCCATTCCGACTTCGTCGCGACAAATGACAAAATTAACCCTGGGGTGGTTTTTTCCTTAATTTTCTGTCCTCCACTTTTTCAAACTCTAAAGCTAGTTGTCCTATTTCCATCTTGGGACTCTGTCTGGAGTCCAATTTCTCAGGCCGTTTCTAATCAACCTGCCAAAATTTAGCCCATTCTGACACCGTCGCGACAAATAACTAAATTGCCTCTGGTGCAGTTTTTCGTTGTTAATATTCTGTCCAATACTTCCTTAAACTCCAAAGCTAGTTGTCCTATATCAGTCTTGAGACTCCACCCTGAGTCTAATTTCTTGGGCCGTTTCCAATCAACCTGCCAAATTTCAGGCCATTCCAACACCGTCACGACAAATGACAAAATTGACCCTCGTGCGATTTTTCTTTGTTAATTTTCTGTCCAACACTTCTTCAAACTCCAAAGCTAGTTGTCCTATTTTCATCTTAAAACTTTGCCCCGAGTCTGATTTCTCAGGCTGTTTCCAATCAACTTGCCAAATTTCAGCCCATTCCGGCACCGTCGGGAAAAATGACGAAATTACCCCTGGTGCGATTTTTCTTTGTTAATTTTCTGTCCACAATTTCTTCAAACTCCAAAGCTAGTTGTCCTATTTCCATCTCAAGACTCCACCCTGAGTCCAATTTCTTGGGCCGTTTCCAATCAACCTGCCAAATTTCAGCCCATTCCGACACCGTCGCGACAAATGACAAAATTGACCCTCGTGTGATTTTTCTTTGTTAATTTTCTGTCCAACACTTCTTCAAACTCCAAAGCCAGTTGTCCTATTTCCATCTCTAGATTTTGCCCTGAGTCTAATTTTTTAGGCTGTTTCCAATCAACTTTCCAAATTTCAGCCTATTCCGACACCATCGGGAAAAATGACAAAATTACCCCTGGTACAGTTTTTCTTTGTTAATTTTCTGTCCAAAGCTAGTTGTCCTATTTTCGTCTTGAGACTCCACCCTGAGTCTAATTTCTTAGGTCGTGTCCAGTCAACGTGCCAAATTTCAAACCATTCCAACACCGTCGTGACAAATGACGAAATTGCCCCTGATGCGATTTTTCTTTGTTAATTTTCTGTCCAATACTTCTTCAAACTCCAAATCTAGTTGTCCTATTTTCATCTTAAAACTTTGCCCCGAGTCTGATTTCTCAGGCTGTTTCCAATCAACTTGCCAAATTTCAGCCCATTCCGGCACCGTCGGGAAAAATGACGAAATTACCCCTGGTGCGATTTTTCTTTGTTAATTTTCTGTCCACAATTTCTTCAAACTCCAAAGCTAGTTGTCCTATTTCCATCTCAAGACTCCACCCTGAGTCCAATTTCTTGGGCCGTTTCCAATCAACCTGCCAAATTTCAGCCCATTCCGACACCGTCGCGACAAATGACAAAATTGACCCTCGTGTGATTTTTCTTTGTTAATTTTCTGTCCAACACTTCTTCAAACTCCAAAGCCAGTTGTCCTATTTCCATCTCTAGATTTTGCCCTGAGTCTAATTTTTTAGGCTGTTTCCAATCAACTTTCCAAATTTCAGCCTATTCCGACACCATCGGGAAAAATGACAAAATTACCCCTGGTACAGTTTTTCTTTGTTAATTTTCTGTCCAAAGCTAGTTGTCCTATTTTCGTCTTGAGACTCCACCCTGAGTCTAATTTCTTAGGTCGTGTCCAGTCAACGTGCCAAATTTCAAACCATTCCAACACCGTCGTGACAAATGACGAAATTGCCCCTGATGCGATTTTTCTTTGTTAATTTTCTGTCCAATACTTCTTCAAACTCCAAATCTAGTTGTCCTATATCGATCTCAGGACTCCACCTCGAGTCTAGTTTCTAGGGCCATTTCCAATCAACTTGCCAATTTTCAGCCCATTCCGACACCGTCGCGACAAATGACAAAATTGACCCTTGTGCAATTTTTCTTTGTTAATTTTCTGTCCAACACTTCTTCAAACTCCAAAGCTAGTTGTCCTATTTCCAGCTAAGAGTATGCCCCGAGTCTAATTTCTCAGGCCATTTCCAATCAACCTGCCAAATTTTAGCCCATTCCGACACCGTCGGGACAAATGACGAAATTACCCCTGGTGCGGTTTTTCTTTGTTAATTTTCTGTCTACAAATTCTTCAAACGCCAAAGCTATTTGTCCTATTTCCATCTCAAGACTCCACCTCGAGTCCAATTTCTTAGGCTGTTTCCAATCAACCTGCCAAATTTCAGCCCATTTTGACACCATCGCGACAAATGACGAAATTGCCCCTGGTGCGATTTTTCTTTGTTAATTTTCTGTCCAACAGGTCTTTAGATTCTAAAGCTAGTTGTCCTATATGCATCTCGGGACTCCACCTAGAATCTAATTTCTTAGGTCGTTTCCAATCAACCTAGCAAATTTCAGCTCATTCCAACACCGTCGCGACAAATGACGAAATTGCCCTTGGTGCGGTTTTTCTTTGTTAATTTTTTATCCAATACTTCTTCAAACTCCAAAGCTAGTTGTCCTATATCGGTCTTAGGACTCTACCCTGAGTCCAGTTTCTCTGACCATTTCCAATCAACCTGCCAAATTTCAGCCCATTTCAACACCGTCGCGGCAAATGACAAAATTGACCCTAGTGCGGTGTTTCTTTGTTAATTTTCTGTCCAACACTTCTTAAACCTCCAAAGATAGGTGTCCTATTTTTGTCTTGGGACTCTATCCCGAGTCCAATTTCTTGGGCCATTTCCAATCAACCTGCCAAATTTCAGCCCATTCCGATACCGTCGCGACAATTGACAAAATTGCCCCTGGTGCGGTTTTTCTTTGTTAATTTTCTTTCCAACACTTCTTCAAAATCCAAAACTAGTTGTCCTATATCAATCTCAGGACTTCATCTCGATTCTATTTTCTCGGCCCATTTCCGATCAACCTGCCAAATTTCAGCCTCTTCCGACACCGTCACGATAAATGACAAAATTGACCCTGGTGCGGTGTTTCTTTGTTAAGTTTCTGTCCAACACTTCTTAAAACTCCAAAGCTAGTTGTCCTATTTTTATCTTGGGACTCTATCCCGAGTCCAATTTTTCGGGCCGTTTCCAATCAACCTGCCAAATTTTAGCACATTCCGACACCGTCGCGACAAATGACAAAATTGCCCCTCGTGCGATTTTTCTTTGTCAATTTTCTGTCCAACACTTCATAAAACTCAAAGCTAGTTGCCCTATATCAGTCTTGGGACTCCACTCGGTGTCCAATGTCTTGGGCCATTTCCAAACAACCTGCAAATTTCAGCCCATTCCGACACCGTCACGACAAACAACAAAATTGTCCCTGGTGCGATTTTTCATTGTTAATTTTCTATCCAACACTTCTTCGAACTCCAAAGCTAGTTGTCCTTTATCAATATTAGGAATCCACCTTGAGTCCCATTTCTTAGGCCATTTCCAATCAACCTGTCGAGTTTCAGCCCATTCCGACACCGTCACGACAAATGACGAAATTGGCCCCGGTTAATTTCTATCGAACACTTCTTCAAACTCCAAAGCTAGTTGTCCTATATCAGTCGTGAGACTCTACCTCGGGTCCAATTTCTTGAGTAGTTTCCAATCAACCTGCTAAAATTTCAGCCCATTCTGACACCGTTGCTACAAATGACAAAATTGCCCCTAAAGCGATTTTTCTTTTTAATTTTCTGTCCAACACTTCTTCAAACACCAAAGCTAGTTGTCCTATATCAATCTCAGGACTCCAACCCGAGTTCAATTTCTTGGGGTATTTCCAAACAACCTACCAAATTTCAGCCCATTCCGACACCGTCGCGACAACTGACGAAATTGCCCCTGATGCGATTTTTCTTTGTTAATTTTCCGTCCAACACTTCTTAAAACTCAAAGCTGGTAGTCCTATATTAGTCTTGGGACTCCGCTCGATGTCCAATTTCTCGAGCCGTTTCCAATCAACCTGCCAAATTTCAGCACATTTCGACACTGTCGCGACAAATGATGAAATTGCCCATAGTGCGGTTTTTCTTTGTTAATTTTCTGTCCAATACTTCTTCAAACTCCAAATCTAGTTGTCCTATATCAGTCTCGAGACTCCACCTTGAGTCTATTTTCTTGAGCTGTTTCCAATCAACCTGCCAAATTTCAGCCCATTCCGACACCGTCACGACAAATGACAAAATTAACCTTTGTGCGATTTTTCTTTGTTAGTTTTTTGTCCAACAATTCTTCAAACTCCAAAGCTAGTTGTCCTATATCAATCTCGAGACTCCACCCCGAGACCAATTTCATGGGCCGTTTCCAATCAACCTGCCAAATTTCAGCCCATTCCGACACCGTCGCGAAAAATGACAAAATTGCCCCTAGTGCGATTTTTCTTTGTTAATTTTCTGTACAACACTTCTTAAAACTTAAAGCTAGTCATCCTTTATCAATCTTGGGACTTCACTCAGTGTCCAATTTCTCGGGCCATTTCAAAACAACCTGCCAAATTTCGGCCAATTCCGACATCGTCGCGACAAAGGACAAAATTGCCCCTGGTGCGGCTTTTCATTGTTAATTTTTCTGTCCAACACTTCTTCAAACTCCAAAGCTAGTTGTCCTATATTAGTATCAGGACTCTGCCTCGAGTCCAATTTCTTGGACCATTTCCAATCAACCTGCCAAATTTTCGCCCATTCCGACACCGTCACGACAAATGACGAAATTGCCCCTAGTGCGGTTTTTCTTTTTTAATTTTCTATCGAACACTTCTTCAAATTCCAAAGCTAGTTGTCCTATATCAGTCTCCAGACTCCACCCCGAGACCAATTTCACAGGCCGTTTCCAATCAACCTGTCAAATTTCAACCCATTCCGACACCGTCGCGAAAAATGACAAAATTGCCCCTAGTGCGGTTTTTCTTTGTTAATTTTCTATACAACACTTCTTAAAAGTTAAAGCTAGTCCTCCTTTATCAGTCTTGGGAATCCACTCAGTGTCCAATTTCTCGGGCCGTTTCAAAACAACGTGCCAAATTTTGGCCCATTCCAGCACCGTTGCGACAAATGACAAAATTGCCCCTGATGCGGTTTTTCATTGTTAATTTTCTATCCAACACTTCTTCAAACTCCAAAGCTAGTTGTCCAATATCAGTATCAGGACTCTGCCTTGAGTCCAATTTTTCGGACCGTTTTCAATCAACCTGCCAAATTTCCACCCATTCCGACACCGTCACGACAAATGACGAAATTGCCCCTGGTGCGGTTTTCCTTTTTTAATTTTCAATCGAACACTTCTTCAAACTCCAAAGCTAGTTTTCCTATATCAGTCATGGGACTCTACCCCGAGTCTAATTTCTTGAGCCCTTTCCAATCAACCTTCCAAATTTCAACGATAATTGACGAAATTGCCCCTGTAGCGATTTTTTTTTGTTAATTTTCTGTCCAATACTTCTTTAAAGTCCAAAGCTAGTCATCCTATTTCAGTCTTGGGACTCTACCCCGAGTCCAATTTCTCGGGCTGTTTCCAATCAACCTATGAAATTTTAGCCCATTCCGACGCCGTCACGATAAATGATAAAATTGACCCGGGTGTGATTTTTCTCTATTAATTTTCTGTCCAACACTTCTTCGAACTCCAAACCTAGTTGTCCTATATCAGTCTTGGGACTTTGTCTCGAGACCAATTTCTTGAGCCATTTCCAATCAACCTGCCAAATTTCAGCCCATTCCGACACCGTCGCGACAAATGACAAAATTGCCCCTGGTGCGTTTTTTTCTTTGTTAATTTTCCATCCAACTCTTCTTAAAATTCAAAGCTAGTTGTCCTATATCAGTCTTGGGACTCCCCTCAGTGTCTAATTTTCCGGGCCAGTTCCAAGCAACCTACCAAATTTCAGCCAATTCCGACACCGTCGCGACAAATGATAAAATTGCCCTTGGTGCGATTTTTCATTGTTAATTTTTTGTCCAACACTTCTTCAAACTCCAAAGCTAGTTGTCCTATATCACTCTCGGGACTCTACCCCGAGTCCAATTTCTCGAGTAGTTTCCAATCAACCTGCCAAATTTTTGCCCATTCCGACCCCGTCACGAAAAATGATGAAATCGCCCCTGGTGAGGTTTTTCTTTGTTAATTTTCTATCCAATACTTCTTCAAACTCCAAAGCTAGTTGTCCTGTATCAGTCTTAGGACTCCACCTCGAGTCCAATTTCTCGAGGCCATTTCCAATCAACCTGCCAAATTTCAGCCCATTCTAACAACGTCGCGACAAATGGCAAAATTGCCCATGGTGCAATTTTTCTTTGTTGATTTTCTGTCTAACACTTTTTCAAACTCCAAAGCTAGTTGTCCTATATCAGTCTAGATACTCTATCTCAAGTTCAATTTCTTGGGCCATTTCCAATCAACCTGTCGAATTTTAGCGCATTTTGTCACCGTCGCGACAGATGACAAAATTGCCACTGGCTTGGTTTTTCTATGTTAATTTACTGTCCAGCACTTCTTCAAACTACAAAGCTAGTTGTCATATTTCAGTCTCAGGACTTTGCCCAGAATCATATTTCTTGAGCTGTTTCCAATCAACCTGCCAACGACAAATGATGAAATTACCCCTGGTGCGGTTTTCCTTTTTTAATTTTCTATTGAACACTTCTTCAAACTCCAAAGCTAGTTATCCTATATCAATCGTGGGACTCTGCCCTGAGTCTAATTTCTTGAGCCCTTTCCAATCAACCTTCCAAATTTCAGCCCATTCTGACACCGTCGCTACAAAAGACAAAATTGCCCCTGGTGCGGTTTTCCTTTTTAATTTTCTGTCCAACACTTCTTCAAACTCCAAAGCTAGTTGCCCTATATAGGTCATGGGACTCTATCCCGAGTCCACTTTCTTGAGCCGTTTCCAATCAACCTGCCAAATTTCAGCCCATTTTGACACCGTCGCTACAAATGACAAAATTGCCCCTGGTGCGGTTTTACTTTTTTAATTTTCTGTCCAACACTTTTTAAAACTCAAAGCTAGTTGTCCTATATCAATCTAGGGACTCCACTCAGTGTCCAATTTCTCAGGCCATTTCCAATCAACCCGCCAAATTTCAGCCCATTCCGATACTGTCGCGAAAAATTACGAAATTGCCCCAAGTGCAGTTTTTTTTTGTTAATTTTCTGTCCAACAGGTCTTCAAAATCCAAAGCTAGTTGTCTTATATAAGTTAGGGGACTCCAACCCGGATCTAATTTCTCAGGCCATTTTCAATCAACTTGCCAAATTTCAGCCCATTCTGACACCGTCGCGACAAATGAAGAAATTGCCCCTAGTGCGGTTTTTCTTTGTTAATTTTCTGTTCAATACTTCTTCAAACTCCAAAACTAGTTGTCCTATATCAATCTTGGGACTCCACTCGGTGTCCAATTTCTCGGGCTGTTTCCAAACAACCTGCGAAATTTCAGCCCATTCCGACACCGTCGCGACAAATGACAAAATTGCCCCTGGTGCGGTCTTTCATTGTTAATTTTCTGTCCATCACTTCTTCAAACTCCAAAGCTAGTTGTCCTATATCAGTATTAGGACATTGCCTCAAGTCCAATTTCTCGGGTAGTTTCCAATCAAACTGCCAAATTTCAGCCGATTTAGACACCGTCACAACAAATGACGAAATTGCCCCTGGTGCAGTTTTCCTTTGTTAGTTTTCTATCGAACACTTCTTTAAACTCCAGAGCCAGTTGTCCTATATCTGTCATGGGACTCTTCCCTGAGTCCAATTTCTTGAGCCATTTCCACTCAATCTACTAAATTTCAACCCATTCTAACACCGTCGCTACAAATGACAAAATTGCCCCTGGTGCAGTTTTTCTATTTAATTTTCTGTCAAACACTTCGTCAAACTCCAAAGCTAGTTGTCCTATATCAGTCTCGAGACTCAACTTTGAGTCCAATATCTCGGGCTCTCTCCAAACAACCTGCTAAATTTCAGCCCATTTCGACACCGTCGCGACAAATGACAAAATCACCCCTGGTGTGGCTTTTCTTTTTTAATTTTCGGTCCAACGCTTTTTAAAACTCAAAGCTAGTTATCCTATATCAATCTCAGGACTCTGCTCGGTGTCCAATTTCTCAGGCCATTTTCAAGCAACCTACCAAATTTCAGCCCATTCTGACACCATCGCAAAAAATTAAGAAATTGCCACTAGTACGGTTTTTTTTTGTTAATTTTTTGTCCAAAAGGTCTTCAAAATCCAAAGCTAGTTGTCCTATATCAGTCAAGGGACTCTGCCTTGGATCTAATTTCTCAAGTCGTTTTCTATCCACCTGCCAAATTTCAGCCCATTCCGACACCGTCACGATAAATGACGAAATTGCCCCTGGTGCGGTTTTTCTTTTTTAATTTTCTGTCCAATACTACTTCAAACTCCAAAGCTAGTTGTCCTATATCAGTCTTGAGACTCCACCTTGAGTCCAATTTCTTGGGCCATTTCCAATCAACCTGCCAAATTTTAGCCCATTCCAACACCGTTACGACAAATGACAAAATTGACTCGGGTGCGATTTTTCTCTATTAATTTTTTGTCCAACACTTCTTCGAACTCCAAAGCTAGTTGCTCAATATCAGTCTCAAGACATCATCTTGAGACCAATTTCTTGGGCTGTTTCCAATCAACCCATCAAATTTCAACCCATTCCGACACCGTCGCTACAAATGACAAAATCGCACCCGGTGCGATTTTTCTTTATTAATTTTCTATCCAACACTTCTTAAAACTCAAAGCTAGTTCTTCTATATCAGTCTTACGACTCCGTTCGATGTCTGTTTTCTTGGTCCATTTCCAAGCAACACGCCAAATTTCAGCCAATTCCGACACCGTCGCGACAAATGACAAAATTGCATCTGGTGCATTTTTCATTGTTAATTTTCTGTCCAACACTTCTTCAAACTCCGAAGCTAATTGTCCTATATCAGTCTCAGGACTCTACCCCGAGTCCAATTTCTCAGGTCGTTTCCAATCAACCTGCAAAATTTAAGCCCATTCCGACACCGTCAAGATAAATGACGAAATTGCTCCTGGTGCGATTTTCCTTTTTAATTTTCTGTCCAACACTTCTTCAAACTCCAAAGCTAGTTACCCTATATCAGTCTCCAGATTCCACCCTGAGTCCAATTTCTTGAGCCGTTTCCAATCAACCTGCCAAATTTCAGCCAATTTGACACCGTCGCTACAAATGACAAAATTGCCCCTGGTGCGGTTTTTCTTTTTTAATTTTCTGTCCAACACTTTTTAAAACTCAAAGCTAGTTGTCCTATATCAATCTTGGGACTCAAATCGATGTCCAATTTCTCGGGCCGTTTCCAATCAACCTGCCGAATTTTAGCCCATTCCGATACTGTCGCGAAAAATTACGAAATTGCCCCAAGCGCAGTTTTTTTTGTTAATTTTCTGTCCAACATGTCTTCACAATCCAAAGCTAGTTGTCCTATATCAGTTAAGGGACTCCAACCTGGATCTAATTTCTCAGGCCATTTTCAATCAACCTACGAAATTTCAGCCGATTTCGACACCGTCGTGACAAATGACGAAATTGCCCCTCGTGCGGTTTTTCTTTGTTAATTTTCTGTCCAATACTTCTTCAAACATCAAAGCTAGTTTTCCTATATCAGTCTTAGGACTCCACTCGGTGTCCAATTTTTCGGGCCGTTTCCAAACAACCTGCCAAATTTCAGCCCATTTCGACACCGTCGCGACAAATGAAAAAATTGCCCCTGGTGCGATTTTTCATTGTTAATTTTCTGTCCAACACTTCTTCAAACTCCAAAGCTAGTTGTCCAATATCAGTATTAGGACTCTACCTCAAGTCCAATTTCTAGGGCCGTTTCCAATCAACCTGTTAAATTTCAGCCCATTTCGACACTGTCACGACAAATGACGAAATTGCCCCTGGTGCGATTTTCCTTTGTTAATTTTCTATCGAACACTTCTTCAAACTCCAATGCTACTTGTCCTATATCAGTCGCAGGACTCTGCCCTGAGTCCAATTTCTTAAGCCATTTCCAATCAACCTGTCAAATTTCAGCCCATTCTGACACCGTCGATACAAACGACAAAATAGCCCCTGGTGCGATTTTTCTATTTAATTTTCTGTCTAACACTTCTTCAAACTCCAACGCTAGTTGTCCTATATCAGTCTCGAGACACCACCCCGAGTCCAATTCCTTGGGCTCTTTCCAATCAACCTGCCAAATTTCAGTCGATTCTGACACCGTTGCGACAAATGACGAAATTGCCCCTGGTGCGGTTTTTCTTTTTTAATTTTCTGTCCAACACTTTTTAAAACTCAAAGCTAGTTGTCCTATATCAGTCTCGGGACTATGCTCGGTGTCCAATTTCTTGGGCCATTTCCAATCAACCTGTCGAATTTCAGCTCATTTCGACACCGTCGTGAAAAATTACGAAATTGCCACTGGTACGATTTTTTTGTTAATTTTTTGTCGAAAAGGTCTTCAAAATCCAAGGCTAGTTGTCCTATATCATTTAGGGGACTCCACCCCAAATCTAATTTCTCAGGTCATTTTCTATCCACCTGCCAAATTTCAGCCCATTCCGACACCGTCACGACAAATGACAAAATTGTCCCTGGTGCGATTTTTCTTTGTTAATTTTCTGTCCAATACTATTTCAAACTCCAATGCTAGTTGTCCTATATCAGTCTTGAGACTCCACCCTGAGTCCAATTTCTTGGGCCGTTTCCAATCAACCTGCCAAATTTCAGCCCATTCCGACACCGTCACGACAAATGACCAAATTGACTCGGGTGCGATTTTTCTCTATTAATTTTTTGTCCAACACTTCTTCGAACTCCAAAGCTAGTTGTTCTATATCAGTCTCAAGACATCATCCCGAGACCAATTTCGCGGGTTGTTTCTAATCAACCTGTCAAATTTCAGCCCATTCCGATATCGTCGCGACAAATGACAAAATTGCCCCCGGTGCTATTTTTCTTTATTAATTTTCTATCCAACACTTCTTAAAACTCAAAGCTAGTTGTCCTATATCAGGCTTATGGCTCCGTTCAATTTCTATTTTTCTCGGGCCATTTCCAAGCAACCCACCAAATTTCAGCCAATTCCGACACCGTTGCGACAAATGATAAAATTGCCCCTGGTGCGTTTTTCATTGTTAATTTTCTATCCAACACTTATTCAAACTCCAAAGCTAATTGTCCTACATCAGTCTTAGGACTCTGCCCCAAGTCCAATTTCTCAGGCTGTTTCCAATCAATCTGCCAAGTTGAAGCCCATTCCGACACTGTCAAGACAAATGACGAAATTGCCCCTGGTGCGGTTTTCCTTTTTAATTTTCTATCCAACACTTCTTCAAACTCCAAAGCTAGTTGCCCTATATCAGTCTCTAGATTCCACACCGAGTCCAATTTCTTGAGCCGTTTCCAATCAACCTGCCAAATTTCAGCCAATTCAACACCGTCGCTACAAATGACAAAATTGCCCCTGATTTTTCTTTTTTAATTTTCTGTCCAACACTTTTTAAAACTCAAAGCTAGTTGTCCTATATCAATCTTGGGACTCAGCTCGATGTCCAATTTTCGGGCCGTTTCCAATTAGCCTGCCGAATTTCAGCCCATTTCGATAATGTCGCGAAAAATTACGAAATTGCCCCTAGTGCAGTTTTTTTTTGTTAATTTTCTGTCCAACAGGTCTTCAAAATCCAAAGCTAGTTGCCCTATATCAGTTAGGGGACTCCAACCTGAATCTAATTTCTCAGGCCATTTTCAATCAACCTGTCAAATTTCAGCCCATTCCGACACCGTCGCGACAAATGACGAAATTGCCCCTGGTGCGGTTTTTCTTTGTTAATTTTCTGTCCAATACTTATTCAAACTCCAAAGCTAGTTTTCCTATATCAGTCTTGGGACTCCACTCAGTGTCCAATTTTTTAGGCTGTTTCCAAACAACCTGCCAAATTTCAGCCCATTCCGACACCGTCGCGACAAATGACGAAATTGCCCCTGGTGCGGTTTTTCTTTGTTAATTTTCTGTCCAATACTTATTCAAACTCCAAAGCTAGTTTTCCTATATCAGTCTTGGGACTCCACTCAGTGTCCAATTTTTTAGGCTGTTTCCAAACAACCTGCCAAATTTCAGCCCATTTCGACACCGTCGCGACAAATGACAAAATTGCCCCTTGTGCGATTTTTCATTGTTAATTTTCTGTCCAACACTTCTTCAAACTCCAAAGCTAGTTCTCCTATATCAGTATCAGGACTCTACCTCAAGTCCAATTTCTAGGGCCATTTCCAATCAACCTGCCAAATTTAAGCCCATTTCGACACTGTCACGACAAATGACGAAATTGCCCCTGGTGCGATTTTCCTTTGTTAATTTTCTATCGAACACTTCTTCAAACTCCAATGCTACTTGTCCTATATCAGTCATGGGACTCTTCCCTGAGTCCAATTTCTTGAGCCATTTCCAATCAACCTGCCAAATTTCTGCCCATTCTGACACCGTCGCTACAAACGACAAAATAGCCCCTGGTGCGATTTTTCTATTTAATTTTCTGTCCAACACTTCTTCAAACTCCAATGCTAGTTGCCCTATATCAGTCTCGAGACTCTACCCCGAGTCCAATTCCTTGGGCTCTTTCCAAACAACCTGCCAAATTTCAGCCGATTCTGACACCGTCGCGACAAATGACGAAATTGCCCCTGGTGCGGTTTTTCTTTTTTAATTTTCTATCCAACACTTTTTAAAACTCAAAGCTAGTTGTCCTATATCAGTCTTGAGACTTTGCTCGGTGTCCAATTTCTCGGTCCATTTCCAATCAACCTGTCGAATTTCAGCCCATTCCGACACTATCGCGAAAAATTACGAAATTGCCACTGGTACGGTTTTTTTGTTAATTTTTTGTCGAAAAGGTCTTCAAAATCCAAGTCTAGTTGTCCTATATCATTCAGGGGACTCCACCCCAGATCTAATTTCTCAGGTCGTTTTCTATCCACCTGCCAAATTTTAGCCCATTCCGACACCTTCACGACAAATGACGAAATTGCCCCTGGTGCGGTTTTTCATTGTTAATTTTCTGTCCAACACTTCTTCAAGCTCCAAAGCTAGTTGTCTTATATTAGTCTCGAGACTCTGCCCCAAGTCCAATTTCTCGGGCCGTTTCCAATGAACCTGCCAAATTTCAGCCAATTCCGACACCGTCGCGACAAATGAAAAAATTGCCCCTGGTGTGGTTTTTCTTTTTTAATTTTTTGTCCAATACTTTTTAAAACTCAAAGCTAGTTGTCCTATATTAGTCTCGGGACTTCACTCCGCTTCCAATTTCTCGGGCCATTTCCAATCAACCTGCCGAATTTCAGCCCCTTCTGACATCGTCGCGACTAATGACAAAATTGACCCTATTGTGGTTTTTCTTTGTCAATTTTCTGTCCACCATTTCTTCAAACTCCATAGCTAGTTGTCCTATATTCATCTCGAGACTCCACCTCGAGTCTAATTTCTCAGGCCATTTCCAATCAACCTGTCAAATTCCAGCCCATTCCGACACTATCACGACAAATGACGAAATTGCCCCTGGTACGGTTTTTCTTTGTTCATTTTCTGTCCACAATTTCTTCAAACTCTAAAGCTAGTTGTCCTATTTCTATCTTGAGACTCCACCCCGAGTCCAATTTCTCAGGCCGTTTCCAATCAACCCGCCAAATTTCATCCCATTTCGACATCGTCGCGACAAATGACGAAATTGCCCCTGGTGCGATTTTTCTTTGTTAATTTTCTATACAATACTTCTTCAAACTCCAAAGCTAGTTGTCCTTTATCAGTCTCAGGACTCTACCCCAAGTCTAGTTTTTCGTACCGTTTCCAATCAACCTGCCAAATTTCAGCCCATTCCGACACCGTTGCGACAAATGACGAAATTGCCCCTAGTGCGGTTTTTCTTTTTTATTTTTTTTTTCAATACTTCTTCAAATTCCAAAGCTAGTTGTCCTATATTAGTCTCAAAACTCCACCTTGAGTCCAGTTTCTTGGGCATTTTCCAATCAACCTGCCAAATTTCAGCCCCTTCCGACACCGTCGCGACAAATGACAAAATTCACCCTGGTGCGGTTTTTCTTTGTTAATTTTCTGTTTTCCATTTCTTCAAATTCCAAAGCTAGTTGTCCTATTTCCATCTTGGGACTCCTCCTCGATTCCAATTTCTCAGGCCGTATCCAATCAACCTGCCAAACTTCAGCCCATTCCGACACCGTCGCGACAAATGACGAAATTGCCCTTGGAACGGTTTTTCTTTTTTAATTTTCTGTCCACAATTTCTTCAAACTCCAAGGCTAGTTGTCCTATTATCATCTCACGACTCAACCCTGAGTCCAATTTCTCAGGCTGTTTCCAATCAACCCACCAAATTTCAGCCCATTCCGACACTGTCGCGACAAATGACGAAATTGCCTTGGTGCTATTTTTCTTTGTTAATTTTCTGTCCAATAGTCTTTCGAACTCCAAAGCTAGTTGTCCTTTATCAGTCTCGGGACTCTACCCCAAGAACAATTTTTTGGGCCGTTTCCAATCAACCTGCCCAATCTCAGCCCATTCCGACACCGTCGCGACAAATGACAAATTTGCCCGCAGTGCGGTTTTTCTTTGTTAATTTTCTATCCAACAGGTCTTCTTACTCCAAAGCTAGTCATCCTATATCAATCTAAGGACTCTACCCTGAATCTAATTTCTCAGACTGTTTCCAATAAACCTATCAAATTTCAGCCCATTTTGACACCGTCGCGACAAATGATAAAATTGCCCCCGGTGCGATTTTTCTTTGTTAATTTTCTGTCCAACACTTCTTAAAACTCAAAGCTAGTTGTTCTATATCAGTCTCAGGACTCCACTCGATGTCCAATTTCTCGAGCCATTTCCAATCAACCGGTCGAATTTCAGCCTATTTCGACACCGTTACGAAAAATTACGAAATTGCCCCGAGTGCAATTTTTTTTTAACTTTCTGTCCAACAACACTTCAAACTCCAAAGCTAGTTGTCCTATATCAGTCTAAGGACTCTACCCTGGATCTAATTTCTCAGGCTGTTTCCAATCAACCTACCAAATTTAAGCCCATTCCGTCGCCACAAATGACAAAATTACCCCTGGTGCGGTTTTTCTTTGTTAATTTTCTGTCCAACACTTCTTCAAACTCCAAAGCTAGTTGTCCTATATCAGTCTCAGGACGACACCTCGAGAACAATTTCTCTGGCCATTTCCAATCAACTTGCAAAATTTCAACCCATTCCCACACTGCCGCGACAAACGACAAAATTGCCCCTGGTGCGGTTTTTCTTTGTTAATTTTCTGTCCAACACTTCTTCAAACTCCAAAGCTAGTTGTCCTATATCAGTCTCAGGACGACACCTCGAGAACAATTTCTCTGGCCATTTCCAATCAACTTGCAAAATTTCAACCCATTCCCACACTGCCGCGACAAACGACAAAATTGCCCTTGGTGCGATTTTTCTTTGTTAATTTTCTGTCCAACACTTCTTCAGACTCCAAAGCAAGTTGTCCTATATCAGTCTTGGGACTTTGCCCTAAGTCCAATTTCTTGGGCCATTTCCAATCAACCTGTCAAATTTCAGCCCATTCCAACACCGTCGCGACAAATGACCAAATTGCCCCTGGTGCGATTTTTCTATGTTAATTTTCAGTCCAACAGGTCTTCAAACTCCAAAGCTATTTTTCCTATATCAGGCTACGGACTCCACCCCAAATCTAATTTCTCAGGCCGTTTCCAATGTACCTGCCAAATTTCAGCCCATTTCGACACCGTCACGACAAATGACGAAACTGCCCTTGGTGCGGTTTTTCTTTGGTAATTTTCTGTCCAATACTTCTTCAAACTCCAAAGCTAGTTGTCCTATATCAGTCTTTAGACTCTGCCCTGAATCCAGTTTCTCAGGCCGTTTCCAATCAACCTACCAAATTTCAACCCATTCCGACACCGTGGCGACAAAGGACAAAATTGAACCTGGTACGATTTTTCTTTGTTTATTTTCTGTCCAACACTTCTTCAAACTCCAAAGCCAGTTGTCCTATTTCCATCTCAGGAATCTGCCTCGAGTCCAATTTCTCGAGCCGTTTCCAATCAACCTGCCAAATTTCGTGTCATCGAGATAATAACAAAATTGACCCTGGTGTGATTTTTTTGATAATTTTCTGTCCTTCATTTCTTCAAACTCCAAAGCTAGTTGTCTTATTTTCGTCTTGGGACTCTGCCCAAGTCCAATTTCTCAGGCCATTTCCAATCAACCTGCAAAATTTTAGCCTATTTCGACACCGTTACGACGACCGACAAAATTACCCCTGGTACGATTTTTCTTTGTTAATTTTCTGTCCAATACTTCTTCAAACTCCATAGCTAGTTATCCTATATCAGTCTCAGGACTCTACCCCAAGTCCAATTTCTCGAGCCCTTTCTAGTCAACCTGCCAAATTTTAGTCCATTCCGACACCGTCGTGACAAATGACAAAATTGGCCCCAGTGCGATTTTTCTTTGTTAATTTTTTCTCCAACACTTCTTCAAACTCGAAAGCTAGTTATCCTATTTCCATCTCGAGACTCCGCTCTGCATCCCATTTCTCATTTTTTTCCACTCAACCTACCAAATTTTAGCCCATTCTGACACCGTCACGACAAATGATAGAATTGCCCCTGGTCTGGTTTTTCTTTGTTAATTTCCTGTCTAACACTTCTTCAAACTACAAAACTAGTTGTCCTATTTCAGTCTCAGGACTTCACCATGAATCCAATTTCTTCGGCCATTTCCAATCAACCAGCCAAATTTCAGCCCATTCCGACACCGTTGCGACAAATGACGAAATTGTCCCAGGTGCGATTTTCTTTGTTAATTTTCTGTCCACTAGGTCTTCAAACTCCAAAGCTAGTTTTCCTATATTAGTCTTGAGACTCTACCTTGGATCTAATTTCTAGGCCGTTTCCAATCAACCTGCCAAATTACAGCCCATTCCAACACCGTCGTGACAAATGACGAAATTGCCCTTGGTGCGGTTTTTCTTTTTTAATTTTCTGTCCAGCAGGACTTCAAACTCCAAAGCTAATTGTCCAATATTAGTCATGGGACTTCACCTCGTATCTAATATCTCCATCCGTTTCCAATGTAGCTGTCGAATTTTAGCCCATTCGACACAGTCGCGACAAATAACGAAATTGCCCCTGGTGCGATTTTTCTTTGTTAATTTTCTGTCCACAATTTCTTCAAACTCCAAAGCTAATTGTCCTATTTCCATCTCGGGACTCTGCCTTGAGTCCAATTTCTCAGGCGGTTTCCAATCAACCTGCCAAATTTCAGCCCCTTCCGACATCGTCGCGACAAATGACGAATTGCCCCTGGTGCGATTTTTCTTTGTTAATTTTCTGTCCACAATTTCTTCAAACTACAATGCTAGTTGTCCTATTTCTATCTCAAGACTGTACGCTGAGTCCAATTTCTCAGGCCGTTTCCAATCAACCGGCCAAATTTCAGACAATTTCGACACCGTCGCGACAAATGACGAAATTACCCTTGGTGCAGTTTTTCTTTGTTAATTTTCTGTCCAATACATCTTCAAACTCCAAAGCTAGTTGTCCCATATTAGTCTAAAGACTCGGTCCCAATTCCATTTTCTTGGGCCGTTTCCAATCAACCTGCCAAATTTTAGCCCATTCCGACACCGTCGCGACAAATGACAAAATTGACCCTGGTACGATTTTTCTTTGTTAATTTTCTGTCCAACACTACTTCCAACTCCAAAGCTAGTTGTCCTATTTCAATCTCAGGACTCCACCTTGAGTCCATTTTCTCTGGCTATTTCCAATCAACCTACCAAATTTCAGCCCATTCCGACACCGTCGTGACAAATGACAAAATTACCGCTAGTGTGGTTTTTCTTTGTTAATTTTCTGTCCAGCACTTCTTCAAACTCCAAAGCCATTTGTCCTATTTCAGTCTTGGGACTGCACCTCAAATCCAATTTCTCAGGCCGTTTCCAATCAACTTGCCAAATTTAATCCCATTTCGACACCGTCGCGACAAATGACGAAATTGCCCCTGTTGCAGTTTTTCATTGTTAATTTTCTATCCAACATGTCTTCAAACTCCAAAGCTAATTGTCCAATATCAGTCTCATGAAATTACCCTGGATCTAATTTCTCAGGCCATTTTCAATCAACTTGCCAAATTTCAGCCCATTCTGACACCATCGCGATAAATGACAAAATTATCCCTGATGCGGTTTTTCTTTCTTAATTTTATGTCCAATGCTTCTTCAAATTCCAAAGCTAGCTCTCCTATATCAATCTTGAGACTCTACCCTGAGTCCAATTTCTCAGGCCGTTTCCAATCAACCAGCCAAATTTCAGCCCATTCCGACTTCGTCGCGAGAAATGATAAAATTAACCCTGGGGCGGTTTTTTTCTTAATTTTCTGTCCTCCATTTCTTCAAACTCTAAAGCTAGTTGTCCTATTTCCATCTTGGGACTCTACCCCGAGTCCAATTTCTCAGGTCGTTTCCAATCAACCTGCCAAATTTTAGCCCATTCTGACATCGTTGCGACAAATGACGAAATTGCCCCTGGTGCAATTTTTCATTGTTAATTTTCTGTCCAATACTTCTTCAAAATCCAAAGCTAGTTGTCCTATATCAGTCTTGGGACTCCACCCCGAGTCCAATTTCTTGGGCCGTTTCAAATCAACCTACCAAATTTCAGCCCATTCCGACACCGTCACAACAAATGACAAAATTGACCCTCGTGCGATTTTTCTTTGTTAATTTTCTGTCCAACACTTCTTCAAACTCCAAAGCTAGTTGTCCTATTTCCATCTCAAGACTTCACCCCGAGTCTAATTTCTCAGGCTGTTTCCAATCAACTTGCCAAATTTCAGCCCATTCCGACACTGTCGGGAAAAATGACGAAATTACCCTGGTGCGGTTTTTCTTTGTTAATTTTCTCTCCACAATTTCTTCAAACTCCAAAGCTAGTTATCCAATTTCCATCTCAAGACTCCATCTTGAGTCCAATTTCTTAGGCCATGTCTAATCAACATGCCAAATTTCAGCCCATTCCGACACCGTCGTGACAAATGACGAAATTGCCCCTGGTGCGGTTTTTCTTTGTTAATTTTCTGTCCAATGCTTCTTCAAACTCCAAAGCTAGTTATCGACAAATGACAAAATTGCCCCTCGTGCGATTTTTCTTTGTTAATGTTGTCCTATTTCCATCTCAAGACTCCATCTTGAGTCCAATTTCTTAGGCCATGTCTAATCAACATGCCAAATTTCAGCCCATTTATCAGTCTTGGGACTCCACCCCGAGTCCAATTTCTTGGGCCGTTTCAAATCAACCTACCAAATTTCAGCCCATTCCGACACCGTCGTGACAAATGACGAAATTGCCCCTGGTGCGGTTTTTCTTTGTTAATTTTCTGTCCAATACGTCTTCGAACTCCAAATCTAGTTGTCCTATATCAATCTCAGGACTCCACCTTGAGTCTAGCTTCTCGGGCCATTTTCAATCAACCTGCCAAAATTCAGCCCATTCCGACACCGTCGCGACAAATGACAAAATTGACCCTCGTGCGATTTTTCTTTGTTAATTTTTTGTCCAACACTTCTTCAAACTCCAAAGCTAGTTGTCTTATTTCGAACTCGAGACTACACCCCAAATCTAATTTCTTAGGCTGTTTCCAATCAACCTGCCAAATTCAGCCCATTCCGACGCCGTTGGGACAAATGACGAAATTACCCCTGGTGCGATTTTTCTTTGTTAATTTTCTATCTACAAATTCTTCAAACTCCAAAGCTAGTTATCCTATTTCCATCTCGGGACTCCACCCCGAGTCCAATTTCTCAGGCTGTTTCCAATCAACTTTCCAAATTTTAGCCCATTTTGACACCATCGCAACAAATGACGAAATTGCCCCTGGTGCGATTTTTCTTTGTTGATTTTCTGTCCAACACTTCTTAAAACTCCAAAGCTAGTTGTCCTATATCAGTCTTAAGACTCCACACCAAGTCTAAATTTTTAGGCCATTTCCAATGTACCTGCCAAATTTCAGCCCATTCCGACGCTGTCACGACAAAAGACGAAACTGCCCCTGGTGCGATTTTTCTTTGTTAATTTTCTGTCCAGTACGTCTTCCAACTCCCAAGCTAGTTGTCCTATATCAGTCTTGGGACTCCACCCTGAATCCAGTTTCTCGGGCCATTTCCAATAGACCCGCCAAATTGCAGCCCATTCTGACACTGTCGCGACAAATGACAAAATTGACCCTGGATCGATTTTTCTTTGTTAATTTTCTGTCCAACACTTCATCAAACTCCAAAGCTAGTTGTCCTATTTCCATCTTGGGAATCCACCCTGAGTCCAATTTCTCATGCCGTTTCCAATCAACCTATCAAATTTCAGCCCATTCCGACATTGTCACGACAAAAGACAAAATTGCCCATGATGTGGTTTTTCTTTGTTAATTTTATGTCCAACACTTCTTCAAACTACAAAGCTAATTGTCCTATATTCGTCTCAGAAATTCACCTCGAATCTAATTTCTCAGGCCATTTTCAATCAACCTGCCAAATTTCAGCCCATTTTGACACCGTCGCGATAAATGACGAAATTGCCCCTGGTGCGATTTTTCTTTATTAATTTTCTGTCCAATGCTTCTTCAAACTCCAAAGCTAGCTGTCCTATATCAATCTCGGGATTCTGCCCTGAGTCAAGTTTCTCAGGCCGTTTCCAATCAACCTGCCAAATTTCAGGCCATTCCGACTTCGTCGTAACAAATGACAAAATTAACCCTGGGGCTGTTTTTTTGTTAATTTTCTGTCCTCCATTTCTTCAAACCCTAAAGATGGTTGTCCTATTTCAATCTTGGAACTTTGCCCCAAGTCTAATTTTTCAGGTCGTTTTCAATCAATCTGCTAAATTTTAACTCATTCTGACACCGTCGCGACAAATGACAAAATTGCCCCTGGTTCGATTTTTCATTGTAAATTTTCTGTCCAATACTACTTCAAACTCCAAAGCTAGTTGTCCTATATCAATCTTGGGACTCCACCCCGAGTCCAGTTTCTTGGGCCATTTCCAATCAACCTGCCAAATCTTAGCTCATTCCGACACCGTCGTGATAAATGACAAAATTGACCCTCGTGCGATTTTTCTTTGTTAATTTTCTGTCCTACACTTCTTCAAACTCCAAAGCTAGTTGTCCTATTTCCATCTCAAGACTTTGCCCCGAGTCTAATTTCTTCGACTGTTTCCAATCAACTTGCCAAATTTTAGCACATTCCGACACCGTCGGGAAAATTGACGAAATTACCCCTAGTGCGGTTTTTCTTTGTTAATTTTTTGTCCACAATTTTTTCAAACTCCAAAGCTAGTTGTCCTATTTCCATCTTGAGACTCTACCCTGATTCCAATTTCTTAGGTTGTTTCCAATCAACGTACCAAATTTCAGCCCATTCCAACACCGTCGCGACAAATGATGAAATTGCCTCTGGTGCGGTTTTTCTTTGTTAATTTTCTGTCCAATACTTCTTCAAACTCCAAATCTAGTTGTCCTATATCAATCTTAGGACTCCACCCTGAGTCTAGTTTCTCGGGCCATTTCCAATCAACCAGCCAAATTTCAGCCAATTCTGACACCGTCGCGACAAATGACAAAATTGACCCTCGTGCGATTTTTCTTTGTTAATTTTCTATCCAACACTTCCTCAAGCTCCAAAGCTAGTTGTCCTATTTCCAACTCGAGACTCTGCCCCGAGTTTAATTTCTCAGGCTATTTCCAATCAACCTGCCAAATTTCAGCCCATTCCGACATCGTCGGGACAAATGACGAAATTACCCCTGGTGCGATTTTTCTTTATTAATTTTCTGTCTACAAATTCTTCAAACTCCAAAGTTAGTTGTCCTATTTCCATCTCAAGACTCTGCCCCGAGTCCAATTTCTCAGGCCGTTTCCAATCAATCTGCCAAATTTCAGCCCATTTCGACACCATCGCGATAAATGACGAAATTGTCCCTGGTGCGATTTTTCTTTGCTAATTTTCGATCCGACACTTCTTCAAACTCCAAAGCTAGTTGTCCTATATCAGTCTTGAGACTCTGCACTGAATCTAAATTTTCGGGCCATTTCCAATGTACCTGCCAAATTTAAGTCCATTCCGACACTGTCACGACAAATGACGAAATTGCCCTTGGGCAGTTTTTCTTTGTTAATTTTCTGTCCAATACTTTTTCCAACTCCAAAGCTAGTTGTCCTATGTCAGTCTTGGGACTCCACCCTGAATCCAGTTTCTCAGCCTGTTTCCAATCGACCTGCCAAATTTCAGCCCATTCTGACACTGACGCGACAAATGACAAAATTGACCCTGGACCGATTTTTTTTTGTTAATTTTCTGTCCAACACTTCTTCAAACTTCAGGGCTAGCTGTCCTATTTTCATCTCGGGACTCCACCCTGAGTCCAGTTTCTCATGTTGTTTCCAATCAACCTGTCAAATTTCAGCCAATTCCGACACCGTCGCGACAAAAGATAAAATTGCCCCTGATGTGATTTTTCTTTATTAATTTTCTGTCCAACACTTCTTCAAACTCTAGAGCTAGTTGTCCTATATCAGCCTCGGGACTCCGTCTCGGATCTAATTTCCAGGCCGTTTCCATTTAACCTGTCAAATTACAGTCCATTCCGACACTATCGTAACAAATGACGAAATACCACTGGTGCGATTTTTCTTTGTTAATTTTCTGTCCAACAGGACTTCAAACTCCAAAGCTAGGTGTCCAATATCAGTCACGAGACTTCCCCTCGAATCTAATTTCTCAAGCCATTTCCAATGTACCTGCCCAATTTTAACCCATTCCGACACCGTCGCTACAAACGACGAAATTTTCCCTGTTGCAGTTTTTCTTTGTTAATTTTCTGTCCACAATTTCTTCAAACTCCAAAGCCAATTGTCCTATTTCCATCTTGGGACTTTGCCCCGAGTCCAAGTTCTTCAGCCGTTTCAAATCAACTTGCCAAATTTTAGCCCATTCCGACACCATTGCAACAAATGACGAAATTGCCCCTGGTGCGATTTTTCGTTATTAATTTTTTGTCCCCAATTTCTTTAAACTCCAAAGCTAGTTGTCCTATTTCCATCTCGGCACTCTACACCGAGTCCAATTTCTCAGGCCATTTCCAATCAACCTTCCAAATTTCAGCCAATTTCGACACCGTCGCGACAAATGACGAAATTGCCCCTGGTGCAGTCTTTCTTTGTTAATTTTCTGTCCAATACTTCTTCAAACTCCAAAGCTAGTTTTCCTATATTAGTCTCGGGACTCCACCCTGAGTCCAATTTCTTGGGCTGTTCCCAATCAACAAGCCAAATTTCAACCCATTCCGACACCGTCGCGACAAATGACAAAATTGACCCTGGTACGATTTTTCTTTGTTAACTTTCTATCCAACACTACGTCAAACTCCAAAGGTAGTTGTCCTAGTTCCATCTCGGGACTCCACCCTGAGTCCAATTTCTCAGGCTCTTTTCAATCAACCTGCCACATTTTTGCCCATTCCGACACCGTCGCGACAAATGACAAAGTTGCCCCTAGTGCGGTTTCTCTTTGTTAATTTTCTGTCCAACATTTCTTCAAACTCCAAAGCTAGTTGTCCTATTTAAATCTTGGGACTCCGCCCTGAATCCAATTTCTTGGGCCATTTTCAATGAACCTGCCAAATTTAAGCCCATTCCGACACTGTCGCGACAAATGACGAAATTACCCCTAGTGCGGTTTTTCTTTGTTAATTTTCTATACAAGAGGTCTTCAAACTCCAAAGCTAGTTGTCCTATATCAGTCTAAGGACTCTGCCCTAGATCTAATTTCTCAGGCCGTTTCCAATCAACCTGCCAAATTTCAGCCCATTTCGACACCGTAGCGACAAATGACAAAATTGCCCCCGGTGCGGTTTTCTTTGCTAATTTTCTGTCCAACACTTCTTCAAACTCCAAAGCTAGTTGTCCTATATTAGCCTCAGGACACCATCCTGAGAACAATTTCTTTGGCCATTTCCAATCGACCTGCAAAATTTCAATCCGTTCCCACACCGCCACGACAAATGATAAAATTACCCTTGGTGCGATTTTTCTTTGTTAATTTTTTGTCCAACACTTCTTCGAACTCCAAAGCTAGTTGCCATATATTAGTCTCAAGACTCTGTCCCGAGCACAATATCTCGACTCCTTCCCAATCAACCTGCCAAATTTCAGCCCATTTCCACACCGTCGGGACAAATGACGAAATTGCCCCAGGTGCGATTTTTCTTTGTTAATTTTCTGGCCAACACATCTTCAAACTCCAAAGCTAGTTGTCCTCTATCAATCTAGGGACTCTACCCCAAATCTAATTTCTCAAGGCGTTTCCAATGTACCTGCCAAATTTCAGCCCATTCTGACACCGTCACGACAAATGACGAAACTGCCCCTAGTGCAGTTTTTCTTTGTTAATTTTCTGTCCAATACTTCTTCAAACTCCAAAGCTACTTGCCCTATATTAGTCTTGAGACACTACCCTGAGTCTAGTTTCTCGGGCTGTTTCCAATCAACCTACCAAATTTTAACCCATTCCGACACCGTGGCAGCAAATGACAAAATTGAACCTGGTGCGATTTTTTTGTTTGTTTATTTTCTGTCCAACACTTCTTCAAACTCCAAAGCTAGTTGTCATATTTCTGTCTGGAGACTCCGCCTTGAGTCCAATTTCTCGACCCGTTTCCAATCAACCTACCAAATTTCATTTCGTCGAGACTAATAACAAAATTGACCCTGTGCGATTTTTTTGATAATTTTCTGTCCTCCATTTCTTCAAACTCCAAAGCTAGTTGTCCTATTTCCATCTTGGGACTCCATCCAAGTCCAATTTCTCTGGCCATATCAACCTGCCAAATTTTAGCCCATTCCGACACCGTTGCGACGAACGACGAATATACCCCTGGTGCGGTTTTTCTTTATTAATTTTCTGTCCAATACTTCTTCAAACTCCATAGCTAGTTATCCTATATCAGTCTCAAGACTCCGCCCCAAGTCCAATTTCTCGAGCCCTTTCCAGTCAACCTGCCAAATTTCAGCCCATTTCGACACCGTCATGACAAATGACAAAATTGACCCCAGTACGATTTTTCTTTGTTAATTTTCTGTCCAACACTTCTTCAAACTTGAAAGCTAGTTGTCCTATTTTTGTCTCGAGACTCCGCCTCATGTCCAATTTCTCAGTTTGTCTCCGCTCAACCTACCAAATTTCAGCCCATTTCAACACCGTCACGATAAATGACAAAATTGCCCCTGGTCTGGTTTTTCTTTATTAATTTTCTGTCCAACACTTCTTCAAACTACAAAGCTAGTTGTCCTATTTCAGTCTCATGACTTCGCCCTGAATCCAATTTCTCTGGTCGTTTCCAATCAACCTGTCAAATTTTAGCCCATTCTGACACCGTCACAACAAATGACGAAATTGCCCCAGGTGCAACTTTCTTTGTTAATTTTCTGTCCAACGGGTCTTCAAACTCCAAAGCTAGTTGTCCTATATCAGTCTTGAGACTCCGCCCAGGATCTAATTTCTAGGCCGTTTCCAATCAACCTGCCAAATTACAGCCCATTCCGACACCGTCGTGACAAATGACGAAATTGCCCCTGGTGTGGTTTTTCTTTGTTAATTTTCTGTCCAACAGGACTTCGAACTCCTAAGCTAATTGTCCAATATCAGTCACGAGACTTTGCCTCGGATCTAATTTCTCAAGCCGTTTCCAATGTACCTGCCAAATTTTAGCCCATTCTGACACTGTCGCGACAAATGACGAAATTGCCCCTGGTGCGATTTTTCTTTGTTAATTTTCTATCCATAATTTCTTCAAACTCCAATCAACCTGCCAAATTTCAGACCATTCCGACTTCGTCGCGATAAATGACGAATTGCCCTGGTACGATTTTTCTTTGTTAATTTTCTGTCCACAATTTCTTCAAATTTCAAAGCCAGCTGTCCCTTTTCCATCTTAGGACTCTACCTCGAGTCCAATTTCTTAGGCTTTTTCCAATCAACCTGCCAAAATTTAGACAATTTCGACACCGTCGCGACAAATGACGAAATTGCCCCTGGTGCTATTTTTCTTTGTTAATTTTCTGTCCAATACTTCTTCAAACTCCATGGCTAGTTATCCTATATCAATCTCGAGACTCCACCCCAAGTCCAATTTCTTGAGCCCTTTCCAGTCAACCTGCCAAATTTCAGCCCATTTCGACACTGTCATGACAAATGACAAAATTGACCCCAGTGCGATTTTTCTTTATTAATTTTCTGTTCAACACTTCTTCAAACTCGAAAGCTAGTTGTCCTATTTTCGTCTTGAGACTCCACCCTGTGTCCAACTTCTCAGTTTGTTTCCACTCAACCTGCCAAATTTCAGCCCATTCTGACACCGTCACAACAAATGACAAAATTGCCCCTGGTCTGGTTTTTCTTTGTTAATTTTCTGTCCAACACTTCTTCAAACTACAAAGCTAGTTGTCCTATTTTAGTCTCAAGACTTCACCCTGAATCCAATTTCTCCGGCCATTTCCAATCAACCTGCCAAATTTCAGCCCATTCCGACACCGTCGCGACAGATGACGAAATTGCCCCAGGTGCGATTTTCTTTGTTAATTTTCTGTCCAGCAGGTCTTCAAACTCCAAAGCTAGTTGTCCTATATCAATCTCGAGACTCTATCCAGTATCTAATTTCTAGGCCATTTCCAATTAGCCTGCCAAAATACAGCCCATTTCGACACCGTCGTGACAAATGACGAATTTGTCGCTGGTGCGATTTTTCTTTGTTAATTTTCTGTCCTACAGGACTTCAAACTCCAAAGCTAATTGTCCAATATCAGTCATGGGACTTTGCCTCGGATCTATTTTCTTAGGCCATTTCCAATGTACCTACCAAATTTTAGCCCATTCCGACACTGTCGCGACAAATGATGAAATTGCCCCTGGTGCGATTTTTCTTTGTTAATTTCTATCCACAATTTCTTCAAACTCCAAAGCTAATTGTCCTATTTCCATCTCAAGACTCCACTCCAAGTCCAATTTCTGAGGCTGTTTCCAATCAACCTACCAAATTTCAGCCCATTCCGACACTGTTGCGACAAATGAAAAAATTGCCCCTACTGCAGTTTTTCTTTATTAATTTTCTGTTTAACACTTCTTCAAACTGCAAAGCTAGTTGTCCTATTTTAGTCTCGGTACTCTGCCCCGAATCCAATTTCTGGGGCTGTTTCCAATCAACCTGCCAAATTTCAGCCCATTTCGACACCGTCGTGATAAATGACGAAATTGCCCCTGGTGCGATTTTTCTTTGTTAATTTCCTGTCCAACAGGTCTTCAAACTCCAAAGCTAATTGTCCTATATCAGTCTCGAGACTCCACCATGGATCTAATTTCTTAGGCCATTTCCAATCAACAGCCCATTGCGACACCATCGTGACAAATGACGAAATTGCCCCTGGTGCGGTTTTTCTTTATTAATTTTCGATCCAACACTTCTTCAAACTCCAAAGCTAGTTGTCCTATATCAGTCTCAGTACTCCACCCCAAGTACAATTTCTCTGGCCATTTACAATCAACCTGCAAAAGTTAAACCCATTCCCACACCGTCGCGACAAATGACAAAATTGGCCTTGGTACGATTTTTCTTTGTTAATTTTCTGTCCAACACTTCTTCAAACTCTAAAGCTAGATGTCCTATATCTATCTCAAATCTCTACCTTGAATCCAATTTCTAGGGCCGTTTCCAATCAACCAGCCAAATTTCAGCTCATTCCGACACCGTCACGATAAATGACGAAATTTCCCCCGGTGCGGTTTTTCTTTGTTAATTTTCTGTCCAATACTTCTTCAAACTCCAAAGCTAGCTGTCCTATATCAGTCTCGAGACGCTACCTTGAGTCCAATTTCTCAAGCCGTTTCCAATGAACCTACCAAATTTTAGCCCATTTCGACACCGTCGCGATAAATGACAAAATTGACGTGGTGCGATTTTTTTGTTAATTTTCTATTCTCCATTTCTTCTAACTCCAAAGCTAGTTGTCCTATTTTCATCTCTAGACTCCACCCTGAGTCCAATTTCTCAGGCCATTTCCAATCGACTTGCCAAATTTTAGCCCATTCCGACATCGTCGCGACAAATGACGAAATTAGCCTTGGTGTGGTTTTTCTTTGTTAATTTTCTGTCCAATACTTCTTTAAACTCCAAAGCTAGTTATCCTATATCAGTCTTGGGACTCTACCCTAAGTCTAGTATCTTGGGCCATTTCCAATCAACTTGCCAAATTCCAGGCCATTCCGACACTGTCATGACAAATGACAAAATTGACCCTAGTGTGATTTTCTTTGTTAATTTTCTGTCCAACACTTCTTCAAACTCCAAACCTTGTTGTCCTATTTCCTTCTTGAGGCTCTGCCTCAAGTCCAATTTCTTAGGCTATTTCCAATCAACCTGCCAAATTTCAGTCCATTCCGACATCGCGCGACAAATGACGAAATTACCCCTGGCGCGATTTTTCTTTGTTAATTTTCTGTCCACAATTTCTTCAAAATCCAAAGCTAGTTGTCCTATTTTCGTCTTGCGACCCCACCCCGAGTCCAATTTCTTAGGCCATTTCCAATCAAACTTCCAAATTTAAGTCCATTCCGACACCGTCGCAACAAATGACGAAATTGCACCTGGTGCGATTTTTTCTTTGTTAATTTTCTGTCCAATACTTCTTCAAACTCCAGAGCTAGTTGTCCTCTATTAGTCTCGAGACTCCACCTCGAGTTTAGTTTCTTAGGCTGCTTCCAATCAACCTACCAAATTTCAACCCTTTCCGACACCGTCACGACATTTGACAAAATTGATACTGTTGCGATTTTTCTTTGTTAATTTTTTGTCCAACACTTCTTCAAATTCCAACGCTAGTTGTCCTATTTCCATCTCAGGACTCCACATCAAGTCCAATTTCTTAGGCTATTTCCAGTCAACCTACCAAATTTTAGCCCATTCCGACATCGTCGTGACAAATGACAAAATTGCCCCTAGTGTGATTTTTCTTTGTTTATTTTTTGTCTAACACGTCTTCAAACTCCAAAGGTAGTTGTCCTATTTCAGTCTTAGGACTCCACCTCGAATCCAATTCCTCGAGCCGTTTCCAATCGACCTGCCAAATTTAAGCCCATTCTGACACCGTTGTGACAAATGACGAAATTGCCCCTAGTGCGGTTTTTCTTTGTTAATTTTCTGTCCAACGGGTCTTCAATCTCAAAAGCTAATTGTCCTATATCTGTCTCGGGACTCAGCCTCAAATCTAATTTCTCAGGCCATTTCCTATCAGCCTGCTAAATTTCAGCCCATTCCGACACCGTCGCGAGAAATGATGAAATTTCCCCTGGTGCGGTTTTTCTTTGTTAATTTTTTGTCCAACACTTCTTCAAACTCCAAAGCTAGTTGTCCTATATCAGTCTCTGGATTCCACCCTGAGTCCAATTTCTCTGGCCGTTTCCAATCAACCTGCTAAATTTCAACCCATTCCCACACCGTCACAACAAATGACAAAATTGCCCTTGGTACGATTTTTCTTCGTTAATTTTCTGTCCAACACTTCTTCAAACTCCAGAGCTAGTTGTCCTATATCAGTCTTGAGACTCTACCCCGAGCCTATCTTCTAGGGCTGTTTCCAATCAACCTGCCAAATTCAGCCCATTCCGATACCGTTGTGACAAATGATGAAATTGCCCCTGGTGCGGTTTTCCTTATTTAATTTTCTATCCAACAGGTCTTCAAACTCCAAAGCTAGTTGTCCGATATCAGACTTGGGACTCTGCACCAGATCTAAATTTTCTGGCCATTTCCAATGTACCTGCCAAATTTAAGACCATTCCGACACCGTCGCGACAAATGACGAAATTGCCCCTTGTACGATTTTTCTTTGTTAATTTTCTGTCCAATTCTTCTATAAACTCCAAAGCTAGTTTTCCTATATCAGTCTTGGGACTTCACCCTGAGTCCAATTTCTTGAGGCATTTCCAAACAACCTACCAAATTTTCAGCGCATTCTGACACCGTCGCAACAAATGACAAATTGACCTTGGTGCGATTTTTTTTGTTAATTTTCTGTCCTCCATTTCTTCACACTCCAAAGCTAGTTGTCCTATTTCCATCTTAAGACTCCACCTGGGTCCAATTTCTCGGGCTATTTCCAATCAACCTGCCAAATTTTAGTCCATTCCGACACCATCGCGATAAATGACGAAATTGCCCCTGGTGTGGTTTTTCTTTGTTAATTTTCTGTCCAATACTTCTTCAAACTCCAAAGCTAGTTGTCCTATTTCCATCTCGAGACTCCACCCGAAGTCCAGTTTCTCAGGTCTTTCCAATCAATCTACCAAATTTTAGCCCATTCCGACACCGTCGCGACAAATGACAAAATTGACCCTGGTGCGATTTTTCATTGTTAATTTTTTGTCCAACACTTCTTCAAACTCCAAAGCTAGTTGTCCTATTTCTGTATCCTGACTTCGCCCTGAGTCCGATTTTTCAGGCTGTTTCCAATCAATCTGCCAAATTTCAGCGCATTCCGACACCTTCATGACAAATGACAAAATTGCCCCTGGTGCCGTTTTTCTTTGTTAATTTTTTGTCCATAATTTCTTCAAACTCCAAAGATAGTTGTCCTATTTTTGTCGTGAGACTCTACCTCAAGTCTAATTTCTCAGGCCGTTTCCAATCAATCTGCCATATTTTCATCCATTCCGATACCATCGTGACAAATGGCGAAATTGTCCCTGGTGCAATTTTTCTTTGTTAATTTTCTGTCCAATATTTCTTCATACTTCAAAGCTAATTGTCCTATATCAGTCTCAGGACTCCACCCCGAGTCCAGTTTCTCAGGTCGTTTCCATTCAACTGTCCAAATTTCAGCCCATTATGACACCGTCGCGACAAATGACAAAATTGATCATGGTACGATTTTTCTTTGTTAATTTTCCGTCCAACACTTCTTCAAACTCCAAAGCTAGTTGTCCTATTTCCATCTTAAGACTCTGCTCAAAGTACAATTTCTCAGGCTACTTCCAATCAACCTACCAAATTTCAGCCCATTCCGACACCGTCGCGACAAATGACAAAATTGACCCTGGTGC